>NW_006430723.1:659495-711750 GCF_000325575.1 Pteropus alecto
TTTTCGCCATCAGCCCTTCACCACACCTTCCCCCCCTTTTGCGGATGCTGATCTCTTTGGAGTGTTGCTCGGCCCTGTAGTACCCGGCACCGCTTGCTGGCCTTGGGAGGGGTTTTCATTCTGGACTCCAAAGATCCTCTCCTGAGAGGTACTGAGGTGCAACAAGCATCCTCTGCTTCAGTCAGCTTTAATGGGCCCCAGACTGAATTTACTTAGTAGACAATTTGGGGTGTGTGTGTGTGTGTGTGTGTGTGGTCGATTTGCTAGCAGCTGTATAAGACCGTCTGTGGGAAATGGAATGCCTTTGCATCTCTGGCAGTATCCACAGCTTTTGTACTATTAGGGTGTTTTAGAAAGGAAGCTTGGCGGAGGAAGTGTGACCTAGACAACTGGCCAGGAGAAGACTATCTCTGACGGAAGAGTTGCAGTGGGAAACAGAAAAACAGTAGATAAACAGGATCAGAATCCTGACTGAAGCAATCTATCTCTATTGGAAAAAAGTAAAGTTTAAGATTGAAAAGGCAAAAAGGGCCAGTTGACACAGGGCCTTGAATTCCAAAATGAATTCTACCATAGCATGTATATTCTAAAGAATGCCGGTTAGGATGTAGTTTAATTCAGTGTGTATCAAATACCCAGATTCTTTTTGGAAATGTTGTAGAGTGATATCTGGTTAGAAGCTAGGATCTGATTCTCATAGCAACAATATCTAGAAAGGTTGTAGAATTACTGCAGTTTGAGACCTGGGGAGAGAAAACTCCCAGGTTTTTTGTTGGGTTTTGTTTTTTGCTTCCAAGTTACCATTGTACCCTTTCGTTAGTCAAACAAGACTTAGTCTTTGAAGATAGATTTGAATAATTTTTTTTCAAGATTTAAGTTCCTTGCCCTGATGAATGATGTAGATTGACTGGAATAGTGGTTTAGTGAGCAAAGTGAGGCTTATGAACGTTCATTCTCAGACCAATTCCCCTAACTTTGTGCTCAAATATGGAAAAGTATACCACAGAAAAATGTCAGTTACTTTCAGATTAAATAAAAATCAAACTTGAAGTCAGTTAACAATCATCATGAAAGTTCATTGACTTTACTCTTTCAAGTACTGGGGAGGATGGAAGTGAGTAGTGGGAGGAGAAATAAGGCAAAAAATGTAAGATGCTGTTCCTCCTTTTAGGGTGCTGAGACAGGGCCGCCTAATAACGGGGAATGATTGGCATGAAGTGTAGAAGTGAATCCTCTGTGGCCCATTACAGTTATACTCCTCATACTACCTAATTATGACAAAGGGACTGTGGATTTTTGAGTGTGCCAATCCTTTTATCATTGTGATATGGGCTTCTTTGATGTTCCCAGCCTTCTTATGAGAAAGGGACCTTATTTAATATGAGCCACAGCATATGGTATTTTTCTCTTAAAGTCTTTGTAAAGTAGAAGTTTGCAAGATAAACACACTGTGTGCTAGTTTTTGCTGAGATGATGTGGGCCATGGTGTTGATGCCCTCTTTTTTCTCTTTTCTGTCTTAGAACTTCTTGGTCCTGATGTCTGACCATGGAGATGTGAGCCTACCTCCCGAAGACCGGGTGAGGGCGCTCTCCCAGATGGGTAGTGCGGTGGAGATAAATGAAGACATTCCACCCCGTCGGTACTTCCGCTCTGGAGTTGAGATTATCCGAATGGCATCCATTTATTCTGAGGAAGGCAACATTGAACATGCCTTCATCCTCTATAACAAGTATATCACGTAAGACACCTCCAGTTACCTTTTTATTTTCAGTGACTGATGCCTCACTCATTTTGCTCTTGTGCTCATTTGCTCAGAATTGCTAAAGCTAGAGAACTTTACATTATTATCATTAATCATTTTTTTCTGGCAGCTCCTACTTATTGGCTGTCTTTGACATTCAAAAGTGTTATTTTAATGACTCAATAGTTTCATGAGTAAGAGACCTAGCTCTTTGGCCTGTGCCCACATGGCCCAGCTGTTAGGTAAGAGACTTGGTGCTTAAACCACATATGTTTTGTGTTGATGAATGTTTTTCCTGTCCTCTCCCTATTAAGGCAGCCAATCATAAGATTAATGCTGAGACTTAGCAGAGCAAAAATTCCTCACCTCTAGTAAATTGAATGATTCAAGAAAAAGTTTTTTCTCCTTAACCTTTATCATAATCATGCAAATCATCAAATAAGTATTGACCACCTACAGTTTGTGTGGCTTATCATAAGACCTTTCCCTTGAGTTGCTTAGCATCTCAGGGTGGGCAGCAAAAATGGAAGATTTCTGTACAATTAATAGGGAACAACTTCTAAAGTCCCCATGATCATGAAATGATGTGTAATATAAGAGGGAATAATGTTTAATTCCCAGACTTGTTCTTTTGTAATACCAGGACCTTTTAAAAGATAATAATGATTACAATGTATTTGTATGGCTCTAAATCTGAATAGTTCATAGAGTATTTCACTTGCGTTATTTCATTTGATCTTCACAGTTCTGTGTACATTGAGTAGTAGTCTTGTGTATTCTCCCATCCTATAAATAAGGAAACAAACTCAGAGTTTAGTGATATGATTTGTTCCACAGTTTGGAGTGACAAAGCCCAGATTTTCAAACTCTAAATTCAGTATTCATTCTACAACATCAGTCCTGTTCTTTTTGGTTTTTTTTTTTTTTTTTTTTTTTTGATAGTGTTGTTTGAGTTGAAGGTAGTCTTTTGAGATCATAGTCTTAAGCCACACTGACTATTTTTTTTATTATTGTTTTTTGAATAGATAACACGTACATATGGTGCAGAATTCGGAAAGCACAAAAGGGTATAAATATCTAAAAGCAAAGTCTCCTACTATTCCTCTTTCCCCCCAAACCCTCAATTTCCCTCCTAGAGACATTCCCACTTAGTTTCCTGTATGTCCTCCCAGAGATGATATATGCACGTCAATTATATCACAGTAAGTTTTTGATCACATACTACTCTAAAGCAGAGTATGTCAACATCGATATCATTGACATCTTGGGCTGAATAATTCTTTGTCATGGGGACATTGTAGGGGGATATCTGTCTTGTGCATTTTAGGGTATTTTATTGTCCCTAGTCTCTACCCACCAGATGCCAGTAGCACCTCCTCTCCCACAGTTGTGACAACCAAAAATGTCTCCAGACATTACCTGATGTTCTCTGAGGGGCAAAATCGCCCCAGTTGAGAATCAGTGCTCTAAAGAAAAGTGGGTATTAAGAGTGAACAGCCTAGGATTCATATTGTAATTTTAGAGAGGAGAAAAGGGACTGTTTTTTGTTTTGTTTTATTTTTTAATTTTAGAAATGGTGCCTATTTCCTCAAAAATCTGTCATTCCGTCCATGCCATCATACTTTATCAAGTGATCTCAATGATGATAAAATTTCATATAATCATAATTACATTTCCGCCTCTCTTTGCTGTTTTGAGTTTTTCATTCCTAGACACAGTGGACACAAAATTTATTTTCCTGAGAAGTCTCTTTGGCTACTGGCCCTCTTCATATACTCCGCTGCTGATAGAAATAATATTCTTGTATATTTCCAGTAATCTTGTGGATAGTTCTCCCAGAATGAGACCCAGGGGTATAATTCCTTTGGGAAAGTTCAATAGAATTGTGGAATCACTCTACCAGATATTTTCTAAAGGGGTTTTCTGTGTCCTGTTGCCCTACACAGAAAGTGCTTCAAGGGCAAGGACCATATTCATTCAACAAATATGTATCACATAGACCTACTATCTATGTGGCACTGTGCTGGGTCCTGGATACGTAGTAAGTAAAATGGCTCCTGCCCTCATTGGTGTACCTTTCTAGTTGTGAGAGAAGACAGTAAACAGGTAAATAAATACATAGTCACAAAATGAGGAAAGTGCTATGAAAGCTACAGAGAAGGTGCTGTGACAGAGAATAACCAATATCTAATTCAATATCTAGTCAGGGTAAGGTCTGTCTGAGAAGATAAGATTTAAACAGAGACTTGAAAGATGCAATAGAGTTGGTCATTGTATTTTGAGTGTAGCAAGTAAGGAGAGAGAATGACTTTCAGATGAGGTTAGAGAGGCAAGCAGGGCTGAATCATGAAAAGAAGTGGATGGATTTGGTGTTCTAGAGGTAAACACCATGGGACTTATTTTAAAAAGTTTGAGAAAGGTGGTATTAAGGTTGACCTAGAGTAACTTAGGATGTGGTGGTCCACTTATCGAGATGGGAAAAGTGGTATCGAAAGAAGTTGGGTAGTGGGTAGATTCCACACTGCATATGTATAATATCTTTATGTTTTTGTGGGTTTTTTTGGGTTTTTTGTTTTGTTTTTTTGACTTGTTAAGATGTTAAATTTGAGATATCTGTAAGAAATCCAAGTTGAGATGTCCAGTGGGAGCTTGGAAGTACCAGTCTGAACGCAGAGAAGTCTGGGTTGGGAATACAAACACAGGAATCCTCAGTATACAGTGATTCTGAAGCCCTGAGAACCACTGAGACCTTCTAGCACAGAGGTTCATTGATAGAACTCGGAATCCATGAACTTGAATGGGAAAACTTTTCTTAATTTTTACTAACCTCTAATTAAAATTTAGCATTTTCTTCAATTTTGAATATAGGACTCAAATGACAGTGGTAGTAATATAGGCATATTTTGGAGATATTGAAGATTCAGTTCCAGACCACTGCAATAAAGTGAATTTTGCAATAAAATTAGTCGCATGAATATTTTGCTTTCTCAGTGCATATAGAAATTATATTTACACTATACTGTGGTCTATTAAGTGTACAATAGCACTATTTCTAATAAAAACAGTGCATATACCTAAATTTAAAAATACTTTATTGCTAAAAAAATACTAACCATCATCTGAGCCTTCAGCTAATTGTAATCTTTTTGCTGGTTAAAGATCTTGCCTCAATATTGATGAAAACACAATATCTGCAGAGCACAATAAAATGAGGTATGCCTGTATTTGTAATTTTGTCATCAATAAAAAGCAAGATATTTTCATATCACATTACAATTGTTGCTGATATTTCAAGGTAGCATTTACACCCATGACTAGATCCTGTTTTTTAATACATTAATAATACATTAATAAATGCATTAATAAAGAAGCACACCGCAGTTTTTTAATATTTTGAAAACTGTATTTCAGTAGAATTGGTTTCTTTTATAATCCTTTGCAGTTTATGTTTTATCCTTTAAAAAATTGTTCTCAGGAGTCCATAGGTTTCATCAAATACCAAAAGGATCCACAGCACATAAAAGGATCAAGAATCCTTGATAATGAGACTGTAGAATAAAAAAAGGAGCCTTGGACTGAGCCTGAGATTGGTTAGTACATGGAGGGCCAGCAAAGGAGACTTTAAAGGAAAATTGACAGGCGGGAAGAAGTCTAGGTGTCAGTGGTGTCGTAGAAGCCAAAAGAGGTCAGTGTTCGCAGGAGAGGAGCCAGCAGGGTCAGATAGGTCAGATAGGTCAGATGAGTGAACAATTGGGTATAGTAACATGAAGTCATTGGTGGTTTTGATAAGCAATTTCACTAGAAGGGTTAGAGAGACACTAGATTAGTGTGTGTTGAAAGGTGAATGGACAATAAGAAAGAGGAGACAGCAAAAACTTTTTGTAAAGGGCCACATAGTAAACGTTTTTGGCTTTGCAGGTCATTTAATCTCTGTCACAACCTCTGCTTTACAAAGCAGCCATAGACAATATATGTACAAGTAGGCATGGCTGTGTTCCAATGTAATTTTGTTTAAGAAAACAGGTAGTGAACTTGATTTGACCTACTAGCCATAGTTTGCCAAGACCTGGCATATTGTGTAGACATCTCTTTGTAGAAGTTTGGATAGGAAGTAAAATAGAAAAAGAAGTAATTGAAGGGGGACAAGGAGTGTGTGAATGTGTGGTGTATATTTTAAGATGGGAAATTCTAGATCATACTTTTTTGCTGATGGAGAAGGATAGGCTGATGTTACAGAAAAGAGAGTTTAACTGTAGCAATAACTCCTAAATAGGCAAGAGGGGATAGGATTAAGAGTACATGGATTCTCAAGCAATTGATATTTTTCTGTGATTTGGTGTTACTTTGAGTGACATGAATGTCAGTGTTAACGGTGAGACATACGGAGAGTCTGTCCCTGTATGTGGTTTCACTAATAGGACTATTTAATATGATGGATGAGGCCTGGCGGAGAGTTGCATAAGAGGGGATGGGATATAGATGCTCATTTATTTTATTTGTTAGATTTAGGGTTTAATTTAGGATTTTGTTGGATTAGTGTGACCTGAATCAATAAAAGTAGCTACCTCCATTTTTCTTGCAGATATCTTCAGGACCCTGATTCTGTGAAGTGACAAACCCTAAGAGTAGGAAAAAAGTTCTAGCTTAGTATTCTTGGCCTGTCTTTCTATTGCATTTTACTTGGTCTATTCCTGTCAGTAACAATGGCTCACTTTGGCAATTATTAAACTGAGGAGAGAGGAAGGAGTAGGGCAGGCATTCACCTCTCCACTCCCCTGCCTCCCCCACTATTGAGTCACTGTTCTAGATCTTTTGTGGATCCTTTAACTCAGAAGTTTAAAAGGCATGTTTGTTCTTTTCCCAGGAACAGTTCAGGCATCTTGATGATCTCAAGCACATTTACCCCCTCAGAGATTTTCCCTGAAGTAGGAATGCTTTGCCTTTTGCAGACCCTGGTATAGAAGGATATCCATCATATTAAAGCAGTACATATTTTCATGATGAGCATAGACAATCATCCAAGCAGTGGATTCTTTCACAGCTTTTTATGGTCATTGACTAGAAGGGAGTTGCAGAAGACTTAAGCAATTCCTGTCTGCTGTGTGAGCCTCCTATAACACCAACTTGCTTTCTGAAAATGTTCTGTCACCTGCACTGAAAATGGTCACAGCTAGGACTGGGACTTATAAACTAAAGAGAGTTTTCATCTATGATTATGCTTTTCTGATTAACTTTTTAAAGATTGGAAGAAATGAGAGTCCTTAATACTTTCATGTTATATAATTTCCACTTGACTTTTTAATTAGTTATTTTTATACACAATATTTGTTCATGATTAAAACCGGTTTTTTTTTTTTTTTTTTTCAAAACATATAGCAAAGGAACTATTAAAGTGAAAAGTCTCATCCACCGGAAATAACCACTGTTATGTTTCTTGTGTGTACAAGAAAATGTTTATGCCCGTGTAAGCACGTGGACTCACATGTTTATCCTTTTTTCTCAAAGCATGAATGAAGTCATACAATATATTCTGTTCTACAACTTGCCTTCTTAACAGTCCTGTCTTTCCATATCTGCTCGTAATGGTTTATCTCACTCTGCCTCAGGGCTCATTCTTCTGCCTGGAACAGTCTTATCCCAGATCTCTTCATGGCTCACTCTCTTCCTGTCCTTACTTAAGTGCCACCTTCCCAGTGATACCCTTAGCAGCCCTATCTAAAATCTCAATCCTCCCATCACTTCCTGTTTGCCTTCCCTATTAATGACTTTTTCTTGCACTGATTACTATATATTTTCTATTTTGTTTATTGTCTGTTTCCCCACTGTGATATACACTCTGAAGAAGAATTCATGACTGTTATTCACTGTCAAATCCCCAGCCTTTACAATAATGCCTGAAGCCTTAGTAGATGCTCTATAAATATTTGTTGAATGGATGAATGAATGATTATGTTGCTTATCACATTTGGGTACACCATAACTTACTAAATAATTCCTTAATGGTGGACATTTAGGTTTTCAGTTTTCCCTACTTTTTATGAACAATGCTCTTTGAATAGTTATATATATATCTTTATACTATTGTGTAGGATAAATTCTTAGAAAAGGAATTGCGAGTTTAGAGGATATACACATTTAAAATTCTTAATAGTTGTCTCCCACCTGCCTCCCTCCCCTAAGAAAAAAATATCAACTTATAGTCCTGCTAGGAGTGTATAAGGACAACACCCTTGCCTACACTGGTTATAATCGACCTATAAGTCCTTGCCAATCTGATGGATGAAAATGATATCTTAATTTCAGTTTCTTTTGTTATGAGTACCATTTCATAAACTTATTCACCTTTTAGCAATCCATCGTCTTAACCACTCGGCCACCTCGTCACTTATTCACCTTTTATATTAACCTTTTCTCCTTATCTTTGTTTTTCTATTGTTCTATTAGGTTGTTTTGCTTGTGCTTTTGCCAATGCATCTTAATTTGCTTTGGCACGTTCCCTCACTCTGGGCTGTAGCCAGATATAACCCTAGAGAACAGTGTACATCTGGGCCATAACTATTCTGTGCCTAGAACGTTTCTAGTCCCGGTGTTAGCATCTTCATCTCTTCTTCTTGCTCACATTTTTTGTTTATTTATGTGTAAAAACAACCATGTAAACACATAGTAGATGTTAGCTATGTTTGCTTAGCACTTTTTTTTTTATCTTTTTAAGCATACCAGCAACCCTATCAATGGTAATATTTTCTATTCTCATATATGTGTGTGTGTGTGTGTGTGTGTGTGTGTGTATAGAAACTGAGGGATGGTGAGATTAAGTAATTTGCCATAGGTCACATGGCTAGTAACTCACCAAACCAAGATTCGAGCCTGGACATGGTGGCTCCCGAGCCTGTTCTCCTAACCACTAAGCTCTGTTTCCTCCAGTATGGAAAGGGGTTATTTTCCCCATTCTCCTCTTTCAAGAGACCCTTCTTCCCATGTGTCCCCATTCAGAAAATGGACAACAGTTGTTGAAAACAAGGGAAAGTATTCATGTACAGGTCTGGAAGTTTTATCCTTACTTATAAACTCGATTCGAATGCTTCACAGTCTAAATAATATAAAAAGATTTATGGTGACAAGTTTCACTCCCACTCTTGTCTCATCCACCCTGTTTCCCCTGCCTTCTATTTTTATTGGTTTCTGTATATACTTCCTATGTTTCTTTAGATATTTAAAGATAGAGTAAATAGATAGATATCTATATACATATATATAATTTTTACCCTTTCTCACATATGAGGTAGAATACTATATATACTTTTTTATACTTTTTTCCTTCACTCAGCTCATCCAGAGATTTTAAGTCTATTTTATTCATTAGATATTTATCGAATGCCTCTTTATACAAGGCACTGTGCTGATTTTAGAGGAATATACTAAGAAGCATAAGACAGTCATCTCTGGCCTCAGGGACATTACAGTCTATCTCTTCAAGTTGAGAGTGTAAGTGAACATAAAGTGTGGTGGTTTATATGACATGGATTTTCTTGGCGGATTCAGGCTTCAATATAAAGCACATTCAGCCTGCTAAAGTGAATGTGTACCTTCGTCTTTGATGTCAAGGCGAAAGAGTTACTGAATTATAAGTCTCTTAAACATAAGAACTGTGTCTTTTTATCTTAATATCCTCTTAGGACTTTATGACTGAACAAATAAATCTGTACTCCTTTTAAATATAGACTGCAAGGAAACTGTTTTACATCTTTTTCATAAACCCAAAGGGAAGATTTTTAGAATCATTTCGATTTTAGAATTCCTCCCTGCCTGAGGAGTCTTGTCAGATTCGATTGAAGTAAAATTTTCACATGTCAAATATAGAACTGAAGGAGGAAATCTTATCTATACAGGGTTTGTTTTGAGGGAAGCCACCTTCTTTTCCCTTTACTGAGGCTTCCTCCTCCATTTTCTCCTGCCCATAGGCAGAAAATGGAAAAGAGTCAGTTAATCTCAACTACAGCAGAGTATTTTAGGGCTGTGGGCAAGCTAACCTCAATTTATATGTTTTGGGTCTTGGCTTGTATTTATTACAAACTAATTCTCTTAAAAGACCCCTTTGTTCAGAACCCGTCCAGTAGTCGTGGACATTCCAGGAGCCATGTGGAGGCGGTGTTGTGTGGTGGTTAAAAGAGTAGACTGGAGCTGGCCTGCTGATAGTGAAATCTGAATTTGCCACTTTGACAGGATACTGTCAGGCTCTGACAGGATACTGGACTTCCATTCATTTTCAATGTCCCCAAGTAGACATCCTAAATGTTAGAGGTCTGTGAATTGGGTCAGTTTATTTTTCCCACTGAGCTTTACAGCCAAGGACAAGAATTGAAAGAGAAAATCTAGCACTTATGCTTCTCTAAACACTTTTCATTAGAGATCATAGTGCACATTAGACATGTAACATGCACATATTACACACGTTCTCAGTATGCTCAGTCTTCTTTGCAGGAACATGAATCCCAAAGGAAAAAAGCCAAAAAATTAAAGGTCACACAGTGGTAGGAGTAGAAACAGAACATGGGCTGTCTTTTAGCCATTGGCTGCCAAACGGTTCTCTGAAAAATGATTTGTGACAGAGGCCCTTTCCTTTGGAAGCCTATCACTGTCACATCATGAAAAGAATCTCTTTGGAGATATATTTTGGGGCACAGGATAGGCTTTTTTTTTTTTCCATCTTTTTTTGTTGTAGGAGTCTGGTGCTTGCTGCTGCAGGCCCGATTTGGGAGAAGAGGAAAACACTGTTGCTCTTTACAGGGCTAGAGATGGTTTGAGGAATATGGTCTGTCTGGGTGTGCCTGTCACCTCTCCCCTGCACATCTGGAAACTCATCAAGCAATGGCTGCAGAACAAGGGAGTCGCACTTCTTAGGAGTCTTTCGAACATGTGGACATTTTCTTTGTATCTTAATCATTCTGATCTATTCCCTTAGGCTATTTATTGAGAAATTACCAAAGCATCGAGATTACAAATCGACTGTCATTCCTGAAAAGAAAGACACAGTAAAGGTGGGTCTTCACTTTCACCGTTTCCCATCTAAAAGCTGCAATGTGGCACACACTAACTTCAAGGTAAAAGTAATAGTGTCTATATCTGAGCATCAAATCCTGCAAAAGGAAATGAGGCCATTTCACCTAATCAGTATGAATAACAGATATGGTACAGTAGGGGGTATTTTAAATCACTTTCAGAAACGTTGCTTTTGTAAATTTGACTTAAGGCTTCTTTTTACTTTTCTATTTAATTAGCTGGGAATTGTTCTAATTCTCAGTTTTTCGTGTGTGTCTCAGAAATTAAAGGAGATTGCATTTCCCAAAGCAGAAGAGCTGAAGGCAGAGCTGTTAAAACGA
Organism: Pteropus alecto; assembly: GCF_000325575.1. Taxonomy (NCBI): domain Eukaryota; kingdom Metazoa; phylum Chordata; class Mammalia; order Chiroptera; family Pteropodidae; genus Pteropus; species Pteropus alecto. The sequence goes on from NW_006430723.1 coordinate 670,618, forward strand.
TATACCAAAGAATACACCGAATATAATGAAGAAAAAGTAAGTATAGAACAACAAAAAAAGGAAATTATTTTGGTTTCTTAGGCTGTGCCCTGGGATTATAAAACAATATTTCGGCAGATCGTGTGATTTGAATGTGATACTTTACTTTATTTGGCAAAGGCCAGAAGCTCAAAAAAACAGAACATAAGTGTTTAGGCTGAGGATTCTAACACAGATTTAGCCTGCTTATCCATGAGGGCAACTTTAGGGACAAAATATATTGCCTGGCTGCTGTATCTAGAGCAAGAACCTGAGAACAATGGAAATTCTCAGTAAAATATAGGTTTTCAGATTAGATAATTTGGCAGGCTTGATTCACATTTGGTTATACCTGAAACAGGCTATAACTGTTTGAAATAATTGATTTTTTTTCCAAGCCATTTTCAAATGATTCTTTTTAGGAAGAATCAGTTCAGGCATGTGGAGAAAATCCCAAGGCACCGTCAGTGGTCTGTGTCAGATGTGAATACACACTGCAAGCACTTCCACATTATTTTGTAGCACTCTGCTGAGCTCTGTTCTAGACTCTGATGGTAAAAATCAGCAGAGGGGTGAACAGCTATGGGGCATATATTTCTAAGGTGCCAAGTGAGTGAAAACCTTAATGAAAGAGATTATTACCTGAATTTCTTGTTCATTAAAAATGTCACACTATATTGAACTGATCACCAGAAAAATTTCAGAGGCTTCGTTTTCGGAGGTTAAAATTCAGTAGAGACACCCAACATAGCAGCTATAAGTTTGGATTTGGTCCCGTTTTAAAGCCTCACTTGGGATAGAATGTATACATGGCACCGTTAGAGAATAAAACTGCATATGATACTAATTATGAGGTGCAGACAATAAGTTGCATCAAGATTTCAGTAAAGAAGAAAATGCATTAATTAGAGTCATTGAGAAGGGTACTGAGAGGATTGGTGCTTTAACTGTCCTTGAAAAATAGTTATGCAGTGGCTAGATAGACAGGAGTGGTGACTCTTCTGTGTGTGTATAGGTACTGAGGGAAGCATGAATTCTGTGTTAGGAAATCAGGCCAGAGCAAAAATACATTTTGGGAACTCCCCCTGTAAAAGCCTTGTCCTCCTGAGGTATGCATTCGCTTGAGTGTAGTGTTAGCCTAACTCCTATTCTTTCTTTGTAGAAGAAGGAAGCAGAGGAATTTGCCCGGAATGTGACCATCCAGCAGGAGCTGGAAAAGGAGAGAGAGAGGGTGGCACAACAGAAGCAGCAACAGTTGGAGCAGGAACAGTTCCATGCCTTTGAGGAGATGATCCGGAATCAGGAGCTAGAAAAAGAGCGACTAAAAATTGTACAGGAATTTGGGAAGGTGGACCCTGGCCTAGCCGGCCCACTTGTGCCTGACTTGGAGAAGCCCTCCCTAGATGTGTCCCCCACAGCACCTGTCGCATCCACACAGCCTTCGGACTGTAATACAACTGTAAGGCCTGCCAAGCCACCTGTGGTGGACAGGTCCTTGAAACCTGGAGCATTGAGCAACTCAGAAAGTAGTGAGTCCTTTTGCTCATGTCCTCTTCCATCTCAGCTGCAACCAAGTGGGATGACATTCCAGGGGATTCAGCCTAAGATTACCTCCATGATTCTGCTCATTAGGCTCTGGTCACAGAAACGCATGTTATCGGCATTGCCATACTGTGTCCTATAATACTGGCTATGTTATGAAAGTGGCCTTTGCTTAAGCCATGTTATTTACCCTGGCCCAGGCTGATTTTCTAAAGAGCTAATAATATCCTTGAAAGTCACACCTTCAGCTTTTAAGAGTTATATAGAGATTTGAAATATTCACTGAATGAGAGACCACTGTTAGCCTTTTGTAAAGAAAACTTGAAATTTATTGCACCACTTTGCACTTTAACAACTGACTTTAAGAGGGAGAGGGCGGGGTGCCTACTGAGTTGTGCTTGCCCTGAAAGCATTCCTAATCTTTAAGGAGCTTAGTGAAGGTAAATATTATATGTAGTTGGTGATAATTCTTTCTAGCCATAAAAACTGTTGACAGTCTTTCCTCCTCTCACCATTGATTGACTACCTGAGAAAATAACAATAGCTGTAAAATGATGAGTATACTTTGATTATTAGAATAGATACTTTTGGATAGGAATATCCTTTCAGGTAGGCATTTAAGGATGTCAGCTTTGCAGAAGATCCACTTAGAGGACAATGTAAGAGTGGGCAAAGGGTGCTGGACTCTGAAGCCCGGCCTTTAGAGTTTCTTCTCACAAGAGAGACTTGTCTCTCACTACTATTCCTTCATACATTTTCTGTACTCTGGTCAAATTGGACTCTCATGTTCCCAAAATAGTCCCTGGACTGTCTTACCCAAGGAGATTTGTTAACATTTGCCCAGAAGGTAAAATCCTCTTTCTCTATCTCTGCCTTCCCTGCTTTTCTTAAAGTTTTTCTAGGTACCCTCCCCTTCAATTTGATTGATTCTGTTCTTAAAACTCTCAGAAGTCTTATTATCTGTAATATAGTGGAGATCATTACCCGATAGTGTAATTAGTTGTCAATAACTAGATTTTAACTTCTTGCAGGTTAGGGCTTGGGTCTTATTCCTATTTGTGTTCCTTGTGGGCTGAGCACAGTGTTTACTTGATATGCATTTGGTAAGTGATTATTGAATTGAAAGGGAAGGACTGTGCCAAACCTTAATCCGGACTCCTCACATACTGTCATCAGACTGCCATGTGACTGCTTGGCTCCTGGTCCGAAGTGGTTACCCCTCTAGCATTTCAGATCTTGCTGACGAATGTGCAGAAGCAGAACATCCTTTTTCAGTTGTTTTTTTTGTTTTGTTTTTTGTTTTTAAGAAAATGTGACTGTGAAAGATACCCTCTGATTTTAGCCTGCTGGCTCTCTTATGGAGTTTCCCCCTAGATTTCAGGGCCTGGGTTCATTCTTGACATTCTGAACCAGGCTTATGAGCTGCTTTGTTCATGAGTGCCTTTTTTGAGGACCAGAGTATGTTTTTTGTTTCATTTTACCATTTTAATTTTCTTCTAAGTAAATAAATTCAGAAGTAAGTAGTTACCCAAATTACTTCCTGTTATCTAGAATATAGCCTGGTGTGTTTCTTTGAAAGTCATATTCTTTGATATTCTTCTCTAAAATAAAAGAGATTTAAAATAAAAATAAAAATTTAGTTGAATGAGGTTTATTTTAAATCATTTATATTAGATGGTGTCAGAATTCCTGAATAACTCAGAAACGTCTTTTAAATTTACCCATCTTAACTTGAATGGTTACAGGCCCTCTTCTTTTCTTGAAATAATGTACTCCCAAACAGCTGTTGCCAGACGTTGGAGAAGAGACTTTACAATGCTCTTTCTCTGTCATTTAGGATGAAATTCCCACTCACTGCCCGAAGTTGGGGTGTTCCCAGTGATTGCTCTCTCAGGGCTGCCAACTCTGAGTCTACTTGGGGAGGCTCTGCCCACGGTCTCAGACTTTTCCTGTTTCTCCATTACAGCTCCTACGATTGATGGACTGCGCCACGTGGTGGTACCCGGGAGGCTCTGCCCGCAGTTTCTCCAGTTAGCCAGTGCCAACACTGCACGAGGAGTAGAGACATGTGGAATTCTCTGTGGGAAACTGGTAAAAATGCTTTCCTGAGCTGAGACTCTTTCTTTCCCCTTGGCTTCCTGTGACTCTCAGAGAAGATATCCAGTGTCAGTTACTCTTTGCACTGAAGGGACTATGGACAGCATAATGCAGTGTCACTTTGAATTTGGTGACCTTGTATTTCATTGATTTTCAGAGTCCATTGAATTGAACTGATTATTTTAATGCTAGCAGTAAGAAATACCTAATTCTAAACTTGATAGGGAGATCCAGTCATTCATCACCTTTATATCATTTTTCGAGAACCTGCTTTATGGTAGGACCTGGAAATATGAAATATGTAAGACACATAGCACATGTCCACACAAAGTACCTGAGCGCTCCGGAGAAATGGGAGATATACACCAAAAGATAAATAACATGACAGATAGTATGTACAATAAGAGGACTAGGAATTTTTGAAGAAGGAAAAATCATTGAATGGAGGCACTTACAGAACCCATTACTAACTCCTTAATGAACAAATGAATGAAGTGGAATAGAATTAGACTGCCTTAGAGGATGAGAAAGACTTAAAGAAACAATGAAAGGGAAATTACTTTAGACATGAGCAAAGGAAGAGAAGTACTATGTGTGGAACTTGTTAAGAACCATGAGTAAACCCATTTCACTGCAGCAGGAAATTCCCCAGGGCTGTGGGTATCTGTGGCTTTGCAGAGCAGCCCCAGGCAGTGCACATGAGCAGCCAAGTCTGTGAACCACTGAGGTGAGGGACTCAGGGAGCAAGATGTAGACTGGGGTGGGAAAGGCCTTCTCTTTCATGGGTGTTTAATTTGCCACTGCTGTGACAGAGTGGGGTTGCATAAGCTCCAGGGAATTGTGACAAGCTGTTTTCTCCTTTAACAGATGAGGAATGAATTTACCATCACTCATGTTCTCATCCCCAAGCAAAGTGCTGGATCTGATTATTGTAACACCGAGAATGAAGAAGAGCTTTTTCTCATACAGGATCAGCAGGGCCTCATCACACTGGGCTGGATTCATGTAAGCAATTCCAAGCTCTCTAAGGATCGGTCTCTTCTCTCACAATGTTACAAACACACTGCTAGTTTCTTTCTTTAAGCAAAGTAAATCATATTCAGATTATTTAGATGATTATTTTTCCCTCTCTTGGATTCAGGCTTGACTTCCCCACCATACTTGATTGCTTGTACTCTGGTATTGATTTTTGGGAACTACTTAGGGCTTTTTAATTTTTTTACTTAAAAAAATTTCTTTAATAAAAATAAACTTCTTTTCCTAAAGTTACAATTTCTCTGTGAGTACGAATGATGATGGGACGTTAGCCTAGAATAGATGTACACATTGACTACATCTACTTCATGTATAGTATATATGTTCCTAAAAGTATATAAATCAAAATATTTTACATGAGCCAAGGAAATTAAACAGATGCTTGCATTTGTTTTTCTTAAAGTAACATATACCTTTATGTAATCCAGAGGGGCCCCCAATATAGGTGATTTTAAGTGTCTGCATATCTTATGTAGTCTTTTGATTAATAATTAGGTAAAATATAATTCTATCTCTAAAGATTATTTCTTAATTTTTCTTGCTATTCCTTTTTAATCCCTCACTCTCATAGACTGAGCTGCTTTTCATTTTATGTGACAGGGTTACATACAAACAAGTCAGCTCATTTCTGGATTTGGGAAGATTACACAAGCTTCTATGTTAGAATGTGAGAAATTCCTGTGCCTCTGTCATTTTTTTTCAGTTTAATTACATGAATATTTGCCTTCTATTGTGTGTCCCCTATTATAGTATGTGGGAGATAGAAAACTTGTTCCTTACCTGTCAGGAGATACAAATTTGAGTAAGATATGATTTTAGTCTTATAAAGGAGATTAGACACATAGACGAGTAATAACTCTTCATGTGAGGCAGAATGTGCCAAGTGCCTCAAGAGGTGCAAAGAGAGCACTGGAATTCAGAGGAGGGGAGGGTCATACCAGTTTACTAGAATTTTTACAAATGGGGTAAAGGGGAGTTCCCTGTGGAAGGGAAAGCACTGGAATAGGCAGACTGTGTTCCTAGAGCATTGAGTGGTCCAGTTTGCTGGAGTTTGAGGTTCCTATCAGGAAATGGATAGTAGATAAGCATTAAAATGATACATTGGGTGAACAGGCAGAATAGTTCTCTTTTTTAGTAAGTAGAGAACTCTTAAAGGTTTTTTTGTTTTTTTCCTCTGTATTCATGATGATTTCTTTTTTTAATTAAAGTGTAGTTGACATACAATATTATATTAGTTGCAGATGTACAACATAGTGATTTGACATTTTGAATAGATCAATGAGTGATGATCAAAGCTATACTTTAGAAGATTGATAATAAAGGTAGTTTTAAGATAGGTCAAGGCAGAGAGATCATTTAAGAGATCAGTGTGGTGATAAAATCTCATAATAATGAGAGCGTGGGTGATGGCATAGCATTTGGGAAGGAGGCGATGAATGTAGGATTTCAGAGGTTGTGGGAGTATGAGTAAGAGAGGATGATGAGTAAATGTCAGTGATGACTTCGAGATTTTTGGCCTGACTCATGGGAGTGGCAATGATCATCTCATAAGCAGAAACAGGGGCTCAAAGAAGAGAACATGTATTGGAAATGGGGTAAATGGTGTGATCACTTCTGAGTATGTTGAATTTAAGGTACTGGTGAGACAGGAAATCGGTGGAGATAGTTATCAGGAAGTTGGAAATGTGGCTGGAACTTGGGAACAAAGCCAAGGCAGGAAAGAGATCTGGGAGACCTCTGCATAGAGCTGATGTGGGAAGCCTCAGAACTGAGAGCAAGAAGAGATTCACTGGCAGCTTGTGGTACAGGCTCCTTAGGGGATCATAGGGAGTACGCAGTAATGAAGCAAAGAGATGTAAGAGGAAGGTGAGGGTAGTGTTAAGGCACAGAAGACAAAGGAGGAGGAATATTTTAAGAAGAAATCTCAGGATATTAACTATATCACACATTGCAGAGAGCTCTAGAATGATAAAGACCTGGAAGGGCCTGTTGAATTTGGCAGAGTCACTGATGACCTTGATTTAGTGGGTTTTAAACAGTGGTAGGAGTAGATTATAAAGATTTAAGAAGTAATGGGGATTGAGGTTGTGGTGATAGTGAAATGCACACTAATTTTTTGAAATACTCAGCTTGAAAGTAAAGAAGTGGGATGGTGGTTTAAGGAGTAGCCAGGTTGGGAGAAAGTTTGCTTGATTTATGGTTTCATGGGAAAGCCTTGACCATGAGTTTTGTTTTGATTTTTTTTTCCAAGACCTTTATATATGTGAAATACAACATACATAAGAAAGTACATAAATTGAATTATGAATCATTTAGCAAACATCTATGTACACACACTACCTAGGTCAAGAAAAAGAACATTGCCAGAAGCACATTCCCACCCCTTGCTCCTGCCTAGCCTTACTTCCTCCGTGGTACAGGTAATCCCTTTCCTGACTTCTGGAAATCCTTTGCTTCCTTTATAGTTTTACCACCTAAATGTGATAGTTTAATTTTGCCTGGTTTTGAACTTTACATAAATAGAATTTTATAATATATATTCTTTTGTGTCTGGCTTCTTTTGCTTAGCATATTTAAGGTTTACCTACATTCTTGTGTATAGTCGAATGTGTTTTTAGTGCCCAGTGAGTCAGTGGAAGAGATGTGAGAGGGCAGGAGAGACAGGTAATGTGGAGGTAGGAATGTATCAAATCAAAAGTATAATAAGGACATTGATGTTTATATGGGGGAGAAAACATTCCTCTGAGATAGAATTGAAGGAAAAAAGAAAGACACAGAGGGATTTTTGAGGTTTATTTGGAGGGGTTGAGGAGGTCTTTATTTCAACAAGATTGGCTTCTAGATCCACTGCCCAGCGGGAGGGAGCCAGAGTGGGTTTGAAACTGGAGTAGATAGGGGAAAGTCTGGAATAATTACTGTTTAGACTTCAGGTAGACCTTAGCCACAAATGGATAAAAAGATTTCTAATATTACTGAGGGCCTACCTAAGAACAAATTTAGAGCCTAAATTGATAGCGTCTCAGCTTTTTTTCCTCATGATATTTCTGTACTATTCCTTCCTAACCTGGGATTAAAAACAAATAGCAGACCACACAGTATGCTTAGATCTTATAATTGGCAAGAGAAGAATACAAAAGAGGAATTCTTCCTTCTGTATATTGCCAGCTATAAATCAGGTTCACTGGTCAAAAGCACTGCATAGTCTTGTATCGATCACCAACTATTGTGTAACCCCCAACCCAGTTTTCGAGAACTCCATGTACTCTCAGCCTGACTTAGCCAGCAGTGCTCTACTGTGGCCAGTCCACTCCCATTTGGGTGCCCAGGCCGCCCTCAGCATTCACTCCCCTTGCTCCTTTCTGTTCCTTTGGTGTATTGTTTTCTCTTCACAAAAATGCCTTCTCTTCTCTCCAGCATGGTGGGCACAGTGGACATAACTATTTTTTCAAGAAACTCAACTGTGAAGGGAAGGAGAAAGAGAAGCCGTAGTAGTTAGAGGGAAGCAAAGGCTCAAGGCAAGGTTTTTTGATTTAGTTTAACAATTATTTATTGAGCCCCTGCTGTGTGTCTTTATATTGTCCTAGCCAACCATTCTAGATCAGAGACCTAGATCAGCTTGTGTAGGCCTCATTTGCTCCTATTTAGAATTCCTGGCTCTAACTGTGGGGTGAAATGTGTTGGCACAGGCCATTTGTCCCTAGCAGTCTATAAGATCAAATTATTATCAGGTCGAAAACTTTTCCCTTACGGTCACCAACGTTCTTACCTGCCCCACGAAGACCTGTGTGCAGACTTCCTGTCAGCACTCAGCTAAAATGTTCCTGTCCCGCAGACCTGCTCTGCAGTGAGCTCGTCACAGCATTCTGTGGAGTGGTGTTTCTCAGACGAGGCAGCACATAAGAATCATTTAATGAGCTTTTTTAAAGAAGAAAACTACTTTCCCTTCAGTGTGGATATTTCCAGGGTAGAGCACAGGAGCCTGTGCTTTTGAAAAGCTGCCCAAGAGCTTCATTTTTTGCACAGCAGGTTTGAAAACACTGTCAAGTATACCTATTTGTTCTTTGTGCTTTTCTGTCAGTGAAAGTTGGTGGTCTTTTTGAGACATATTGGGTCTTTCTTTTTCCATTCTTGTTATCTAAGATCACACCCCCTCTAAGGTGAACATAAGTCATTATGTAGTTGTTCATTTGTACACAAAGAATATGCTCAATAACATTAAATAATTGAAAACAAATGAAAGAACTCGAATGCACATTTAGATGGTGCTTTAACAAATTACCCTCAAATTTCAATATCTTGATCCATTTCCCAAACAAGACTGAGTCCTTTGTGTGATTTAGCTACTACCCACTGAAATCCCAGTCACCCCCTGCCTCTCATATTCATAGATAATATGCTTTATCCATAGGATAGCTTTTGCCACTTTTGTCTTTAGAACCCCAGACTCATGTAACACCTCTATCAGGAAGAAGAATCATTCATCTAACTGTGGTTTGTTACATCCTTGACTTCTATCATGTTGAAGTATTGGGCAGCATGTACTGTCTATTCCAGAATGGGATATTGTACAGAGAGAGCTTGTGAGGAGCCAAGTAAGTCATGGTCAATTAGAAATTATGAGTTTCTTCACACACTTATGTTAAACTTGTTTACAATGCTAGAAAGGAAGTTCATTATTTATTATGAACTTCAGGCATACTTCTCATGGCTGCAAGTAGCTAAGAAAGACATTATGGCCAGCTGTTGAGAACTATCTGACTCTAGCTTCCTTCATGGCTGAATATTCTCACTGAGGGTGTCTCTTACTTTTTTCTCTTCTCAGACTCATCCCACACAGACCGCTTTCCTCTCCAGTGTTGACCTACATACTCACTGCTCCTACCAGATGATGTTGCCAGAATCAATAGCCATTGTTTGCTCCCCCAAGTTCCAGGAGTAAGTATATAGGATGCAGTTCAGGGCATTACAAGGAGATAGTGGGGGAAAAGCCTCAGAGGATAAGGTCTCTATTCTTAGGCCCTTTGTTCTCTATAAAATATATAGAGATTGTGGTATTAATTGGTTTTTCTACAAGACTTCTTTTTAAGCCCCATATCCTGATAAATCTGTTTTATGCTTATTTAAAAAGATATCCAAGCAACAATTTAAGTGCTTTTCTAAGAAAAAGACAAAGAAATTTGAAGTGTTTGACTTGAAGCAGTAGGAATTTCAAGAGATTGACGTCAGACTAGAGAATTTCAAAATCAAACAGATTATCTCAGTGTTAACTTCTTTTTCATTCTAAATCCTGTTATTTACTATGAAATCTCTCAGCAAAATTAGCGCGGTGGCAGTGATGAGTCATTCTGTAATTCTGATTCATTCACCAGAAAAGAGACCTATGAGCCAGCGTACTTTTGAAGCTGTCCCAAAATGAGCTCTGCCTTGCTGTGTGTGTGTTAGGGACTGGGAGGCCTCCTTTGCTTGATTCTGGGCCTGCTTTTTTTTTATTTCAGAACTGGATTCTTTAAATTAACTGACCATGGACTAGAAGAGATTTCTTCTTGTCGCCAGAAGGGATTTCATCCACACAGCAAGGATCCACCTCTCTTCTGTGTATGTAACTGTTAGACGAAATCGGGGGCTGTGCCTCAAGCAGAGAAGACAGAGCTGATGACACACATAGATTAGCCTTGTCACTCAGCTTTCCAGCTCTTCCTAATAAGGACATACATGGGAAGCAGTGTGGGATAGGAACGGATTGGAGTCTTAGCTCTGCCACTTAAAGACTGTGCGTCTGATTGGGCTACTTAACCTTCCTGGGCCTCAGCTTTCTCCTCTGTAAATGGGGATGATAATAATAACACCTACTTTATAGGATTATCGAGAGGATTAAATGAAATAATGTACAGAAACTATCTAGTGCAGTGAGCTGGCTTATTAAATGTTAGTTTTATTCTTCATCATGAGTCGCTAAGCGTATTTCAATAAGAGATCTGAACTCAAAGGGAAAAAGCCACTTAAGATGGGTAAAGTATTTTTGATTCTGGAATTATGCTTAAATAAGAGGGATTTTTATGACCTTCTTAGGAAGTTTTTTACCTCTAAGTTGCATTGAATAAAAAATTTCAGTTGGTGATAAGATCAATGTGTTTCAGTTTGCCCCTCAAATCTAATGTGATGGTGTTGCTTCTCTCCATGCTGGCCATGGTGTATTATTATTTCTTTTGGGTTCACTGAAAAATGAATAGTATGGAAAAGAGACTCAGAACCTTGTCACATAAAAGGAACTGGGACTATTTAGAAGAGAAACCCAAGGGAGAATCTGAGAACTGACTTTAAGTGTTGTGTAAAAAGGTATTGAGCATATTTCTTATGACACAGAGAACTAAAACTAAGGCCTTGTAGAATGACAGTTTTTGGCTAAGAATGAGAAAGAATTTTCTGACAAATCTATTAAAAAATAGGTCAGTCTTCCTTAAATGTAATAAATGTCTAGGTACCAGGATATTGCGACAGAGGCTGCACAACGCCCCCAGAATGCCCAGGTTTTCAGTTATAAAGACCCCTTTTGCATGCCAAAAGCGAGCATTTCTCATGTGAGAGTAGATGTGCTTTATTGTCTGCAATTCTTTTAGATAAATGTATACTTTTTGAATGACTCTAAACTATAGATACATTTGAAAAATAAATGAGAGCATATGGGCCCACGTTGATTCAAACTACAGGTAGGGATTGGCAAAAGTAATGATCCCCAGACTCCTTACTATAGCTACCAGTTAAACAGCAGTGGTTTCAGGTTGGGAACCACTAGCCAGAATGAGCATGTTAAATAAGCAGTTTTAAAAAATGAATTTTCGGAATTTTCCAAACTTTTCCTTTCTTTTTCCCTGTTACAGAGCTGCAGCCACGTGACTGTTGTGGACAGAGCAGTGACCATCACAGACCTTCGATGAGAGTTTGACTCAAACACCTGTCAAGAACTATAAAACTACATCAGTGTACTGTAGCCCCTTAATTTAAACTTTCCAGAAAGTTCTGGAAGCTTTTTTAGACAGAATAGAAAATGAGTATTACCTAGGGGAGAACTGATTTTCTATTTCTAGCTTGAAAAGAAATAATTGAATATGTATTTTGGCAACTCTGGAAAATAGCACTATCATGCTAAAGCAACTTTTCAGTCTGCCTATAACTAAAAAACTAAGATGAAAGAATGGTATAATGAACACTCATATACTCTTTGATCTAGAGTCACCAATAGTTAACATTATTTTCTTTCAGCTCTCCTTCTGTTTTCTCTGCCAACTCGTTTATTGTCTACCTTTGGACTAATTAAGGGCATCTATGCAGAAATTTGGAAGCCATTCAGAAAATCTTTGGGTTTTCCTGTGATGTATGACAATGGTTTATTATAAGGGCCAGGGACAGCTCGCTATGACTGACCAGATGTTGAGGCTTGAAAACCCTGAAAAGTGATTTTTGTCAGGAATTATTGTTATTTAACAAATATTTCAGGATATTTTTTCCTCTACAATAAAATAACAGTTAATTTATTTACATGTGCGTGTGTGCACGCGCACATGCGTGCTCTAGAGCAATCTGTTTAATCAAATTTGTCTAAACAGGCTAACTAAAAGGTCTGGTGGTCTGGGGAAAGGTGAGGGGAAATGGAATTTGAGATATACTACCATTGAAGGTGTGTCCCAGTTCACTTTTAATTGTTCAGTGCCTTTTGTCTGCCTGTTGCCATCAGCCAGGGCTGTGAAGTCATCTGTTCTTTTGGTGCTGTCTCAAGTGGGTCATCCCGTTCACTTCCTCCTTATGCCCTAAAAGCTTTCAGAAGAAAATAATAGAGCCTTTATTTGGAGTGCCAGGTTACACTCCAAATAAATAATTACATTCCCATGCCGTCCCACCCTACCAATTTTATTGTGTTGACTATTCTTTTCTAACTTAGGCAACATCTAGGAAGATGTTTACAGCTACAGTGGATCCTGCGTTTTTCTTTCTATGAGCTGAGCCCAGTGTTCTAAGGTGGCCTAGAAATAATGGTGTTCGTGACCCCTTAGATGGGGGCACAGACGAGTAAACTTGAAGAGGAGAGGAATACTTTCTTTTCATATCAAAAATCTGTGGGAAAAAAGTCTGCAATTGTATGGAGTTTGCTTCATTTCAAAATTTTGTGTCCCGAATATGTTCAGTCTTTATCACTTAGTTTGGTGGTCCTTGAACTTTTCCCTTGAAAGAGCCAAGTCCCTATATTCTTGCTCTTCTCTTGGGTTCTTAACCTCCAAGATGTTGGAAATTCTTTCTTCTGTAGTTTTGGCGTAGGAGAGAATGTGGGGCCAAATAGGGAAGAGTGCCTCTCCTGTCACTGTCCTCCTTTTCCTACTGTGGCTGCAAGGCAGCCTGGGCTGTCCACCTTGCCCGACAGTCCTCCCATTACCCGGCCTCATACTTTCCAGGAAATTCATCCCTTCTTTCCATTTTCAGTGCTATTACTTAGTTTAGGACTTTATTACCCCTTACTTGGACTATCACAATAGGCTTTTACCAGGCCTCTCTGTTTTCAGTATTTCTTGGCTCCAGTCTGTTCTGCCTAGTACATTCAGGAGAAACTTCCCACATTATAGCCATCCTCATCTTTCCTCTCTTGCTCAAAAACTTGCAAAAGCTTTCCATTGCCTAAAACCTAAATTTAGTCTTTATTCGGAACTTTCTACATATGGTCACATAAAGTTCTTAACCCTGGCTACACATTCAAATACCTGAAAAGCTTTTAAAAAAATACTGATACTTGTGTTCTACCCCACACCAGTGAGATCTGGGGACCTCAGAAATTATTTTTGTTTTATTTTGTTTTTGTCTCAAGTGTGACTAGGGTTGAAAACCACTGCACTAGTCATTTATACCTACAAATGGTGAGCTCTCTTATTAGTCTCTGCACATTGGAGATAATCAGCAACTGTTCGTTGAACCAAAGTGAACTAAATGTATCATATATTGCAACCACATTGATCACTTACTGTTTATCAACAGCCACATCCCCTTGCCTCTGGACCTGTGCACAAGAAAGCTCAGTGGCTGGATGGGCACACGAAATCAGTCTGCAGATGCCCTCTTTGTACCTGCTGCAGTCTAGCCATGGCAGAAGCACTTTGCATGGTTTCAGTGTCTCTCTCTTTACCCCACCTCTGTGAGAGAGACTCTTGTGGTACCAAGCCAGCCCACAAAGAAGCAGGAAGGCTGGGAAGTCACGGGAAAGAGAGAAGACACCAGAGTTGTAAAGAAAGGAGGAAAGGAACATTGCAAATAAAAGGAAATCAGACCAAGAAACCAGAGGAAAGAAGCTCATATGGAGGTTGGGGCCAGGCTGGGTTTTTACAGATGATCATTTTCACATACTTAAAAGGCAGCTTGAGGAAAAGCAGACCCCAGTTGAGGTAGTGTTGTGGATATTTGTAGCTTGAGAGGCAAGGGTTTCAACTCTCATTTTGGCACCTTGGTTTTTAAAATCATAATACATATCCCCTTTAACTGTTGGTTGCTTCTTCTAGATTTCAGTTACCCCAAGGGAAGGAGGTATTTTTCATGTGGGTGTTGAAAGGAATGGAATCTGCCAAGAGCAAAGCTTTAGTGACATGAAGGCCCAGTAAATAACTTTAGTCTGTTTCAAATGGATTTTAAAACAGTTTTAGGACCAGACCAGATGCTGGTCCCTATAGAACAGTTTGTCAATAGGTATTGTGCCCCCCCAACCCCACTCCCCCAGTATCTCAGTGTTTTAACTCCACAAAGTTTGGAGACCAGTTTGACCAAGAATCTTTCAAGCCTATGAGCCCCGACTGGTACTTCTGAGTCGAGACCTGTTTCTGCGAGGAGTTTTCCTGGGGCACTGAGAAGGCCTGTTTGGATCAGGACCATTGGAACTTATACTTTCGAGAAGAAGTGCCAGATAAGACATTTAAGACTTTGTTTCTAGGCCCAGCTATTTATTCACCAGCGAGTCACTTAACTTCTCAAACTTCTTTATAATCTATACAATAAGGTCAGTCTAATACAAGTACCGTTTTAAGCTGCTATAAAGGCTTAAGATGTTTGCTATTTGTATCTCTGGAAATGTTAGAACTGAGGTCAGTGGCTCTCACCTATTAGACTTCTACCCCATCTAACTTCCAGCTAGAGGACTCTTCAGGCAGATCCAAATTTCTTCTCAATAGCTGGGCCTCAGCTCCAAGTATCTTGTCTGGTCTGCCCTGATATTCTGAGCTGGAAAACAGAATCTCAGGAGCCAGAAGAAACATTCCAAATTTCTACGCATTTCCCCTAAGACTCAGAGCAGAACCAGGACCTAGAGATTGCACTATGTCTTTGATCCTTTGGCTCTACCCCACTCTGATTTGAACCTCCCAGTTTTGTTGTTCCAACTGCTTCTTGAGATGAAAGAGGAAGAAAACTTTGACCCTCCTTACAGAAGTCTTCACTCCTTCATCCAGGGTTGAATTTTTTGTTAACCTTAGACTACTTGGGGTTAGAACAGAGCATTATGCTTACAGGATGTTTCCAGTATCATTCATTACGCCTGTCAGATCCAGAATCCAGCCCCGTCTCTCTGCATAACCAGGGCTCTTGTGTCCTTCGGTGATCAAACCTGCTTCCCCTAGGGCTTGGTTCAAGTTCACCCTCCAGTGTCTTCTCTCACTGGTCAATTCACTCCAAGGGCTTACTTCTTTGAACTCCCATGGCATTTATAGCCTGTTTCCCACAAGTTGATGTGTGGTGTTCTTTGGTTGGTTTTGTTTTTTGCTGTTTTGCAGTATTTTCTTATGTGAGTCATGTCTTTGAACTGTCAAGTAATGTAGAGGTAGGGACCATGTTTGCTTTCTAGCACTGTGTTAAATGCCTTTACATCAGCACTTCCTTACTTTCCTTTGCTTAGCCTTTTCTTGAAATACTGTCCTTGATGTAGAATCATGTGTTAGGAAGCCAATTGGACCTGTGCCCTAACCTTGAGAAGCTCCATCTTCACCTTGTGGGAAGGCATCTTAACGCCTTGACTTAGACATCATATCTTGGGCCTGTGCTATCACCCAGTATAACCTGTGCCGAAGGTCCGAATACGAGCAAGAGCTCTCAGCAGAGGGAGCCAGTAGTTGAGTTCTCCTTCCAGCTGCCAGGATAGATGGTTCACCTGCCCAGCAGGCTCATTTAACGTGTGGTCAAGGGAAGGTGTGCCAGCAATAAAGTCTAAAGGGGGAACTCACAAAAGGTGGAAGGAAACCAGAAGATAATGACATTGCTATTTTGTTGCAGAAACCAAGGAAGAAAGGCAACAGCTTAAAGGAGAGGAGTGGTGTCAAATGGCTCTGGAGAGGTTTTCTGGGCTAAGGACCAAGATGAGTCCATGGGATCTGGCAGTTAGCAGAGGTCTTCCCTGGCAACCCCTCTAAAACATCTCCACCCCATCATTCTACCACAGCTCTTTTACTGTCTGTACAGCACTGTCATTTGCTAAAGTCATCCTGTTGGTTTATTTCTAGCTTATGTAACTCCTTAAGTAACTCCTTGAAAACAGCAACTTTGTTTTGTTCACCTTGTGTTCTCAGCTCCAATAATAGTGCCTGACATGCAATAAGAGAACAAATGCACAGACTTGTCCAAAGTCACCCAGTTAATAAGTGGGAAAGCTTTGGTTTCATGGGGGAAACAGAGAAGTAAATGTAGGCACATATTAAATAATGATTTTAAAGATTGTGTAATTTAAAATTTAACAAGTTAATTATTAAAAGTTACTTTTTTGAAGGTAAAAGAAGGAAAGCATGAGAAAATAAATACTACATATATAGCCATTTGTTTTTATTTAGTGATAATGCAGTATCACAAATTAAAACTTCTGGAAATTGTACAAATTGAACAGAGGAGGAAATTTAGAACTTTAAATGCTTTAATTATTCAATAAAAATCGAAAGATATAAATTAAGCATATGACTCAAATTAGAAAAAAGAATACCAAAATATACTAGAAAAGCCATGAAGGAAGACATACTAAAGCAAATATGACTGAATTTTAAAATAGAATTGGTAGATAAATTCATAATATCATTCTTTGAAAAAGCAAGTAGCCAAAGAGGAAAAAAAATTAGAAATGAACAAGGTGATACAATAAATGCACATGATAAGAAAGTCCTATATAGAACTAGGCTAAATGAATTTGCTACTCAACAAAGTAGATGATTTTTCTGGTAAAAAATAATATATATATATATATGAATGAAACTAAAATCTTAACTGGAAGGCTTGAAAAATCAATATTCAATGAAGAAATGGAAAAATGTGCAAGTATTATCTCCACATGCTTTTATGAATAAATTCTTTCAAACTTTCAAGGAACAGATAATTCTTACGCCGTTTTTTCTTGTTATAAAAAAATCACATTACTTAAAATTGGTCATATTAATTAAATAAGTGTACTTACATTATTGTGAAACAGACCTCCAAAACTTTTCATCTTGCAAAACTGAAACTCTGGTCTATGGCCACACTACCCTGAACAAGCCTGATCCCGTCTGATCTCGGAAGCTAAGCAGGGTCGGGCCTGGTTTAGTACTTGGATGGGAGACCACCTAGGAAGACCAGGTGCTGTAAGCATAAAAAATTTTAAAAATAAGGGATTGTAAGATGACAAGGTCCTTGCAAAAACCCTAAGTAAAGCACTAACAAATTCATCAATATATGAAAGGAAATGTATCATAACTGCCAGCATTTATTGTTAATCCCCATTTAGAACCTATCCCTAACCCCCCAGCTAGTAAATGGTGGGCTAGGAAGGCAGCCCAGGTCGGTCTGCCTCCAGAGCCCACTATGCATTTGGTGAGTTTGTTGAGAAGTTATTGATGGCCCCATAAAAGAAATCCACTAACGTAATGCATCACAGAAGTAGGTCAAAGGAAAAAATCAGTCCCAGGAATCTCTCATAGATAATAAAGTATTGGAAAATGAAAATCAACACATTTTTTATTTTAAAAACTCCCCTAATAAATTAGGAAAGTTAAGAAGCTTCATTAACAGGATAAAATATATCTTCTGAAACAACACCCGGCATCAATTTTAATAGAGATAATGTCGTCAGGGACAAGACAGACCCATTCTAACTACTATTATTGAACAGTGTCCGGAAAGGATAACTAGCCACTGTAATTAAGCAGGATAAAGAGTTTGCTATTGGAAAGGAGACTGTTTTTGGCTCAAACTAGATATCTACCTAGAAATCTGAAGACAATCATGAAAAACAGACCTAACGAGAGAGCAGCAAAAGATATACATGTGATATATGTATAACTTTTAAAATAACTTTCTAGTATAGGTAATTGCCAGTTGTGATTAGGGAGTAAAAAAAATCTCATTCACCCTAGCAACCAAAACTATAAATTACCTTGGAACAAAATTAGTAGGAAATGTATAGGACTTACATGAAGAAAATTACTAAGCTTTGCAGAGAGACATGAAGAAAATAAATGAAAAGACAGATATGCTATATTCCATGAGAGAAGACAATTCTTTAAAGATGTTAATCCTTCTTTAATAACTTTAAATGCAAGTCTACAAAAATATTTATTTTTATCTTGAAAAGATTATTCTAAAATTAATCTGGAATGAATGAAATAACCATTTTTAGAAACTGAAAGAAGAATGTTGGGGAAAATTTTATTACCAGTTAACTCATTATAAACCTATAAATTAAAATAATATTATGCTGTTGGAGTACTAGATTAAGAATTCACAAACTATTGTTGAAGGAGGTAAGACTTAATGAGATTACATTGCCAAAGCCCACAGAACTCTAAATGAGTAGTGTCAGACTTCCAAACCACATTTTTAACCATGATGCAATACTATCCTCCTAAAATATACATAGATACATGCATTCATAAAAACCATGAGAAATAAGTACACCAAAATATTATTATTAGTTATCTTTAGGTGATAGAATTATGATGTGATCTTTTTCCCCCGCTATACTTTTTTTGAATTTTCCAAATATTCTACAGGGAACTTGTATTGCTTTTATAATTGGACAGAGAGAACAATTCTACTATTTTCAGAAACCAAAGCTCCACTTCCCTCCAATGTGGGAGTCCAGCCAAAACCTTATTCTTGGACAGCATCAGTGAAGAGCCTTGGGAATGCTCTTGGGCACAGCAGCAGAAGCATGTCATATATGGAAACCTTCCACGAAGATGACCTCACCATGGGAACCCATTCAACATAAACCTTGCCTTCAAGAGCTAGCAGAGTTCTTTGGACCAAACCTGGAGGGTGACGAGCTAAGAAAGAACTGACCTAATGAAGAGAAAACTTCTGTGCTTATGGCCTGAAGAAGTCTAATGTAACTATCTGGGCTTAGCCAGTCTCCTCTGTGATCAGGTCCTAGGGAAGGCTTACTTTTCCCCACCTCACCCTCTTCCAAAAAAGAACTCCCAGAGTTATTTCTGTCTTTTTCCTGGGCCTGATTAAGAACCTAGGATGTTACTTACTTGTGTTGGACAAATAGTAATGGGTTCTTTGTGGGTGAAAGAAGTGGAAATATCACCTAGGCTAAAAGAAGTAAGACTATTCTTAGATATTCCTAAGTCATTCCCTGTAGTTAGCTCCCCCATCCCTGGCAGTCTTCTCTCTTCACCTCACTTCACCTTAAAACAAGCCAATGACATCATACTCAAGCACAATTCAATCAAAATACAGTCCATACCGTCGACAGCACTGCCCCTTTTGCCACTTTGAACAGCTCTTAACACCCTTGCTCACTATGTTTAAGCGCCTGTGTCTAGAACTTCTCTCACCCAGCCTAGTGTTATACACCCTTTCCATGTCTTTGGAGTTTTAAATTATTTTTAATTGAACCATGGTAGGCTCAAGATACATTGACACAAATATTTTAGTTCTCAGTCCCAGTGTTACTCTGTAAGTACAAGGCCTCTAATTATGGTACTTGGGACTTTAGCATTGCCTAGGAAGAGACCATATAATGAAAACGGAATGCTGTGCTAGTTTGAATCCTTTTCATTGCACTGAAAGAAAACTCAATTCCAACTGGTATTCAGGCACAGCAAGATCTAGTGGCCATTGTCATTGAGACTCATTTTGTATTTCTCTCTGGCTCATATATGCTCTGTGTTTATTCACTTAATTAGATTTTTTCCAATATGGTAGTTTTGACAGCTATAGGTTTGTACCCTATTGTCTTGGAAAATCCAGCAGGAAAAAGAATTTCTGTGTCTAATAGTTCCAACAAAAGTTCTGGAATTGAATGATTGGGACAGGCTCTGATTATGAGTCATCCTAGGACCAATCACTGGCCAGGGGAATGGAATGCTCTGATTGGCCAGGCCCAAGTCATATACCTACACCCCATCTGAACCACAGGCACTGAGAGTGGGGGAGCATTCACTCTCCAAAGAAAAATCATGATGGCATTAACAGTAGAAGGGAGAGTGGATGCTGGGCAGGCTGAAGCAACAGATGTCTCTAACAGGTGCATGGGAGAAAAACCTAGGGACTATCATTACCACTTGTGTCATATGGGCAGTATGACCCAAGGTGAGCAAGCTAAAAATATATAAATGGGATCACCAGGTGCTACTGGCTTGGATAATAGCAGTTGACTCAATCCTAAAAAAGGTGGGTCACATATCCAGGCTATGGGTCATTTATTTATTTAATTTGTTTTTATTGAGCATCTACTGTGTGCAGAGCTCTGTTCAAAGTACACAGGAAGTAGACATTATGCTCCCTGGCTTCAAAGAAAATATAATTGAGTAAGATAAAGAAGCCCATGAAATAACAAGAGCAGTTTCTTCATAACTGATGAGTGTACACAGGATGAGCACCAACTTTATGCATAAGTATTGCGGGAACCCCAGTAAGGGAGAAATAAATGTTTTCATTTTAATTTATTTATACTCTTCTTTTATAATTTAATTTATACTCTTTATAATTTATTTGTACTCCACTTTTAATTATTTCAACAAATATTTACTGTATGCCTGCTAAGTGCCAAGCCCCATCCTAGCCTTCAGATACTTAGTAGAAAGGCATTCCAGGATATGTAAAATATTACAAAGAGGACATAAATTGAACATAAGGGCAAAGGAATATAGAATACAGGGATACAACAAAATGGATCCAGTAATAGAGGAAAAAATGTAAACCAGGATCACTTACATTTCTACCGTGGATGGGCCGCATGATGTGTGATGTCATAAGTAATATAAACATTTGTGTAATAAGCAAATAGCACATAGAAAGTTCTGTTTTTCCATATAAAAGATGGCATCTCACTAAAGCACAGTATAGTAGAAGTAATTCTGCTGAAACTCAGGTGCAGGGGTGAGGGCAATATAATTCAGCTCACATCCTAGCCAGCTGCTAATCTGGTTTAACCTAGGGATGCATTTTACCATATCTGAGAGCTCGGATGGACTGCATGGATTATAAACCACTCCAAGTTTCTTTTTGGTGACATTTTACCAAATATTTAGTTACAGGGAACTCGGAATTGTAATCTTTGGCAAGTGCCTGGGACGCAGCTGCCATTCTTTATTGGTGGCTGAGTAAGAGCCAAAGTTCTCGACTTTCAAATCATTTTTGTTTTGTGTTAGCACAGCTCATCCAGGTGGAGTATGAGAGCTCCTGGCCCACTTACTATATTGATTTCCACTTTAAGCAGAAAAGGAACTTGCAGTAACCACAAAGGATTTCTGTATGAGCAAATTCAGGAAATCAAGTTTTGGACAGTGTGGTTTTCTCCTTATTTATGTACTTGGGAATAACACAGGAATAACTACCTAGGCAATTACTTTAACATTAAAGGTTTTGATCTGTAGGCTTTCGTTCTGTCCTAATTTGCTAGCAGGGTACATTTATATACAGATCATCCCTTGTCCAAGAAAATAAATTCATATCATCAGAGTAAAAAGAGTATCTCCCTTCCTTTTTTTTTATAGCAAGGGGCTATGCGGCCAGCTTATCCAAAGATAGTATCGGATTTTTTTTTTTTTCTTAACAAGTGGAAAAACATTGGTGCCAGAACTCAGCCTGGATCGGCCCTCAGGAAAGCTGTTTTCCCCAGCTCTGGCTCATGAAGTAGAACAGCAGCACTGAATCAATTTGTCCATGGTGCAGACTGAGGAAAGGTCAATGGAAGTTACAGACAATTTGATATTATTCTTGCCACTTTAGCACAAAAATTATGGCAGTGACCTGTGGTGGAATTGTTCTTCCAAGCCCATCTGTTCCTTATATCAAATGCTGATCTGAGAATCCTGGATCTGCACGACTTGTTAAAGAGCTGGCATAGAATTTGGGTAAAATGACCAATAAAAAAAAATAAACCTTTAATTTGAGTTAGGAGAGGCACAGATTTGGACTCTGGGTATAGCCAAACAGAGCTAAGTCCATAGAGTAAAAGAAAATAAATAATAAATACAATCAATAAATAAAACGGAAAATAAAACCGAAGACAGAAGCTCACCATTCAGGAGAACTGTTAAGAACTCCAAAGGCAAAAAGTCCCCCATAAGTGCTTTATTTAGCTCGTCTGGGCATTGAAGGGCCATAATTGGGTCCTAGTCAGAGACTGGCCTCATATTTACAAAAATTGGGGCGCTTGACTGTTTTGTGAGAGCCAAAGGAAGTGAACTTCCTAGGTGTTATTCAGTGTTTGGTCCCACGCAAACTCACTTTCCAAGATAAAGGCTCAAGATAAAAGCCTCTTCTGGAGTCTGACCTTGTTGCCAGATTCCATTCTCACCACAAGGTGTTATCGAAGTAAAGTATTTTTAAGACAGTGAAAAATGTATTCTTAACTGTTATGAGGTCTTGAGTGGCCTCTTCCTATTTTGGTTTTTCACAGCTTCATTTGATTTGTTAAAGGTTATGTTGGTTACCTAAGAATTCTCACGTCACATGTAGGAAAACCAGGACCTGCATTTATGGTAACATTTTGAAATTAAGACTAATTCTAAATTATGGTGTTATGTTGTTATGGGAGAACCTCAACTTTAGAACACTACAAATGATGCTTCTAAAAGTTCTCGGCTAATACCAACTTATAAGTGTATTTTTTCCCTCAGTCCTGGGGGATACTGAGGTTATGAAAACAAGCTCTGGAGCTAGACTGGCCTGGGATGGATTTTTGGCTTCTTCATTTACTGCCTATGTCACTTTAATAAGTGTCTTATCTTCCCCAACTTCAAAGTCCTCAACTCCATAAAATGTGAATAATACCAGGATTAAGTAAGAGAATGTATACAGAGGGCCTAGTAAAACGTGTAGAATGTAGACACGACTCAATAAATGGCAGCTATCGATAATAATAAATAGCAATAATAGTAAAAATAATGAGGCCTGAGGCCTGTAGTTCACACCAAATCGCCCTTTGAGGATTCTAGTCTTGAAAGGAACATCCTTGTCTTGCCTAGAGAGATGGGCAGAGGATCCTAACAGCCCAGGCTCAGCTGAGTCCCTAACACAAAATGCTTTCCATTTAAAAGCTGCCCTTCTGAGTGAGCAGGCCTGTGTTTCAAGTACAACTTGACTTTTAAAAGAACCATCCAGGAGGGAGGCTACCACCCCTGCTTTTAAAGCCTTCTAGTCCCTCTTCCCCCATCATCCTGCCCCCCAAGCTACTCCTGTCTCCTGGAATGAAGATAGGCACCTGGGGCTTCCTGCATGGACACCTAGCGGGTGGGGCCCACTGTAAAGCTGCTTCTCAGTAACCCCTAGGGGAGGTGTTGGCCTCCATTTTGAGCCATCTCCTAGAGCCTGATGTTTGCAGCTGGGGCCATAGCGACAATTTCAGGGAAACAGAAGAAAGAATGTTCACTCAACATTCTGTACACAGGTAAATTTTAATCCCCTTGTTCAAATCCTCTGTATCCTTACTGATATTTTTCTCTCCTTGTTCAGTTACTGAGAAAGTTGTGTTAAAATCGTCCATTATGATCGCAAATTTCTCTTTTTCTCCTTTTTTAAGACAATTTTTGTTCTCTCTCTCTCATATATGTTCACTCTAGATTTTGGCAGGTAGTTAGAGATCACCTTATCTCAATCTGGAATTAAACTTATACAAAGCTGTGTTCAGTCTTTGTAAGTCCTTTTCTATTTCTGGCTTGCTCTTACTCTTAGTACATAGTTTTTTTAAAGGAACCATATTGGTCAGGGTTGTGCAGAAAAATAGAACCAGTACTCTGTGTGTGTGCATGTGTGTGTGCGTGTGTGTGCAGCTAGCAGTCTGGAGACCCAAGGAAGAGTTGCAGATTGAGTTCAAAGGCAGTCTGCTGGCAGAAGCCCTCTTCTTCCAGGAACATCAGTCCTTCTCTATTAAGGCCATCTACTGATTGAGTGAGGCCCACCCACATTATGGAGGATAATCTGTGTTACTCAAAATCTACTGATTTCAATATTAATCTCATCTAAAAAATACCTTAACAGAAACATCTAAATTAATATTTGACCAAATATCTGGATACTGTAGCCTAGATAAGTTGACAGTAAAATCAACCATCACAGGTCCCAGCGGAAAGCCTGGAGTGTTTACCAGTGCCCCTCTTCCACGGTGGGCTCTGAACTTCATTATTTTTCTCCCCGGCCCCATAAGTCTGACAAAAGCGCTGATAACTTTCACAGTCCCTTAGTTACTGCTTCTTGCTCAACTCCTTGACTTATTTCCTGTGTTGCTTTAACAGTGAAAGATGCCTCAAGAGGAAAATGGATTAGAATGTCAGGTTCACCCAAAAGAGATTTTTCTCTCTAGAAACCTGGCCTCTCACTTCCTGTCTTCATTGGTAGTTCTCTGGTATTCAAACATGTTTTTTCCATATTTTATCCTAGAAAGAGGATCATCGAGATACTGAAAAGACATTTTATTAAATCCAATTCCCAATTAATAACTCTTAATAAGCCTAAAATGAAGTAATACTTTCTGAATATAAAATAATGCATATTATATTGAATAATATTTAATGGGCTCTTCAATAGTATAGTGGGAGAATACATACTTCAGTATTATTTGTGTACCTATATGTATATATATTTTCCTATTTGTCAGTAATCAGAAAATATATCAAAATGTTCATATAGTAGGAATAAAAATATATATAAAAACCTAGTTAAAAAACCAGAACTATGCAAGATCCATATGATGGAAACTTTAAGATTATTGAAGAACATGAAGTTTTAAATAAATGGGAAGACACAAATGGAAAGTCCAACAATGTAAAGTTATAAATATTTTCTAAATTAGTTATAAATTCACTGCAAATCCAATAAGAGCTCAACTTTGTCAGGGGATGTAGTGACGGAATTTCACAAGATGATTTTAAAGTTTTCCTGAGAGAATAAATAAGCAATACTAACCAAGAAATATTTGAAAGAGAGTGATGATGCAATATTTACTTCAGCAGATAATTAAAACCTAGAGTTATATTTAAAATGGTGAGATACTGGTGCAGAAATAAACACAAAAGAAGATAGCAGAGTATAGAAAGAGGGAACATTTCAAATCATGGAGATGGTGTTGACTAATTTACAAATGATGTTGGATGATTAATAAATGGTGTTAAGTATTAGCCCTTGAGGGAATAGAGAATACAGGAGAGTTTGATCCCTATATCATGGTTTAGAATACATTTAAAATACATTAGAATACATTTCAGCTGAATTAAAGATTTCAATATAATAAATTAAATAATTAAATGTGCCAGAATAAGATGTAGGTGAATATTTACATAATTATGAGTTGAAGAATGCTTTTCTAAAGATAGATACCATGAAGGATAAGACATATTATTATGATAAAAGTTGAATCTTTAGCAGAATAGCGTTTACCTTGGGAGTATTATTGGCTGGGAGAAGTTACATGGAAACCTGATTTGAGTAATGGTTTTGTGGGTGTAAAGACTCATTATGCACTTAAAATTTGTATATTTTTCTGTATATATGTTATCCCTCAGTTTTAGAAAATAGATAAAAGTTCTGTTTGAAAAAAGAAACAGTGAAAATAATTTGGGAAGAAATGGTGGACTAGGAATAAATATTTACAACATTTACGACTTGCGAAAGGTTAATTAGTATCTTTAATATATAAAGAACTTTGTAAATCAATAAGAAAAGATTAAGGACTCTAATACAGATACAAACAGCAGAAACAGGCAATTCACAAAAGAAGAAATACAAATGGTCGAGAAACAAGATATGTAACTCACTAATAAGCAAATAAATGAAAATTAGAACCCAGTGCAGCACTGTTTTTTAAGTGTTAAACAAAGATTAAAAGGTTTGATGCTCTCTATCTGGATTGTCAGGAAATTAATATTCTCATACCTGAGCGGGAGAATAAATTGCAATTACTTTCTGGACATTTGACTTAGCGAAATGATTTTTAATTAAAATGTGCATTCTACTTGACCAAGAAATCTCTCTTTTTGGAATGCTCTAAGGAGAGAATCTCACAGGTACACAAACAAATAAAAACATTTATTACAGTATCATTTATAATAGTGACAAATTGGAAACCACTTACACTATCAATCCATAAAGGACTGGTTTGATAAACACATTGAAATATGTACAGCCAATAAAATAGATGGTGCTGAAAATCTATATTAATGAACACAGAAAAAAGAATTCCAAGACATTTTTAAGTGGTAAAGGTACAATTTATTTATTTCTTCATTTAGCAGGTATTTATTGAGTGCCCACATGGGTCAGGCTCTCCTCTAAGCATGGGGGATACAGCAATGAGCAAAAAAGAAAAGAAATTACTGCCCTCCTGGAGTTGATGTTCTAGTGGCAAATGAAAGATAATAAACATTGAAATAAATTATGTAATATATAAAGCAGTGTTATAGTATGATACCATTTTTCTAAATGTGTATTTACATTGAAAAATATCTGGGAACATTTTTCGTTCATAGTGGTTATCTAGATGATGGGGGTTTTTTATTTTCTACTTCATACATTTTTTTTCTGAAATGTTTTGAGTGAGTATTCCTTTTAAATCAGAAGAAATAAGTCAATTTCTATATTGATGAAAATAAAATGACAAAAATTTTATTTAAAGAATATCTGAATAACTAATATTTACTATTTCTTTCCCTCAAAGAAATTAAAAGATCTACTGTCAAGTGAGAGAAATTTTTTGACATTAAAAAGAATTGCTCAAATTCAAATCAAAACCACAACAATGTGGAATAGTAGAAACTCTTATTCACTGCTGGTGGGAATGCAAATAGTACAGACACTTTGGAAAACAATTTGGAAACTTCTTACAAAACTAAACATACTCTTACCATATGATCCAGAAATTTCGTTCCTTGGTATTTAGTCAGATGAGTTGAAAACTTATGTCCACATGAAAACCCGCTCAAAGATGTTAAGAGCAGCTTGAGTCATAACTGACAACATTTGGAAGCAACTAAGATACTCTGCAATAGGTGAATGGATGAATACATTGAAGTACATCCAGACAATGGTATATTATTCAACACTAAAATGAAATGAGTTATCGCACTATAAAAAGACATGAAGAAACCTTGAGTGCCTATTACTAAGTGAAAGAAGCCAATCTGAAAAGGCTACCTACTGTACAATTCTAACTACATGACATTCTGGAAAAACCAAAACTATGGAGAGTGTAAAAGATCAGTGATTACCTGGGGTTGGTGTGAGTGAAGAGGGAAGAATAAATGGAGAACAGAGGATGTTTAGAACAGTGAAACTATTCTGCATGATACTATAATGATGGATACATGTCATTGTACGTTTGTCAAAACCTATGGAATGTACAACACCAAGAGTGAACCCTAAACTGAACTATAACTTTTGAGTGATAATGATGTGTCAGTGTAGGTTCATTGATTATAACAAATATACCACTCTGGTTGGGGATGTCGATAGTAGAGGAGAATATACATGTTGCAGAGGAGTTGGTTAAGATGTGGGAAATTTCTGTACTTTCTGCTCAATTTTGCTGTGAACCTAAAGCAATTTTAAAAATAAATTCTAATTTTTTAAAAAAACAATAAGATACCACCTCACACCCATTAGGTTGTCTACTATCCAAAAACAAAAGCAAAAAACAAAAAACAAAAAACAAAATAACAAGTGTTGGTGAGGATGTGGAGAAATTGGAACGCTTGTGCATGTTGGTGGGAATGTAAAACAGTGTAGCCACTGTGGAAAATAGTATGGGTGTTCCTCAAAAATTTAAAATAGAATTACCACATGATCCAGAGATTACACTTCTGGATATAGACCTAAAAGAATTGAAAGCAGAGTCTCAAAGAGATACTTGTACACCCATGCTCATAGCAGCATTATTCAAAATAGCCAAGAGGTGAACACAACCCAAATATCCTTCAACAGATGAATGAATAAATAGGCAAATGTAGGATATACAAACAATGGAATGTTATTCAACCTTAAAAAGGAAAGAAATTCTAAAACATACCACAACATGGATGAATCTTTAGGACATTACGCAAGTATAATAAGCCAGTCACAAAAAGACAAGTACCGCATGATTCCACTCACATGAGGTATCTAAAGAAGTCAGATTCATAAAGTTGGAAAGCCGAATGGTGGTTGCCAGGGGCTAGAAGGAGGGAGAAAAGTGGCAATATTGTTCAATGGGTACAGAGTTTGAGCTTCATAAGATGAAAAATTTTTGGAGATTGCACAACAAAGTGAATATACTTAACACTCCTGAACTGCACACTTAAAATGGTTAAGATGGTATATTTTATGTTATGTGTATTTTACCACAATTAAAAATAAAATAAGAAGTGCTCAGCCTTCCTTAGGTATTAAGAAACTCAAACACTGAAAAGGAAAGACATTTGATTAA
Organism: Pteropus alecto; assembly: GCF_000325575.1. NCBI lineage: Eukaryota > Metazoa > Chordata > Mammalia > Chiroptera > Pteropodidae > Pteropus > Pteropus alecto. The sequence continues at coordinate 699,194 of NW_006430723.1, forward strand.
GCTTCAATAAAGCCAATGATACCAGACAAAATCAAAAGGCAAAAATTAAATCAAGGATGGGGGGATATTTGCAACCTTTGTGACAGGCAAAAGGCTGATAATATCACCAATGTACTATGCCAAGGACACTTATGACCCAAAAAGAAAAAGGTGAAAAATCTAAGAGAAAAATGAACCAGCTATTCTCAGAGAAAGACAAAAAAGTTAATAAAGGCCAAATATATTCATTCTCATTAGTTACCAAATAATTTCAAATTTCAATTTTAGAACAGGAAGATGCTAAGTGTCTCCTTTCAGTTTAGGAAAAATTGAAAAGATGAATAATTGCCAATGTTCCACATGGTTCTTTTGGGCACAAGGAGAGCCAGCTGAGCACAGTGGCTCAGTTGACACCTATTTCACATTTTCCTTTTTTTTTTTTTTAAACCATTGACGTATTACTATTATAATCAGGAAAAAAGGTAAACAATTCTTAGGTGGTGAGTCATATGAAAATTAACAAGTTTCCACATGTTATAAACAAATGTACTGGACAAAAAACATCGATGCTCAGTGTCTGAGAGTGTGTGGAGAGGTGGTCTCACATACTGCTGGCAGAAGTGTAAACTTGTACAAACTTTTTGGAGGACGGCTTGGCAGTTTCCATCAATATTTCAAATGTTCTTGCTTTAACGAACAGTTCAGTTTAAGAAATTTACCAGATAAATATACTCACACATGCACAAAGGTGCATATAAAGTTTTATTATGAAATTGCAGCAATGTTCGTGTAAGTAAAAAATTAGAAATGACCCAAGAACCCATCAATAGGATATTGGTTAAATAATTTATGGTATATGCTTACTATAGAAAACTATGGCAGGGTTTTTAAAATTACCTAAAGTGATTTGGAAAGACAGCCGAGAATATTATTGAAAAAACATGGTGAGTTTCAGAACAGTTGTAAAAACATATGTTATAACATAATCCTATTTTTATGAAGTAATATAATAACCTTGGAAAAATCTGAAAACAATCTGAAAGCATACACACCATACTGTTAACAGTGGCCATCTCTGACTCAGGCCTGTGTGAGGTTGTAAGGGACGTTTGCTTTTTATTTATTTATATATCATTTATTTATTTATTTATTTTTAGGTGAGGCAACCCTTGGTTGACCTCACAGATGGCAAGGACCTTGTCAGCTTACAATCCCTTGTTTTTTTATTTTTTACACCTACAGCACCTGGTCTTCCTAGTGATCTCCCACCCAAGTACTAACTAGGTCCGACCTTGCTTAGCTTCCGAGATCAGACGGGATCGGGCTTGTTCAGGGTAGCATGGCTGGAGACTGACATTTGCTTTTTAAAATGAACATTTTTGCCTTCTTCGAATTTTTTGCATTGACTTTTGAAACCAGGGGGAAAAAAGTGCTAAGGGTGGGTTTGCTCATACTAGAAAAAAAATGAATACTTCTGGCACCTGGGTTAACCTGCCACCTCCCCTACCTCCTTCTCTCTATCAAACTCAAGGCAGACTCCACCTCCCTAAGCATTTCCTATGGGCTCCGGTTTATTCAGACAGCCTTCCTTTCTGTTCTCTGAGCTCTGTGGACCCTGAGTCACAACAGATTCCCTTTGATTACAGGCTCTTTATCGTTTATCAGCTTACTGCACCAACCAAGGTGCAAAGGTCCACCTGGCCTCAGTGCTGAATGATTAGAAGGGAGTGGAGCCAATCCTGCCACAGTGAAGGGAAACAATGCCCCTCTGGACCCCTGATCAGGGCAAAGGAGACTGGCGCCCCATCCCCGCCCAGGGTGGGAGACTTGGAGGGGAGATCACCATCTTGGTACTACTCTTAGTTGCCTCTCCCAGCCAGGACTGACAAATCTGTTCCTGCTGGACAGCTCCCACCTCAGTGTCTGCTTCGCATGCCCCCATCAAACCACCACATGAGGACTTTCCCTGCAAGGCTCAGGGACCTGCAAGGCTCGGGGAAGCTTTCCAGGAGTCCTGGACTTTAGTCCTAGTGCTAAGCACGCAGGACAGTGGTCAAAAGATGAGAAAGTATGTGCCACGATAGCTACAGTGTCCCCACAGGGGGTTCTCTCAGCAGCAGGAACTCCTTAGCCACACCCCTCAGTTCTCGGTTAACGGGAAGACAGACCTGCACCAAGCCATCGTTCCAGAACACCGGAAGCCACCAGAACTCTCATATAGTGTCTCCAAAGTGGGTGCAATTGTTCCTAGTCTGGTGCAAGCCCAGGACAGCTAAAAGCCGAAGAGAAATGTCATCCAAACCTGGGAAAGAAATGCCCTGTGTCCTACTCACTTGCTACCACTCATACAAACTCCTAAGCCCTGGGCTGAGTCACCTGGGGTCCCAGGACACTTTAAGCAGGTGTTCAATGCATGATGCATGCTTCTTCTGGTGAACGGTAGGTATCCTGGGCACTTGGGCAGGGGAGGGGTTTAAAACACAAATAGCTGAGCCCCACCCCCAGGGTCATCTGGGTGAAGCCTGAGAATCTGTACTTCTAACAGAGTCCCAGGTCAAGTTGATGCTGCCTTCCATTGGGACAAGGACTATATTTTGGGAACTGCTGCGTTTAAAGATGGGGCAGTCAGGAGGGCCAGTCAGGAAGCTGTGATGGCTCCAGGCCAGACAGGACCAGAGCCTGAAGCAAGGCAGGGCCAGCAGGGATGGACCAGGAGGGCCGGAAGGGAGGACACAGAGCTGAGAGACATTTCTAAGGGGAGGGCCACCAGGAAAGGTGCCCAGGTGGTTGTGGAGCATGAGAGGGAGTGAGGCGTCTAGACTGATTGGGGGTTTCTAGCTTGAAGGGCCAAGTGGAAGGACTCAGGTAGGAAACCCAGGAGGCATACCAGCACTGAGGGTAGGGGACAAGGGTTCAGTTTTGCAGCATTCTCTGGGTGGGTATGTCCCATAGACAATTGGTAATTTTAGTCTGGGTTGGGCATGAGGTAGTTGGACTGTGGGAATGTGGAGTTGAAGGTTATTGCCACAGAGGTGGTAGCTGATGATATGGGAAATATAGCAGCTGTCCAGGAAGAATACATGAATTATAAAAAGAGCAGGAACCACAGGACTGCGAAAAATTCTACCAGCGCATGAGTCTTGTTAGGTGTGCTTAACTCCAAGGCAGCTCTCTTGCTCTGTGATTCCCAATATTTAGGGACTGGTAGAGGAAATCCAGGAAGGAAGGGAAAACGGTAGGAGACAGTGAAGTTCTAGAGACAGCTTAAGATGTCCTGGGATCCCAGGTGACTTAGCCAGGGCTTAGGAGCTTGTGTGAGGGGCAGTAGGTGAGTAGGACACAGGACATTTCTTTCCCAGGCATGGATGACATTTCTCTTGAGCTTTTAGCTGTCCTGGGCTTGCACCAGACCAGGTACAATTGCATCCACATTGGGGACACTGCATGGGTGTCCCAGGCCAGCCGAGATGGCGCATAGCAGGGCCTTAGTAGGGAGGTGTGGAGGGAGGAGGCCCACTGCCATTCTTGGTATGGTTCTCTTTCCAGGAGCCGAGCTACATCTGGCCTCACTCTGGGCAGCTTATAAGGCCTGATGTGAGTTTTGTTTATGAAAGTGCAGCATAAAAGGAACAAATCCTCCAGCACCAGGGCTGTTGCCACTCAAGTCCTTTTGCATACATTTTTCAAATGATAATGCACTCTACCCAACCCCCTTCTCCACCCCTCAAGGCCGATTTATTGAAAAAAACACCTTATATGGTAATATTGCTAACACACCGTCAGCTGGCCTTTTTAGGGACTCTGTTTAAAGAAGATCCGCCTCTGGGTTTTATATTGCTCTGGTATTTTTGCCCAAGACACACCAGCCCTCAGTCACTGGGAGAAGGACTTCTCATACGTTTGGTGAGTACCATACAGCTTCTGGCAGCTCTTCCTTCCTGGGGCTGCCTGGCCCCCTGGGTGCAGGAGCATCTCTAGATTGGCCTGGCTTCCGTGACACTGGCCCGGGTCACACGTTGAGGCCCTCGGTGGGCAGGAGTGCCTGCAAATACACTGCTGCCTGCCAGTAAAAGGCATTTCTGGCCGTGGGGCATCCTGGGGCAGGGGCAGACCAGAACAGCGCTCCCTGCCCTACTAACTGGGTGGTGGGTAGAATATCACATCTGCACTGTGGTCTCTACTCGCCCTGATTGCCAAGGGCAGTGCACGTCTGTACTCTCACATCCTTCATCATGACTCCAAATGTCTGGCAGACTGCTTAAGGGGGGCGGATGCTTTTTGGAAAGCCCGCTTCTTCTCAGGGTATTTGTATCAAAGCCAATGACGTCCAGTGTCGGCGAGATGATTGTGTTCAGAATAAGAGTGTATTCAGTTTCCTGCGGGTCTCATTGTCCTCCGATTTGTGCTTGGCTTAGGTGAACAGAGAATTTTCTCATCCTTTGAAGACTCCAGGGTCACTGGGGGATGTTTAAAGTTAGGGATAGCATAGGGACGAGCATTCTGTGGCATGGAGCAGTTTTAGGGATAGAAGGAACGTAGAACCATCTAATTCATTCTCTGATGAGGATGCTGAGGCCTACAGAAGTGACTTGTCCAAAAGACTCACACCCACCTGTGAAACCACCTGTCAATGCAATTATTCTCCCACACACACCCCACTTCACACACACACACACACACACACACACACACACACACACACAAATAATTAAGAGGAAAATGACAACAAGGGGCTGTTTCCACTTTGTGATCAATCTGCTAACATTTCTTTATGGCTGAGGCAAGCTGGTGCAGTGGAGCAGGCCTTGGAGGCAGACTGCCAGCTACCAAAGTTACTGAGTAACCCCAGTTTGCTCTCTTGTAAAATGAGAGTAATAGTAATACTATCTACTTGGCAGTACTGTTGTGAGGATTAAATGAGGCAATATATGTATAAAGGGCTCGGCTCAGCACTGTCCCTGAGTGCTCAAACTTTAAGAACCACCTGGAGGGCTGGTTAAAACACAGACAGCATACACCCCACCCCAGATTTCAATTCAGGAGGCTGGGTTGGGGCCCGCTAATTCTCATTCCGAATAACCTCCCAGGTGGTGCTGAGATTGTAGGTCTGGGACCACACTTTACACAGGAAGGCTCTTAAGTGCTTGCTTTTATTATTTAAATGGTTTAGACTTTTAGATTATCCCTTGGGCTGAAAAGAGAGCTTCTTGTGACAGAGAGGAGTGGGTGCTGGAGAAACTGCCAAGAGCAGAGAGATTCTACATGCTGGCCTGGGAAACCAAGATAGGTGGTATGACATTCTGACCTTGAGGTGCTATTTCTTTCCTCCTTCCTTTCATTCATTCCGCTAACATTTATTGAGCACTTATTATGGGTCAGACGTTGTCTCAGCTTCTTAGGGACAGTTTTGGGACTTCTGCAATCATTGTGTAAGTCAGAAAAACAGGTGAGAACCATAGAACAAGTAAATGTATGAAAAGGCTCCAAGAGGAGCTTCTCACTCAGCCCAGGGGTTATCAGGGAATGCTTCCTGGAGGAAGAGGTCCCGAAGTTGAGATTGTCCCAGTAGAGAGGAAGCATGATCTTTGGGACACTTTAAGTGGCTCGACTCTACTGAATTTAGACTTCAAGGCAGGAAACAGGGAGAGCTAATATCAGAGGGCCAGGTAGACTGGATTATAAGGGTTTTGTATATACTACACCAAAAGATTGGGCAACGGGGAACTCCAGAAAGGTGATGGAAAAGATCTGTCCTTTGAAGAGATTTCTCTGGCAGCTGTGAGGAGAGTTGACCGGAACAGAGCAAGAGTGCTACTGCTGTGTGTAAGTGGTACTGAACTGGTCATGCAGGGTGGTATGGAGATAGAATTAAGACAGCCTAGGGATTGGTTGGGAGGGAGGAGAGAGGAGTCAGGGTGTTGGGTGTAGGCTCTAGGGAGGGTGGCATGATTCTCTGAAGGGCGATTCCAGTTTAGAGGGTGGCGATGGGGACAGCAGTCTTGGAAGTGGAGTTAAGGTGCCAAGGGGCATGAGGTGTAGATGCCCAGCAGGCAGCTGACTCTGCCTATCTGCAGCCTAGGAGGGGGTCCTGGACTGAGCCAGGGGAATGAATGAGAGGCCCAGAGAAAAGCCAGCAGAGCAGGTCCAAATAGCAGAATGCTGAGGATCAGAAATATCACTAACCAGGAATAATTTTAAATTTAATCAATATATATATATCTACCAAGTCTAGATACCCTGAAGTTAATTATAGGTAGTACTAGAATTTTTCACTGCAGGAATGTTTTTCATGAAATGATTTCCCTCTGCCAGGCTCTTTGATCATGTGAATATGTGTGTGTGCAAATTATAATTGGCAGCTGCTTACTTGTCATTGGAAGCCCTCACCTCCAAGGTCTCCCCACTATTGTTTGAAGTCTCACCATCTGACGGGCCTTCCTTTTAGGGCTTAAACTTTCTGCTAATTTCCAAACTGACTTTGGAAACTAACATAAATTCAGGCTTTAATAACCATTGATTTGTGAAGTGGATCATTCAGCTCCTTTCAGCATGACAGACTTCATCCTGAGTGCAAGTTTTGACGGAGAAGAGTAAGAGAGAAAATAAAAAGTATTATTTTTGCAGACTTTTACTATAGGGATGGACAAACTTTTCCTGTAGAGGGCCAGATAGTAAATATTTTAGGCTTTCTGAACCTAAATGTCTCTGTTGCAACTGTTCAACTCTGTCATAGCAATGGCAGCCAAAGACAGTATGTAAATGAACAAAGAGCATGGCCACGTTCCAATAAAACTTATTTGTAGATATTGATATGTGAATTTCATATAACTCTTTGAGTTATGGAAATATTTCTCTTTGGCTTTTTGGCAACCATCGAAAAATGTCAAAACCATTCTTAGCTCATGGACCACACAGAAAGAGGCCTTAGTTTGCCAACCCTGATGTACAATTTATAAAGCACTTTCGTTTCCATTATTTCATTTGATTCATCACCCCAAGAGATAGATGCTATGGTTTCCATTTCATAGTTGAGGAAACTGAAAGCCAGAGAAGGAGACAAAGAACTGGGCTACAGGAAGAGGATGCCTGGAGGAGGAGAAGGGCAAAGAAAAGAGAGGTGGAAGGAACTCTGACACCAAACCTTCAGAATGACAGGGAATGGGTTCAAAGCCTCTGTCCTCGTACTTGCTTGTGAGGTGGGTAGGGACATGAGTGAGTGAGCAAATTTTTTGCACTCAATACGTTTTTGGTTTTTGGCCACCTTTGGGGCGAGGTGGGGGAGGGGCAGGTAGCTAACTTCGTGAAATCCTCAACGAAGCCCAGATGTAGTACCAGCTGACAGAGCCAGAACACTTTACTCAGCTTTCGGCAAGTATAAAGCAGTTGTGACCCCAGGAAACCACAGTGACTTTGGCTCTGGTTCAGCTGACACACTCAAGTCTAGCCACAAGTTACCAGCAAACAGCTGAGGAAGGTGTAGAATTTCCCCCCGCCCCGCAGAGACACTCCGGAGGAGTCAGGCTCCGTGGCAAAGCCCTTCTTCCCAGGGCAGCGTGGGGCCCCGCAGAGGCTTTGGTCCAGGCCAGCAGCCCTAACCCCACCTTCGCTTCCCTCGCTTCTCTCACTTTTCCTTTGGTACCACCTTTGAGAAAGCAGATTTAAATTCACCCAAAGCGCTGCAGAATGGTACTGTTGACAGCTTTATGTCATTTCGTGGCTTGTCTCAGATGCTGGGTAACAAAGTCCAACGCCCTCTTTCTGTATGGGAGGTGGGGGAGAACTCAGGGAGAGACAAAAGGGCTCACTGAAAGCCAGACAGGCTTGAGCTATAAATCGCAAGAGAGAGATCCTGAGGGGACCCTAGAGTGGGATAGTCACGGGGTGTGGCTTTGCCTCTTGGCCACCTTCTAGCTTTCAAGGTCGCATTCCCCTCACGGTGGACCCCCTGCCAGAACAGAGAGGCATAACCGTTGGCTGAACAGCTTGTAAAGAGAAAACTGTTTCTGTGTGGTTCTAAATCAGGCCCATGTAACCAAGCTGTCATGAGACTGGACTGTGGGGACCTAGGGAAACCAGGGGCAGCGCAGACCAGGTCTGGGTAGGCACCACTCACGTGGTAGAATTGTCATTCGACATTTATTGATCACCTACTATGTGCTGAACAGTGAGATGGGGCAGGGGCTATAAACATAAATTTAATTGTAATCCAGGCATTGGAGAGACTCAGAGGCTCAGAGAGAGGAAAGAACATAGACCCTTTTGTTTTAGGGCTTTGATGCTAACAGTTCTAAAGAGATAGAGAGGCAGATGTGAAAACACCAAACATGGAGAAGTTATGACAGTTTCACAAAGGTGGTGACGAAAGGTACAAGCTCAGGCTTTGGAACCTGTCTTGGCGATGTCAGCCCTGCCTCTTCCCAGCTAGGAGAACTTGGGCTGTTTCTTCTCAATTCTCTAAGACTTGGTTTCCAAATCTGTAAACGAAGATAAAAATATCTTCCCTCAGGACTTTGTGAAGATTAAATATACGTGAAGGGCTCCTAATTTTTTAAAATTAAAAATACATTTTTTTTTTTTACTCAACACTGGAAACACTGAAATACTGCTGTGTTTCACCTAATAAAGCAGCTGTAACTTTTCCACTGCATTAAATATTCTGCTCTCTCCACTGTATGGAGGTTTCTGGCAATTGGTTTGCAAAATAATTTATTTGTTATTCAATAACTTTTTCAATATTAAAGTTGTTTCTGATTTTGGTTATTTTAAACAAACCTATGATAAACTAGTTCTTGGCCAAATCTTTGAAGTCACCCATGAGTGTTTCCCAAGAATAAATCCTTAGAAGTGCCTTTATGAAGTCAAAGGATATATACATTTTATATCAAAAGATATTGATATATACATTTTAAGTCTCTTGAATAGCATTTCCAAATTCCTCTTCCAAAAAGTATTACAATTTGACATGTCAGCAGTGAATGCAAGCCCACTTCCCCACACTTTTCCCAGCAGGTCTGTCCCCCAAAACTGGACACAGTACTCTAACTAGAGGTGAGGTTAGCACTTATCCTGGTCTCAGAATGCAGCTGACTATCGATGAGACCCCAGGACCTGCTCACAGGTGCTGAATGAGAACTTTCACAGTTTGGTTATTTAGACTCACATGCAAAACGTCATATTTATTCTATTAAATTTAATCTTACTAGATTCAGCTTATTTTCTCTTCTAGGTTTCGGTTCTTCCATTCAACATATTTAATATTACTTTCTCCCCAGGTCTGTTTTATCTGAAAATTTGATCAGCATGTGCTCTATATTTTCATGCAACTCATTTATTATAATGTCACATGAGAAAGAAAAACAAGAGTAGAGCCCTGAGGCATATCGCTGTCTCCAGGTTGATGCTGACCCATCAATTAATACCTTCCAGTGACAGTAATTCAGGCAGCTACAAATATGCCTAATTGATTTATTGTTCAGCCCACACGGCTTTATCAAAAGGGATATCACAGGAGAACTTGTCAGATGTCAAGATCAAGTTAAGCTCACCATCCCCCACCTTCTGCCCAGCAGTGAGAGGAAAGGGAGGACTGCTATCCTGACAACATTTGCTCTTGGTAAGCCATTACCAATTTAAGCAATCGCTGCTTCTTTAATAATGCATATCAAACTTGCATATCAAGATTATCTGAGGTTTAGAGATCTTCCTTTTTTCCCTTTTAAATGTTGAACATTTGCCCATCTCCAGTCTTCTAACATCTCGCCACCTCTCCATTCTTCCAATATTGTAGGAGGTTGGGAATCTTCTCTGCAATCCAGAGACTGTCCAGACCCAGAGACAGTATCGTTTTGAGCAGCTAGGTGTTTTTCTTCAATCTCCAGTTTACCTCAGACCTTGATTTCCTCTCACCATTGTTTGTTTTATCCTTATTGTTCGGAAAAGCTTTCTCCTTGACAACCATTGATTCATTCACTCCTTCATTTTGATAACAAATGTTTAAAGAGCCCACTCTGTGCCAGATATTGTATTAGGTACACTGAAGAATCGCTGGGGAACAAGACAGTTCCATCTCCTTCCTTAATAGAGCTGCAAATGAGTCGGGATATGCAGAGTTGATCATTGCTTGGGCAAGTTTGAAGTGCCATGGAGCAAAGAAGAGGGGCCATTAGGATCAGTGGCTAGAGAGGCCTCATGAAGATGCAGTGTTGACACAGAAGTCTGGCAGGTGATAGAAGTTAAGAGTAGCAAACAGGTAGGGAGAAGGGTGTTCCAGACCCTTCGTCTAATGGTCCAGAAGGGAGAGGAAGTATGAACCCTGCTTTGAACGTAACAGGATAGGGCTTTCTTTTACCCTTAAAGTTTTGTTAATAAGCTTTTGCTCAGTCTCTACTTGCCCTTTCTGACTTTGGCTCATGGCTTTGTCTCCTCTTTGCTTTGGTCATCATCTTCATTGTCCATGTACAGCATAAAGCTATTAAGGGCCAAAGTCATAGGTTTCCTTAGCACTCATCTCCTTCCCCTCCTGTGGTTGCTCATTCTGAATGAAGTTTGGTTGGGGCTTCCTTCGCCACCACCTTCTCTTTCCATGCCTGGTGCTTCTTTTCTCTGGACTCCTGAAAGCCGGCCTTCCCAACCCTTCAGCTAGGACCTGTCCCACTCCCATCCACCCTGTCCCACTCAGGTGTTCCCAGGCTAAGAGGCAATCTGCTCACTGCCTCCTGAGTGTCTGTTACTTCTCCATTATCACTAAGTGCCAAGGATTTGTCAGATTTCATCTTTTAACCTCCCCCAAAGAAAGAAAACCCACAACAGATGTTGGAAAAATGAATTCCCTCATTCAATTTACAGCCGTCGCATTCAGCTATCAGCACTGGAAGAGGGACTTCCCTGTTTTCTCCATCTGAAGCATCAGGAGGCAGTGAGTCCCACCGTGCATCTCTTGCTTTCCTTTCCTCTCAGGCTGCCCCTTCCTCCTTAGGATTGTATGTTTCCCCTATAACTACTGAATCTTTTTTTCTTAATGACATGTTAAGTTGGTTTTAATTATAAACTATTCATGAATAAGTCTCCTTTTAAAAATTTGAAACATTATAACTATAACTCAGCACCTCTGCCCCCAGCCACTTTCTACCTCCAGAGGTAATCACTGTGATCAGTCAGACTTTTTTCCAGAGCTCTTTTGCTATGTGTTTATATCCACAAATGGAATATCATGGAAAATACACCGTATTTGTTTTCTTGTTTTAAAAAGAACTCATACAAATGGTTTTATGCTATACATTCTATTTGGCAACTCGCTTTGTTCGTTCAGTAGAATGGTTTAGAAACCTGGCCATTAGTCCTTAAAGATCGGCCTGGCTCCTCTCTTAACTTCAGTACAGTATCCCAGAATTTAGACCTTGGGGTAGTTCCAAACTACCCCAAGACGTGTGTTTGCGTCTTTCTCTAGTTAAAGAGTGCCAGTTTTCTCACACCTTTGTCAACGCCTATCATAAAAAATTTGAATCTTTAACAGTGGGTTAAAATGGCCTTATTTCATTTGCACTTCCCTGATAACTAGTGAAGCTGTGCATCTTTTCATGTAGTTGTTGGGTATTTGGACTTCCTGTCAATTGTCTATTCATGGTCTATATATACCGCACATTTTTTCAACTCCTTGCCTAACCTTCAAGTCTTTTAGAGATTCTCTCCATTGAATGAAAGCATTGTAGCCACTTCGGATCTTTAAGAGGCAGTAGTTGGCTCTGACTGCCATAGCAAAATATCACAGATTGGGTAGCTTATACAACAGAAATTTATTTTTTCACAGTTCTGGAGATTAGAAGTCCAAGATCAAGGTATTAGCAGGGTCGGTTTCTCCTGAGGCCTCTCTTCTTGGCTTGATGTCTGCCTTCTTATTGTGTCTTCACCTGGTCTTCCCTCTGTGCATGTCTGTGTCCCAATTTCCTCTTCTTATTGAGTCACCCGTCTTATCAAATTAGTCCATTGGACAACGATCATATTGGATTAACAACCTCATTTTTACTTTAATTACCTCTTTAAATGCCCTATCCCCAAATATAGTTAGGACTTCAACATATGAATTTGGGAGGTACACCATTTAGCCCATAACAGCAAGGTAGAGGGAAGAGGCCCAAGTGCCAGAGACTGGGAAGCCAGGTACACACTTGTTTCTCCTGGAAATGGGCCCTGGCTGCAGGTGAGGTCAGCCCCCCTAAGTCAAGAAGACTGTCTCCAACATGATTTTGACAAGTGGCTGACTAGTTCTCTTCTCCCCCAACCCCCAAGGTGCTCCAGCTCCTGGTTCACTTGGCCACACTCACCATGTGTGAAGAGGAGACCACTGCACTTGTGTGTGACAATGGCTCTGGCCTGTGCAAGGCCGGCTTCGCAGGAGATGATGCCCCGCGGGCTGTCTTCCCTTCCATCGTAGGCCGCCCTCGCCACCAGGTGTGTGCTTATCTGTATACAAGGCTTTGAGCCACTAGGAGTAAGCACTGCATTGTGGAGACTACGTTACGCTGTGTTCGTGTGTGTGTGTGTGTGTGTGTGTGTGTGTGTGTGTGTGTGTGTTGGGGGGG
>NW_006430723.1:712111-721222 GCF_000325575.1 Pteropus alecto
TTGGGGGGTAGGCCTCTCTCTTCTGATTAATAGAGCAAGACCCTTTAAATAGAAATATCCAGATTCTAAAACATCCATCAGACACGCAATGATGTTACTATGTCTGGCTTAAGTCTTTGGGGTTTCTAGGTTTGAAAAAAAACTTTAAAAAATATATGTGATTAAACAAGTCCCTTGCTTTTAAGAAATTTATATTCTGTGAAGATATACCCACAACTAATTTGAGATCACAAGTTGGAATAGAGGCAAAATATTTCACCAGGGAGCACAGAGGAAGGAGAGAATAAATATGAATGAAGGGACTAGGGAACAGGAATCGTTTGTAGAAAAGAAAAAAAAGGTAACTAAGGTTAAGGAGGATCTCGGCACATGAGAGAACAACACAAGCAAAGATTTGGAGGTGTAAAGTTTGAGCATAGGATATCTGAGGAAGGCAAGTACAAGTCGTGTGTGTGTGTGTGTGTGTGTGTGTGTGGTTAGTAAAGTAAGGGGAGGAAATGTATGAGTGGGCCCTGTTCTCTCTCAGAAAAGGACATTATCTTAGGAGAGAGAAGAGAAACAAGCCCACAAGAAACCCTCCACCTTCTCTCCCCATCATCTCCTCATTCACTGGTATCTCCCTTACCCTTGTCTCCTGCTATTTTGTTTCCTGGGGAAGAAGGACATTTTTCCTATCTTCATCTTTCTTTGGAGACCCTCTGATGCCTGAGTCCTTCTAATGTGAGCCCTCAGCCAATTCACGTTTCTCTTCTTTTGCTTTGTAGGGTGTAATGGTGGGAATGGGCCAGAAAGACAGCTACGTGGGGGATGAGGCTCAGAGCAAGCGCGGAATCCTGACTCTCAAATACCCCATTGAACACGGCATCATCACCAACTGGGATGACATGGAGAAGGTATCGGTGGACTTCTCCTTTAACGTGCTTATTTTAATGATAATACATCATCGTGCCCCTCATATCCCACAGTCCTCTGTGCCCTGTCAACTCTTCCTCTAAAATGCTTCTCACATCCTCTTTTCCTTCTTGTGCATCCCATGGCCATTTTCCAATCAACGATGCCAACTTCTCTCACTGGACTACTGCAGTGACTTCCTGACTGATTTGTCTCCTGCCTCACCCACCTAATTAATTCTCTGCACTGCTGCAAAGCTTATCTTTCTAAAAACAGATCAGGTCATGTCACTCACCTTCTCAAGAACCTTTTGTAGGTCCTCACTAACCAACGGTAGGTTCTGAACTCCCTATCTGGCCTCTGAGGACCTGGCTCTGCCTTAATTCCCAGCTTCATCTTTTCACACAGCTTTCACTCTAAGCCAGTGGCTTATCCCTTCTTTCAAATGCTACTATTGTCCCTAGAGAGGTAAATGGCTTCTTTTCCTTTTATTTTCCCTGTCATGACCTCAGATAGTGGCATTGATGCTATATTATTATGATGATTCTCTAATGAAATTTTTAAGCAGGAATCTATAGGGGTTTCTAGAAGCATTTTGTGTGTGTGTGTGTGTGTGTAAGAAATACCAGGCCGGGGTGTGGGGGGAGGGGGAGGAATTTTTAAATGGTGGTTTGTGATCAACAAAATCATGTGTGCAAAATGCTAATAGAGCCTTTTTATATCCTTTTGATAAATTCTGCTGACAGTTGGCTGAGAGTTCTTGTTTCTGCAGTGACTGCCTTTTGAAATGTAATAGAGGGCTTATTGAGAAGACCGCCCCTGGGAATAAAGAATGTTGATTTGAAATCTGTAATTCACTATACTTCTCTCTAACTCATAGATTCGGTCACTCTGGATGTGAGATAAATAGATAAAAGGCAATAGCTTTCACTTCACACAGTGGAACAGTGAAGAGCAAAGACACTGGAGTCAGTGACTAGGAGATCTGGTTGCAAACCCTTCCCTCCAAGCCTCAGTTTCCTTATTTGCAGAGATAAAAATACTTTCTTCATTAGGTTGCATTGGAGATCAAATGAGATAAATACTTAGTATAACCCCAAGGCAGGGAACATACTTAATGCTCAACAAATGGCACATAGTCATATATTCTTAACAATATCTATTTTGAAAACATAACAGACAAAACATTTTATTCACAGTAGTAACAATACGAACTCTTTAAAGAAACCCCTAAAAATATATGATGTGCCTAAAAAGAAAAATTGAATAGGATAAAGTTGTCAAATCTTCTCAAATTAATTTATTGTGTCATTGCTATTTCAATAAAAATCATAATTTTTAAATTATATACACTTAATGTGTATAATTTGATGATCCGAAACATATATATACACACATACACAGTGTGTAGCAGTCGCTACATTCAAGCTAATTAACATAGCTGTCACCTCACATACTGACTTTTTTTCTTATAGTGAGAACACTTAGGAATTATTTTCTTAGCAAATTTGAAGTACACAATATAGTATTGTAACCTATAGTCACCATGTTATACGTTCAATCTCCAGAACTTATTTATCCTGCATAACTGAGACTTTGCACCCTTGACCAACATCTGTCTATTTCCCTCTCCCCTACCTCCTGGTAACTACCATTTTACTCTCTACTTCTATGAGTTTGACCAAAAAAAAGAATCACAATTTTTAATTATGCAAGATAATCGTAAAGTATGTTTGGAGAAAGAAATAAGGCAAAATTTATTAAAACAAAATGAATAAGAAAAGCTATGAGAGGAGACTTGCCATGTCCAGATATTAAAATGTAATATAGAGTTATAAAAATTAAAACAATTTGGTACCAGCACAAAGGTAAAGAGAATTTTCATGTATTTACATGATAAATGAAACTTCCAAACCAGAGAGGAAAAAAAAATTATTCAGTGAATTATTCTGGGACAACTGATTACTTATTTGGGGGGTGAGTAATCTTTGTTTATTGCGTTTACCTCATACCATTTACCAAACACATATCAATTGAATATAAAAGTTAAATATAAAAATTTCAAGTGATAAAAAAAATACAGTATAGTGTGAGTATTTATCAAATTTTGGTAAAAGAAGTCATAGAGAAAAAGAACAACAAATATGATTTCTGAAAAATCAGAACTTTCAGCATGTGAAAAATGAAACCAAATTTATTTTTTTAAATAAAACCAAATTTAAAAGGCAAACAACAAATTGCAAAAAATATTCACAGAAAGTGCAGTGAAGGATTAATATCAATAGCTAATGCAAATTGATAATTAAAAATACAGTTGCCACCAGACAAAGAATATGAACAGATAATTTGCCAAAAAAATTATAAAAAGTTGCGAATTTGAAATAGTTTAAATACATTTGAAATAAAAATACTAAAAGTGAAACAACTAGGTATTATTTTTATCTATCAAATTATTTCATATTTTAAGAGCAAGAATGCTGAATACAGGTTAGGGTAAGACAGGCACTTTATCCTTCTGGAGTAAAGAGTAATTCAGCCTCTTTGTTGATAATAAAAATCAAAAAGTCTTCCAATTGCCATACTCTTTAGCCCAGTAATTCCACTGTTAGAATTCTTTTCTTTGAAAAATATCCTGAATAGAAAAAAATGTAATATGTACAAAGATGATTATCACAGGATTATTTAAAAACAAAAGTCGAAGATATCACAAATAGTAATATGATTAAATAGGTAATAGTATATGATGAAATGATGTGTAAGCATTAAAAATAAATGTTGAATTTGTTAAAGATAAATATTTACTATGAAAAAGAAAATTATTTCTGTTATATTAACTGAAAAGTGGAGGAAAATGAAACGGAACATAAAAATATAATAATAATATAGTAAATAGAAGTATATGAAATAAACGAATAGCAATAGTAATAAATTTGAAAATACATAAAAGTAAAATTTAGGAAGAAGAAAAATGGCAAGTTGTTAACAGTTTATTATTAGGTGATAGAAATATGGAAGATTTTTATTCTTAAAAATACTTTTTCTAATTTTAACATTATTAATATCCTTCATTTTCAAAGGACTTTATATAAACCCCCAAAAATGAAATAAAATGCAGATGTTTGGGTCCAACACCCAAAGATTCTGGGTTATGGCTCTGGGATACTCCTAGGAACCTGTACCCACCTGGAGCAGTTATTCCCAGTGATGCTGATAGAAGGCTCCTGGGGCCCACATTTGAAGATATACTGACATCACCTCATTAAGACTGATTGCCATCTCCTTCGCGTCTTTTGTGACCCTTTCAAACTCCAGGACCTCCCGCTTGTGCCTTTTGCTCTGCCTCAGATGGCCTCCTCATCCTGTGCAGACCTTCCTTGCCTTCTGGGTCTACCTAAATCTCCTAGGAAACGAACTACTGCTGCCTCAACCTTCACATAAAATGTGGATGTCTTTGTATTTTGTCTTTTTGTCTGTCTTTCTCTCCTCCAGACTTTGAAAGTAGGATCTATGGGCCATGTCTGGTTCATGTCTGGCATCCTTACACTTAGCACCATCTTAGCACAAAGCCAGGCATCTGTTAACATATGGGTACGATGGAATCAAATGATCCTGTGCCCCACCTCTAAGGAGATCAAAGCCCTTAGGTCCCTGACACTCTTTGCTGAATCTCTCTGACGTAAAAAATAAAATCCCTCTGAAATTAAAAAAAAAACAAAACAAAACCCTTTGAAGTAAAAAAAATAAAAAACTCTTTTTGTGGTCTGGGATCACTGAAGAGGGAACTGGATGCAGAGGGAAGAAATAACTTCTCCTAAAACAGTAGTTCTCCACTGGGGCTATTTTGCCTCCCCGGCGACATTTGGTAATGTCTAGAGACATTTTCACTTGTCACACAGCTGAAGAGGTGCTACTGGCATCTAGTGGGTGGAGGCCAGGGATGCTGCTTAATATCGTACAATGCACAGGTCAGCACCCTTCCGCAACAAAGAATTATCCAACTTGAAATGTCAAAGTACTGAGGTTGAGAAACCCTGCTCTAAGGCACCAGCTCAATCAATAGCAACAATAGAAGTTCAAGTATATCTGTCAGGTTTTCAGCAGAAGACAGTATACACTCAGCTGGGGTTGGTGAGTTAATTTAAGGAAGGGCTACTTACAGAGTTAGGGAACCAGAAAGGGATGCTGAGGCACCCAGGTACTAGCAACAGAGGGAAGCTCTTACACCCCTAAGACTAGAGGTGAGGGTGAGAGGTGGGAATGTCACTAGAACTAGGTGAGAGCTGGAGTCCTGGAGGAGGGGCTACCTGATGTGGGGTCACCATTGCCAGGAGAAGCACCCTGACTGCTCTCCCTCCGTTCACTCCCCAACTCTTGCTGGTACCATCCATCAGCCAAACATAAGCAGATGACAGGAAGCAAGGAACACTAAGAAACGCAATGGGTCTGGCCCCACTGGGCACAAAGCAGGGGAGAGAAGGGAGAAGAGTCCAATGGAAAGAGGAGGGAAGGTCTAATAGAAATAATCAATACACTACGTGTGTTGGCCCCAGGTCTGAATCCTGTCTGGGCTCTGCTGAGAAGGAATATAACCTCTAAAGGTCAATCAGAAATTCTCAGGGCTGACAGCTCTCCTCCCCAGACCCAGCCCACCCTGAGAACATCGTACCACACTTCCACAGCATGGACATGTCAATGGGGACTTTCCAGCCCACTGGAAGTCTGCTGGACTCATCTGACTTTTGTCCCAAACAGATCTGGCACCACTCCTTCTACAACGAACTGCGGGTAGCACCTGAGGAGCACCCTACCCTGCTCACAGAAGCACCCCTTAATCCCAAGGCTAACAGGGAGAAGATGACCCAGGTAAGAGGCCAGGCAGATTTGAGCACTGGCTCAAATATGCAACATGGATGTTCAGCCAGATCCTTTCTCCCATTAATGCATCAATGCAATAGAATTTTTTTAGGACAATGTTGGGCCCTGTAGGGGGTGGGAGTAGGGAAAATAGACATAGTTCCTGCCCTTAAAAAGATTGCAAACCATTCTTTGGGTCAAGAGGTGGTGTGATTTCTGCCAGACAGTCTTTAATTCTTCATTGTCTTTTCAGATCATGTTTGAAACCTTCAATGTCCCTGCCATGTATGTTGCCATTCAAGCTGTGCTCTCTCTCTACGCCTCTGGTCGCACAACCGGTGGGTAGCCCTGCTGTAATCGTCCCCTTTCTGACTTAAAGGGGAGGAAGGGAAAGCTGGGCTCCTGCAGAGGTTTCTGCTCAGAAGAATCAAACGAATAGCCAAAGTCCAAGGAAAACCTCGCATAGGGATAACAGAGGGAAAACCATGTGGATGTGAATCTGCCCAGTGTAGCTGGAAAGAGTTCACATGAACAAACCATAATTAGTACATCCAGCAAGGACCATTTCCCTCACAGTAGTCAGTCCAGGAACTTATACACACTTTCCAACAGTATCGGAATGTTTCTGCTCATGAAACAGCAGCAGCAAAACCTGTGATGGTGACTATGCAAGTATGTGTCTTTGGTATAGAAAGGTGCTTAAAGAAACAGAGGAAGCTTCAAAATAAGTGATGTTTAGCAGGGACTTCACAGCTTCCATGAACATCATTCAAACATTCATTCATGTATTCAGTAATTTGTCCATTCATTTATTCATCAAATATTTTCCATTCCTGCCTGCCATGTGCCAAACATTGCACCAAGCTGTGGGCACACACTTATAAACAAGGCAGACCCTACCATTATGGAGTGAACAGTCTAGTGGGGGAGAAACGAAAGTAAAAGATAATTTCACTGTAGGTGATAGAGACAGTGATAGGGAAGTACAGGGTATATACAGTTTTGAATCCTGTGCTTTGCACTTGATTTTATGTTGTAAATATCATGTTTAATGGCCATGTGGTAGTCATTGTCTATGGTTCCATAATTTATTTGTTTATTTTACCATTTGTCTACTGCTCGACCTTTATGCTATCTCCATTTTTTTTTTTATTATAAAATATGCTGTGATCAACATCCTTGTACAAGACTAATCTACTAGTCCCTGGATATTTATTTTTCCATCTAGCCCTTACTGAATCATCTTATTAGTTATAATCATTTCCAGTTGATTCTCTTGGGTCTTCTAGGTATATAACCATATAACCGGCAGATGACAGTTCTGTTTCCTTTTGACAATAATACTCTTTTTCATTTTGTGTCTTATTGCATTATCTAGAACACCAGGACAATACTAAATAATAATAATAAAATAACAATATTATAGTGTTTCTCAGCTGCTAAAGAAAAATATGGCTGTTGGAGATCATTGGTAACTGGTCCCAGAATGAGACAGATGAAAGACAAGAAAGACTCTCATCGGTCATATCCCCTCTGTCCATAGGCATCGTCCTGGATTCAGGGGATGGTGTCACTCATAACGTCCCCATCTACGAAGGCTATGCACTGCCCCATGCCATCATGCGCCTTGACCTGGCAGGCCGCGACCTCACGGACTACCTCATGAAGATCCTCACAGAGAGAGGCTATTCCTTTGTGACCACAGGTATCCAGCCTCTTGTCTGATTCCAAGATCAGTTCAGAACCAAATCTGATCTCCACGAGAAGTTCTCAGGACTGATGAAAAGTCTGTAGCTCTGTGTCCTCAAACTCTATTTGGGTTGATGGGAAGGCCCTAGGCTGGGGCTGGACCTCTAGATAAGACCAGATAATTTAGGAAGGCTTATT
The DNA here is from genome assembly GCF_000325575.1 of Pteropus alecto. Classification (NCBI taxonomy): domain Eukaryota; kingdom Metazoa; phylum Chordata; class Mammalia; order Chiroptera; family Pteropodidae; genus Pteropus; species Pteropus alecto. The sequence goes on from NW_006430723.1 coordinate 719,744, forward strand.
TAAGGAGGAAGGTTCCCGACCAAAATGCCCTGGGGAGGGAGACAAGGCTTAGGCCTACTTATTGTAAGAAGAGCTCTTATGGGCCCCTTAAGTGCCCTTTCACAGCATTCCCTCCTTCCCCTGGGACATGCTACCTCTGTCCATGTCCACACCAGGATCAGAGCTAGTTTTTAACAGTGCTGAATGGCAGTAAGACCTGGTGATGCATTTTATTACCTGGGGGCATTGATGATTTGTCTGAGGACACATGGAACAAATAAAGTCTGAATATCTAAGGAGAAAGTGTCATGCCTCAGTGGCCACTCTGAGCAAGATGGGGTTTTAGGTAGGGGCTGTCCCAGAGTCTAAAGGTCACAGCATATAAGCTTACATCCAGACCAGAAGTGTGTCTTGCAAGGCCCTCAGGAAGGTCTGCAGCATTGTCAGGGCAGAGTGAAGACAGCAAGGAGAAAAGCTTGCGCAACATTTTACTTGAGAATCAAGACTTTGAACTTCCCCTTTAGGAAGAGAAATAAAAAAATTAACATTCATCCTAAAACTGAATCCAAAGTAGAAGTAAGAAGAAGATTTTCGTGGAGATCAAAATGGGACAACCAAACTAATAGAACCAAGTGTCTGCTTTCTGTCATTTCTACTCCTTCTAGCCGAGCGAGAAATTGTGAGAGATATCAAAGAGAAGCTGTGCTACGTGGCTCTAGATTTTGAGAATGAGATGGCCACAGCAGCCTCCTCTTCCTCCCTGGAGAAGAGCTATGAGCTGCCAGATGGACAGGTCATCACCATTGGCAATGAGCGCTTCCGCTGCCCAGAGACCCTCTTCCAGCCTTCTTTCATTGGTGAGGTGCTGCCCAGTCCCTGCCAATCAAGGGTGGGGAGGGTGGAAGGGTGAGTGAGGATAGGAAGAGAAACACCAGGAGTCACACACACTTTGTTTATTGTTTATACATAGCCCATATTTTTCTAAGAAGAGGCAAAAATACATTACCAGTACGACTAGATAAAATCAGATTTTTAATAAAAGGGTAAGGAAATCAAGATAAAGAAAAAGCAGGAGAAGGAATATAATATGAAACTAAGAATGAGATTAATATACAAGACATTTCTTGGATCACTCAACATTAGGCCATGGGGCTGAAATTTATAGTAGTAAACAGATGGACTCGGGGGTCAGACCTGGTTTTAACTCCTGACTCTGCTTCTCAAAGCCCTGTCACCTTGGACATGTTACCTTCTTCAAATCTCAGTTTTCTTATCTATAAAGTGACAATGATGATAGTACCTACTAGATAAAGTTGCAACAAGGATTAAATAAGAGAATAATACAAGGACAACTACTTTCTTGAGGAGTGTATAAGAGATAGGCCTAAAAGCGAATGTTGGTATACAGTGTAATGGGAAATAGCAGACTGGACAAGGAAGGCTTCTTAGAGAATGTGAATATGTGAACAGGACATTGAAGAATGAGTATCATTTTAGGGT
>NW_006430723.1:721246-730350 GCF_000325575.1 Pteropus alecto
GGAGAATGGCATACAAGGCAGATGGAATGGTATGTTCAAAGATATGGACATGTGAAAGGTCATGTTTTATTTAGGACACCGTGAGAGAATTCTGTGTGTGTGTGTGTGTGTTGTGTGTTTGCATACAGGGGAAATGGGAGAGAATGGCTGGGCCACACAGCGAATGTGGGGATTAATCATATCAGCAATGGAGCTCCCCTGAAAGCTTTTAGATATCAGTGTAGCAAGGTCAGGTTTGTATTTTAGAAAGATTCTTCAATCTACTAAGCGGAATTATATCACATGGACAAAAGACTAAAATAGGGGAGGCCAGGTAGGTGGAGATGAACTGGTTTGGCATGCAGGAAGATCTTGGTGTCAGGCTAAGGTAGCTAAATGTCAACCTGTAGGCAATGGAGGACTGTCAAAGATGATATGATGGATATATCCATACAATGAAATATCATGTGGCAATTAAAGAGAATGAAGTACTTACACCTGCTATAACGGTGGATGAACCTTGCAAACATGCAAGGAACCAGACACAAAAAGCCACACCGTGTATGTTTCCACTTATATGAAATGTCCAGAATAGGCAAAGCTATAGAGACAGAGAGTAGATTAGTGGTTGTCTAGAGTTGGGGAAGGGGTAAAGAGGAAAATGGGGAGTATCTGCTAATGGCTATGGGATTTCTTTGGGGGCTGTTAAAAATGTAAAATTACATTGCGGTAGTGGTTGCACAACACTGTGAATATATTAAAAACTGCTAAAGTGTACATTTTTAAAGGGTGAATATTATGGTATGTGAATTATAGCTCAATAAAGCTGGAAAAAAAGATGATATAATGAAAATGTTCCTTTAGAAATATACCCCAGCCAACAATGTGAAAGATCATTCAGAACAGGGGGAAACTAAAGGCAGGGCGATGACCAGTTAGAAGGCCTGGTCTTGCAATCCATTTAGTGAGTTGATTAAGGGGCTGAACTAGCATAGTTGCAATAATAGAATGATCACTTGAGGAGCTGGAGGTATGGGCATTTTTTGGGTGATGTATGCTGACTGGATGGATATTGTGATCTCCACTAGGCATGGAGTCTGCTGGAATTCATGAAACAACCTACAATTCCATCATGAAGTGTGACATTGACATCCGCAAGGACTTATACGCCAACAATGTCCTCTCTGGGGGTACTACTATGTACCCTGGCATTGCTGACAGGATGCAGAAGGAGATCACAGCCCTGGCCCCCAGTACCATGAAGATCAAGGTGGTTCTTGACCCAGTTCTTTCCATTACGTTCTTCATATAATGATTTGTCAGATGCTCAGACACACTGCCAGGCCTGTAGCTCAGTGGTCTCAATTTCATCTTGCTCTGGGCCATATTTCATCTTGGGGGATTGTGTTCCTTGGGCACTGATGAGCTGGACACACATTTAGCATGAGCTCTCAAACACAATCACATGATGTCATATGAGAAGGGGGTGAAAGAATTTGGGATGAAGAGAGTATTGAGGAGGTTGAGGAGGAAATCAAGAGGAAGAAAATAGAGGGGAAGAAAAGGAGGCAACACTTCAGCATCTCTAAACTTTAAAAAGGACTTGAGTGTTACCCCAGAAGAGGTGGAAGTTTCAAAGAGAGAAAGTTTAGCCAGGAGGCAGGCTGCTGGTTAGAATTCACAGAGACTTTCCTTGATTCCTGGACAGCCTGTTGTCCCAGCTGGGCCGTAGCCCTCCCCACACGGTGTCTCCCCAGGGCTTCTCACTTCATAGGCTTCAATAGAATGGGAGCCCACTTGTCTTACTGCTTCTCCCCAGCCTCTGGTCCATAGGCTATCAATAATACAGTCTTTTTTAAGGGCTTCTAGGAACTTTGCTGCTAGCAGGTTTAGAAAAAGAATGGGGAATAGAATAGAGATAACAAATAGGTTGAAAGTTACAAAGTCTCCCAATAAAATTGGTCTCTGAGGAGTAGGCCTGATCTGAGGAAGTACATTCTCTGTCAGTATTCTAAGAACCTTCTTCACACAGGAAGGCTGTCCCAGGCCTTCCCACTGCCTAGCAGATAGCGCTCAGCACAGGGAAGCAAAGCGGAAACAGGTGAGAACCTGCGGGCTCTTATTCGCAGCCGAGCCCCTGGAGCAGTCACGCTTACTGAGACCTGCCACATGGGGGGCATCTTGCCAGGCCTGAAGCAGGGGCTTTTTATCAGGACCCTGTGTCAGCATACCAGCCTCACCCCAGATTCTGGTTCATCAGGGCTGAGGTACTCCCACCACCTCTACTGATAAACGAACACCAGTGATTTAAAGCATGTCCCAATTTGTGATCCGCTGCCCTGAGTTTAACAATATGTGCCAGCCTTCAAGGAGTTTAGGATCTATTAGCAGTCATGATCAATGAAAGGGCAACTTAAGTAAGATAAAAGGAGGAGAAAGAGCACCCCAGGCAGGGGACATAGAGTGAGCAAAGGTGCTCAGGGGTGTGTGTGTGTGTGTGTATTGAATAGCAGGATTTGTGTAGAGGAATTGGGGGAGATGAGGCAAGTCTCGGGATATGGAAGAAGAGATATCAGGTACAGGTGGGGCTGAAGCCGAGGACCTCTGGCCCAAGACAACCCAGAGTTTTCTCATAACTAGAATTGCCTAGCAATAAAATATGTGCCTGTGCCATTCCTTGAGGTATCTGTTCAAGGAGTGATAGGGTGACTTTTGTCTGCCTGAGTAAGATAACTTCTAAAGACCTTTCTTATTCTGCAATACTGTGATCTCTGTAAGTTAGGAAATATGTAGAGAGATTCTAAGGACACAAAAAGTCGATTTAGTTTCTGGTTTGTTGTTGCGCTAGATTCTTAGATCCTTCAAAAATTGGGAAATTAGTTGAAGAATCACAGTCCTGCTAGATCCATTTTTAGGTGGCGTTCAAAGTTGTTTGACAGGACAACCAATTTCTGAAGGCTAAGCTCCAGACTCCCGTGGCAAGAATGAAAATGTATGTATGAATTTGAGAACTCAGATACAATACAGATGAAGCTCAAGACAGGGTCTGAGTAGGCTGGCTCAGACTCAGGAATGGAGGAAGCCCAGCCTGAGCTACCCATGTATGCAAACTCCAGGCAAGAACAGAACATACTCCCCTTATAGGTGTTTGTACTGGTCAGCTATTACTGAATAACAAACAACTATGAAATCTCAGGGCATGTAACAATTAGCATTTATTGCTCATGCATCTGTAGTTCAGCTGGGAGTCAGCTAAGCTAAGTCAGGTTTGCCAAGGCATCTCTGCAGGTCCACCCAGCTCAGGTCAGGTGCACATCTCTCATCATGCGACCCAGGCTAAAGGGCCAGCAGCCCATCAAGGGAAGCTCTTCTCAGGAAGATGGCAGAGGCACAAGAGAGCATGCCCAACTGCATGCCTGAAGTGTATTTTAAGCTCCTGTTTGGGTCATGTCTGCTAACATTTTATTGGTCTAGCCAAAGTGACAGGGTGGAACAGTGCGCTCTTCCTAGAGGGGGGATGGAAGAGAGCGAAGATTTGAGCAATAATCCAATGTACCACAAGGTTTACCCTGTTCCTTTCTGATCATGGAGGCTGTCCTTTTCCATGGCAGCCTGGCAGTGTAATGAGATGATTCCTGGACCACCTTCCCTATTTCCTTAGGGACTGATCATGATTCACTTTATTTACTCTTTGCAGATTATTGCTCCCCCAGAGCGGAAGTACTCCGTCTGGATTGGAGGTTCCATCCTGGCTTCTCTCTCCACCTTCCAGCAGATGTGGATTAGCAAGCCAGAGTATGACGAGGCAGGGCCCTCCATTGTCCACAGGAAGTGCTTCTAAAGTCAGAACAGGTCGTCTGGGAATCTCCTTAAGACTGCTCTGTTACCACTCACAAAACATTAAAACTTGCAAGGCTTACTTCTCTGTGTGGGGCTCCTTTATTCCCCTGGGCTGTATCTCAGAGTGCAAAGGGTTTTTCATCCCTTATTTCTAATCCATACATGACTCTGTGAGATAGGTGATATTATTACCCCCAAATTACAGATGAGGAAATTGAGGCCCAGAGAAGTTAAGGACTTGTTGAAGCTAGCCCAAAACCAAGATTAAAATCCAAGTGTAGCTGACTCTAAAGCTAATTAGTACTCCTACTATATCGTCTTATTTCCTTTCCCTTGAACATGAGTAAGAATGAGGGCCAAATGACTCTTGGGGAGGGGCGATTAAGAAACAAGGGTTTTCAGTCTACCACCATGCCACCCTGAACAAGCCCGATCTCATCTGATCTCGGAAGTTAAGCAGGGTCGGGCCTGGTTAGTACTTGGATGGGAGACCACCTAGGTGCTGTAGGTGTAAAAAGTAAATAAAAAATAAAAAATAAGGAATTGTAAGCTGACAAGTTCCTTGCAATCTGTGAGGTCAACCAAGAGTTGCCTCGCCTAAAAAAAAAAAAAAGACAAGGACTTTCAGAGATGTAAGTCCTTGTACTCAAAGGTGATACGCAGAGAACAGAAAGAGAAATAAATGCAAGGCTTATAGGATGTGACATATGAGTGATTCAAACACAATATTACTTGAACTTAGGTGAAGGAAGTTCATAGTGGGCTTGAAGTCTCTATGAGGTCCTTCATCATTGAGGACTGGGTTGTACTTTGCCCCCAAACTAACCATGAAAGCTGCAGCACCCTCAGGAAAAATATTTTTTCTCCCCCTCCCCCTCCTCTTTCTCCTCCTCCTCCTCCTCCTCCTCCTCTCCTCTCCTCTTCTCTCTTTCTTTGATATCTAGTCTTATGTATCTCTCTCTCTCTCCCTCTCTCTCTCTTTCTCTCTCTTTCTCTCTCTCTCTGTCATTTGCTTCCCATTCATGCCCTTGGTCAATTTTGTTTAATTTCACAAGTATTTACAGAATTTTGGCCATCTACAATTACCCACATCAACCCCATGTGGCCTTACCCACATGGGGTTTATGTATTCCACAAAGATGACTCCTGCCCATCGGGGTCTCACTATATAAAGTGGGAGACAGATACATACATACAAGACAATAATTTGAGGTGAAATAGAAGCACCCACAAAGTACTATAAGAAAATAAGGGACAAAAATAAAAGCTAACATTAATTGAGTGCCTACCATATGCTAGGTACTAGGTTAAGGGCTTTACATGGATTTCCTCATTTAATCCTCATCATAGCCCTATGAGGCAGATACTAGTATCCTTCCTTTTTTATAGCTAGTTTACTAGTTAACTCAATCACCCAGCTAGTTCATGGTGGAACTAGATCCTCACTTCTATCTGGTATACCCTTCACTCTCTTCACCTAGCCAAGTCCCATCTTTGATGATCCCGGGCAGATCCAACTTTGAAAGGTCCATGAGCTTTCCCAGACACACCTATTTGGAGACAACAGAGCCCATTGGAAGTGCAGGGACCTAAATGTCAGACATTCCTCCTCTGCCGTCTCTGCACTTTCCCTCTGAAGGTGAGGTGGAGAAGCATATATTCAAAAAGCCCTAGAGGGTTTATGTCTTAGAAAGTGATTCTCAGAAGTAGATCCTAAAGTGAGGATTCACATGCAAGTGACTTATTAAGGAAGTGCACGAAGGGGAAACTGGTGAGCAGAATGGGAAAGGCAGGACAGGAAAGGAGAGGAAGCCCAGCACTCTCAGGCATAGCTTCAGCCTGATCCCCAGGGAGCTCTGTAGTATAATAAGCCTATGAGCTGGGCTTTCCAAGAAGATAGTCCCAGGCTTTCTTCTTGAACAGGGAAAGGGCTCCAGTAGGCAGAGGGCAGTCCCACAAAGAAGAGCTGCAGGCATGGCTGTTGGGAGAGAAAGCACGGGGAGGAGGTTGGAGGGCGGTGTGCAAGTAGGGACCCATGGAGCTGTGGAGCACTGACACGCCCACTATAGAGGGGCATACTGGACTCTCCATATGGGCAAAGAAGGGAAGGCTGACCGGTAGTTCCCCTCCCTCCCTCACCCAATCATGCCCCACTTCAAGAAGTGCTGTCCTAGAATTCTTCAGTGGATTGGTTACAATGGCTTGAGGAAAGTGGAAATCCAACAGGAAGTCAACTAAAGATAAATAGAAGTTATGTCTCAGGCACTGAAGGAGCCATTACTTATTATATAACCTCTTTTGGGTGGTAGCTGTGTGTCATGCATTATATTAAAAGCTGTGTGTGGATTATCTTTGTTATTATTCTTCACCCCTGGCTGTTTGAATCCGGAGCCCACACTCTTAACCACCTCCCTGTATGCTTCCCTTTATGATAAGGTATATCAGTCAGACTTCATTCAGGGGAGCAGAGCCACCAGGAGCCTTATGGAAATAAGGGAGTTATTATAGGAATGAGACTTTGCCGGAAGGTGGGAGGAGCTGGGGAAGCGAAGGTCTGGAATGAACTGTAGGCTGATCAGAGAGGAGTCACTAAAGACTTGAGGACTAGCTGGCATCTCTGTGGGCACATCTGTCTGTCACAGTGTCTAACAATGGAGATCTCTCCAGGGGAGTGGTTGAGACTCCCATTCTGCTTTCCAAATCTCACACCAAGTCCTCTTTTAGCCACCTTTAACTCAGAGCCCTCTCAGGAGGGAATGCTGCAAGCAAACTTAACCAGCTTCCAACTCGAATTAGCCCAATCTAGCATGTTAGAATATCTTTGATGAGATGAGAATATAACTGACCAGACATCCAAGCAGCAGAAGAAAGTCAAGGTCACATTCGTGTATGTTTATCTCCCCATTTTTAATGGTTGCATAGCATATTTGTAATATGGGTCAGTATTTTGTCACCATTGTAGTTACAAATATTTGAAAATAGTAATTCCTTTAGAGCAGCACTTAGAGAGAACTAAGCAGAGGGCCTGGTACATAGCAGATGTTCAGCAAATATTAGATGAAGGAATGGATGCTGAATAATTAGAGTCCACATAAGCCAATCAGCTCTTATAAACTCCGGCAGATATCTGACAATCCCGCAGGAACAGGAAGTAGACTCATTCCTCCAGGCAAGTGGGATGTAATTCTGCTCACAAACATGCCACTACTTACTGTCTTCTGGCCAACACTCTGTTTACTGCTTCCAGAAGAAACTGATCACTACCTTTTTTGGGGTATCTTTCTTGCTCATAATCTATTTAATCACCCTCCTTCCTCATGCACAGGGGTGTGGCCCCAAAACTCAATTTCGTTCTATGAGACCCTATCTTTTGGGCACAGCTGGGCCAATCAGATTCTCTCATGGGAATCTGGAACTAGGACCAAGAAACATATTGAATTTTTATGCATGGTATAATATAATAAAACAAGCATAAAGAAATAAAGAGTAATAGAATCATTTCTAATATTGAGATAACCAATAGGCATTTGGGCAAAGACATTTTAGTTTCTTACTTTACACTACATATCAAAAAATGTTAAAGCTTTTAAAAGCAAGGAAGAGAGTAAGAGAAAATGTTCACAAAGGACTCATATCCAGAATATATAAAGAATAATAACAATAATAAGTAAAAGACAGACAATCAATAGGAAAATGGGCACAGGACTGAACAGGTTCTCTACAAAAGAGGTTATTGAAATGGCCAATAAATACATGAAAAGGTGTTCTATTTCATTAATCATCAGGAAAATGCAAATTGAAACTACAATAAGATGCCATTATATAAAGCGGAATAAAATTGAAAAAAAAAAGAAAACTTACGCTACCAATTGAGAGAATGTGGAACAACCAGAGTGCTCACTCACTGCTGGTGGCAGTGTCAAAGAGTACAACACTATAGAACTATCTACTATTAGGGAATATTAACTAAAGCGGAGCATACAAATAACCTATCATACAGCAATTCCACTCACAAGTATATACCCAAGAGGACTGCATGCTTAACTTTACCAAAAGACGTTTTCAATATTCACAGCAATGCTATTCATAATAGCCCAAATCTAGAAACTCTCAAGTGTCCATCAATAGAATGGTTAAAATATATTATGGTATAGTGACAGTGAAATACTATACAGTAATGAAAATGAATGAACAACTACATACATAACATAGATCTCACAGATATTATGTTGAATGAAAGTACTTACTATATGATTTCATTTACATAAGAAACGGGCAAAACTAATGTCTGCTGTTAGAACTCAGGCTTTTGGTAACTGGCCGTGGAAATGGATTCTGGGGATGCTGGTAATAATTTATTTCTTGATCTGAATCCAGATACCAGGGATGTGTTTAGTTTGTGAAAATTTCATAAAACTGTGCACTTAATGATAATATGCTCTTTTCTTCACTACATATTATACTTCACTATAAAGTTTTAAAGAATAATAACTTTTAGGAGCTCTAACTTTTAGGAGCAGGTTAGTTGCCTTCTGCACATAAACCTGCTGACAACTTACTCATTTAACCTTTGCAAAGACTCTGAGGGCAGTGAAGCAGCTAGACATTGGGGGTGCAGCGAGCCTCTCGAACTTTTTGTGATGAATAGTTTCCAAGTCTGAGTTTACATAAAGAAATGTAAGCATTATTTTTATACAGAAGTGGCTGCGGGAGTGGGAATGGGGCATGGGACAGACTTTAACAGCTCCAATATCCATTAGCCTTACACCCAGGTTATTTTAAATAAATTTACAATCTATTTTTTAAAACAATGTGTTTAATATACAAACATCACTTCAACCATCCCATATTAAACATCGATATAGGGAAAAGGCCCTGCCTGCGCTTGCTCTACAAACAGCTTCAAGACAGGTGTCCCGGCCACAGACCCCTCCCCACTCTCTTGCAACCAAGGCGCTGTTTCGTAAAAGCTCCCACCTCTAAGATCGCTGCCTGAATAGTTTGCCTGTTGACTTCTGGTTTGACTCTTGCGGTTTAAGCGTGGAAGATGGAAGCACCTCCTGACAACATTCCATCAATCTTTAGTTCTGAGGTCGTTAAGAAGTTGGAGTGTGGCAGGACAAAGACAGTCAGGGCCTCACCCAATGGCAGAAGGTCAGAAATGTCCCTGCCATTTGTCTCTGTACAGCAGTTCTCCACCGACAGCAGGACTCGTTTTATACACTAGCAAGTTCCTCTCCAACCTGGCTCTTCCCCACATTTCACAAATCCCATTCAGAATCCCC
>NW_006430723.1:730404-755847 GCF_000325575.1 Pteropus alecto
CCCGCCCCGCACTTCACCCCCGCCCCGCCATTGTTCACGCCCAAGAGCCCAATCCATCAAGTTCAAATGCGTTTCAGGCACTTCCGAGTCTCTACCCACTTGATCCTAATGGGATTTTTGGCTACTATGCAAATCGATTGAGTGAACGTTTATTCATTCAAGAGAAAAAGTAAGAGGTGGGGGTGTAATTGAACTAATTTGTTGTTTAGGCAATAACATGCCAGTATTGGGCTGCGAGTTACGCGGAATGGGAAAAAATTAATTTGTGTAAATTATCAAATTACGTCAGTTTCCTACTTAAATCCATCCAATTTCATCCCATATTAGAATAAAAACCAGACAATAAACGCCTAGAAAAAAGAAATCTCATTTAAAATTACAATTATTTTTATTTGCCTTTAGTTATAAAATTTATTTTAAAGTTACAAAAAAATGCGAAAGTGATGGAATTGTTATATTTCTTTTAAAATGTCATTTGTCCAATGAACAAATCCGAAGGGGCTGATCATGCCCTTCCAACTCCAGTTATCAGCAAACTCTTCCGCACCGCCAGCTACTTTCCTCTCACAACGCTCGCTACAAACATCGCGAGAACAGAGCTGTTTCTTTGGCCCCGCCCACCAAGTCAGCTCAACCCCACCTACTTCCTGCCTGGTGGTCTTCTGACGTCTAAGGCCCGTCAGACTGCGTGAGCGGAGCTACTGGGGGCGGAAGTGCTCTCGGCGGACGTGTTAGCTGCGAGGATCGTGGGTGGGATGACCGCAGGCAGGATTTTTCTGAGGTTGCTGCGAGTACCCTCCAGTTCCATGGCTCAGGGCCCATTCGAGGGCGTACGCCCTTCCAGGGGTCTGCACGCGGGGCGCGGGCCCCGAAGGCTCTCCATCGAAGGCAACATTGGTAAGGGCCGGAAAGTGGCTGCCCAGCCTTGGCCTCGGCTAAGTAGGTGCCTGAGAGGCTGGGAATGGAACTGGGCCCGGAACCCCTCCTCCCCGTCTCCCTTTTCTCCTCCCCCGGTCTGATGCGGCGGGGCTGCTTGTTCTGAGCTGCCAGGGCCTTTCCCCTCCCTAAGTGCACGGTTTGCCAGTGCCTCTTTGATTTTTAGAACCTCGGCCCTCAGTTCTCTCCATAAAAGCCACACAGTCCGTAAGAAGGACAAGAGTTCTACCAGCTTGTACGGATAGATTGAAATGGAAGCGACAAGGATCTGGGTCTAATTTCTTAGACCCAGATTTCTAATTCTGGGTCTAATTTCTAAGAGGGTTATCAGATTTGGGGGTGGGGAAGGGTGCTCATTTAAAATAAAATTTCAGATAACGAGTAATTTTTTAGTGCAAGTGCGTGTCATGCGACGATTTGGGGCATACGGTGGAAAAAAAATCACTTAACTAAAAAGCAAATTTAGCTGGGTGTCCTATATTTTATCTGGCAACTCTACCCTAAGAGAGTTCCTAAAGTTCAGTCATTCAAATACCACTTCACTATTTTTGCCATGTCTCTCTGCTAGTTCCACTATCGTTTCTTAACGTTTTTCTTAGGAGAAACTCACTTTTTAGACCTAAAAACATGTATAAGTTAAAAATGACTTAGAAGAGCATATAGAAACCCAGTATCGTTAATTAAAAGTAATTAAAAAACAGAATGAGAGCAAAACATTTCAGTTTAATATTACTAAATTCTGACAATGCTTTTTACCTGCTAGGGTGTGAGCCCTAAAAGGGGATTAGCAAGTATTGAATATTGATGACATACTAGCAGTAAACTGAATTTATTTTGTTCATTCAAACAGAATTTATTTTATTCATAACCCTTTGAGCCCCATTCACATGCTAGCACTGTTCTTGACCTTGAGGATACGGCAGTGAACAGAACAAATAAATATTTTTGCTTTCAGGGAACTCAAGTAGAGAGAGACAAGAAACATAAACAAAGTAAACCATGTTAGATAGTAATTAGTGTGATGGAGAAAATTCAGGGATGAGAGATTGAAGGACGTTGTAATTTTAAATAGGGTAGTCAAAACAGGTCTCATTTTAAGGTAACATTTGAGCAAACAACCTAAAAGGTGAAAGAGTGAACCATGTGGATAACTGGGAGAAGAATCTTCCAGAGAGAAGACCAAGGGCAAAGGCCCTTAGGTAGAAAGTGTGTTCAAAGAGCAGGAGGGAAGCCATCCTTGGTGGAGTGGAGTGAGCAAGGGGGAGACAAAGTCAGAAGGTAAGGAGTGGTCAGATTGTATAGGCCTTATAGTCCATGATGTGTTTTTACTCTGTTTGAGATGGGAAGCTACTGGAAAGTTTGAACAGTCAAGTGACATGATTTAACTTAGATTATAAAAGATCACTCTGGCTGATATGTTGAAGGTAGAAAGTGTCGAGGTAATTGCAATGGTGAGTTTCATAAGTTGGACTAAGTGGTAGTAGAGAAGGTGGTGAGAAGTGATAAGATTCTAGTTACATTTTAAGGTAGGGCTAATTAGATTTCACATGTAGAATGTGAGATAAAGAGAGGAGTCAGTGAATAAGTTGAAAGATGGAATTTCGATTTTCTTGAGAATAGGAAGAACAGATGGGGTAGGGAGTGGTTTCAGGATTTTGGTTTTAGGCAGGTTAGGTTTTTATATGGTTATAAGATATCTAAGTGGGGATGTTGAGTAGGAGATGTTGTATGAGCCTGGAGTTCAGAGTCTCCCTGAACTGGAGTTATAAATGTAGATAGTATTTAAAGCCAGAAGACTGTGTGTATGTTGATGGAAAGGATTAAGCCCTGGGACACACAAATGTTAAAGAGATTGGGGAGATGGGAAGGAACCAGCAAAAGAGACTGAAAAGGAATGACCACTGAAAAACCAAAAGAGAATGCTGTCCTAGAAGCCAAGTGAATAACGTGTTCATGAGGAGGCCATGATCAACTGTGTAATGCTGTTTGGTAATGGAGCTCTTGGGTGAACTTGGACAATTTTTAGGAGCAGTAGGGGTGAAAATCTGGCACAGATTGAAGGAGAATGGGAGGTGAAGAATTGGAAACAGTGGGTTAAGCAACTGCTTAGATGTTTTCCTAGACAGGGGAGACATGGTGGTAGCTGAAAGGGGAAGAGGAATTTTTGTTGTTGTTAGAAATTAGATCATATTTGTAAGCTGGTAGAAAGGGTCTGGTAGAGAGGGAAAATTTTGGTAAAACAGGAGAGAGGGTAGAATTGCTGGGGTGATGTTAGTAAGCCAGAAGAAATGGAACCTATAGCCCAGGTGAAGCAAGGTTGGTCTTAGCTAGCAGTTTATTTCTAATAATGGGGAACATGGTGAATGAGTACTGACTCGAGTAGATATAGTGGGAACTTATAGCAGGTCTGCTGGTTGTGTCTGTTTTCTCAGTAAAATAGGAAGAAAGATCAGCTAAGAGTGAGTGTGAGGAGAGAAAAGATATCAAGTATCTAGTGAGTGAAGGGGAGAAATATAGAATTGCTGGGCAGCATTAAGGACCCATTGGATTTGGTGGTCGTGGACTTTGTGGACACTTTAAAGTGAGACCAGTCACCATGGCTGGGTATGCTTTTCCAACCAAATCAGAAACATGGAAAGGAGTGAGAAGGAAAGGTCCTGCTACCTGCCTCATGGTGTTATTCAAAGATGTTCTGTCCTGTACTTTGGGAAATGCCGCTAAAGGAAGCTCTGTCCTCAGAGCCCAGGGAGGTACAAAGTACTTTACAAAATAAATACTTGGGACAGGCCATCAGGTTGTTGAAGCCTTGGAAATAAATGGAATTGCCCAAGGAAAATATGACTAATGAGAAGGTGACTGGGGTTCTTTAATCTGGCTCTCTTTAATTCTATCTCTCATTACTCTCCATCATCCCACACACCCTGATGACTCTCCCCAGACAGAATTAGTCACTGCCTCCTCTGTGTGCTCATAACATTTTGTACCTACAACTGCTGCAGCACTTGAGATTGTTTGCATATTCAACATCTTCCCCAGGTTGGCTACTTAGTGTCTTATTCATCTTTGTGTCATGAGCATAACCCCCTGCCTGACCCATTGTACTCATTCAGTGTTCACCAGATGCTTGAATCCTATGCTGTGATATCCATGTGGAAGTTAGTCATTGTTACCCAGGAGGAAATATTTTAGATTGCTATTACAATCAAATGAAGAGTTATCTTATTCTCTAATTATAGATGGCATCTCCAAACAAATCAGAATAAGAATACCTCGTCAGGAAATCTGAACAGGAGAAGGTGAACCCCTGTCTTAAGTGAAGTTAGATATCTTTAGAGTGGCTTTTCTTGTAGTTGTACTGCTCTGAGTCTCTTAATCTGGTCCTGCAGGTGTAGACAGCAGCAGCATGTATATGGGAAATGGATCATTGAAGTAACAACTCATGGCATCTAGCATGAGTTGTGATGCCATAGGCCATGCATGACTGAAAGTGAAAAGCTTGGTACCTAGAATCCCTTAAAATCCAACAAATAAGATACCTAGCCTATATTTTCAAGTGTATTCACTGAAGGAAAGTATCGCTTTCCAAAACCAGTTATTTTATGATCACAAACCTAAATTGAAGAAAGGAGCGCTGTTTGAAATATTGTTATTGAGTCATCTCAGACCATTCTTGCTTTAAGTTTAAAGACTCCACCAGAGAAGAGGAAGCTTTTACACTTTGCAGTCTGGAGACCTGTACATAAAGCAGTGGAGAGCTTCCCTAATAACATTTTTCTTCCAGCATTCAGGATTAGTGATTTAAGGTCACTAATCTTTTATTGAGTATAAACAATTGGGCAAAGAATTTCAGGGGAAAAAGACCTATTTATTCCAAACATTGTAAATGAGAGTCTCCCTTTCCGTGATTCACCTCATTCTGTCCATCCATCTCCATTCTTAGTACCTGGCTATATACCCAGGATGCAAAGGGAATAAAGTCTGTCTGTCTTCAAAAAGTGAGCCCCCAGTCTAACTGGAGAGAGTGATGATGAGTCAACAAATAATTACAGTGTAATACCTTGTTAAACCAGAGCAGGCAATAATTAACTCTGCCTAGGGATGAAGGAGCTGGAGAGAGTTCAAGAAGGCAACAGTGAAGGGATGAATCAACTTGTGGGAAAAGTGGGGGAGGAGGGCATTCCAGATCAGCAAGGGTCTCATGATGACCAGTATGAGTTTGGATTGCACTCTAGGAGCTATGAGGGACCTTTTTTGTTGTTGTTTTCCCATGAAAAGAAAATAAAAGGAATCGGAAAAATGTATGATTCCTTTTAAGCCTGCTGAGTGCTTTTTGAAAAGTTTTATTACCAAAATGCCTGTGGGCTCAGCCTGTCTGATCCTGGGTACTTATATTCAGGGTTGGAACATAGTTCCTTGAGGGCAGGATCTCAACATAGTTCATCATTTTAGTTATAGTACATAGCACCTAGCAGCTACTCAGTAAACATCTGTTGATTTGAATGACTGAGTGAATGAATGCAGCATCAAATGAAGTTTCTGGAGTAAAGACTTCAGTTTTCTTTGAAGAATTTTTTTGTTTAAAGATAGACAGTTTTATATTTACTGTTTTTGTTTGCTTTTTGGTTAAAAGTTTTGGAAATGGATTTTTCCCATGTTTTTCATCTTATTTAGGAGAAGAAAATGCTTGGAGATGATGGTAAATTTAAGCGGCTCCCATGAAATACGACTGTATTAAATTTAAAATAATATATTATTTTGGCTGTTACATCAGATACTATCATATTACTAGATTTTAGCATAATGTAGTTATAGCAGGCATTGTAGTTTATAAAAAAAAAATTGTGGGAGGAAAACACCATGACTTAGGAAAAGGTGAACATTAACAGCAGAACTCTTTGGTCCACCTTGTGGAGTGACAATCCTGGTGCTAATAAAAATCAACTTGTTGAAGTAATATGTTCTAAGAAAGTAGCTCCCAGCTCTTTTCAAGTCATGGCACATATAATAAAGTACAAGGATAGCCAAGACCCTAAAGAGAAAATTTGATCCTGAGATCTGATTACCACCACCACCACCCCCACCCCCCTGCCAAATTTCATGATGTTAAAAACTATATTGATTTTTTTTTTTTTAGACGAGGCAACCCTTGGTTGACCTCACAGATTGCAAGGACCTTGTCAGCTTACAACCCTTTATTTATTTATTTATTTTTAATGCCTATAGCACCTGGTCTTCCTAGGTGGTCTCCCATCCAACTACTAACCAGGCTTGACCCTACTTAGCTTCCGAGATCAGACGGTATCGGGCTTGTTCAGGGTAGCATGGCTGTCAGGGACATGGACAATGGACTAGTGGTTACCAGAGGGTAGTGGGTAGGGGAGGAGGGAAGAGGTAGACAAGGTAAAGGGAGTCAAATATAGTAAGGAGGGTGAAGTGGGTAAAGGGGATCAAATATATGGTAGCTGAAAGAAACTGGACTCTAGGTGGTAATCACACAATAGAATATATAGATGTCAAATTATAATGTACACCTGAAAATTATATATTAAAAAAAAGTATATCGAAAGATGACAGTTAAGCTGGGATCTAACTAAATTGTGATAATGATATAAGAGGCTGGTGTTCTGCATAGAGACCAGACAAAGGGAGGAATTTGTCAATTTGCCCAGTGTTGAAGAGTAGCTTTGGGTGACTGTGAGTGTTCTGGCCATTCGGAGGAGGCCAGTGTAGCAGTAGAGAACCAGCCAACACCATTGCCATCATCACTGGGCAGCCCCTGGGAACACTTGAAAACATTTGTCTTTAAAAAGAACACACATAGTCAAAACCCAAGCAGGAAGAAAAACTATTACAGTCAAGTATCGCAGCACTAAAAACAGTTGCTGTGTCTAGTTTTAATATAAACATATCACTTTGAATCATTTTTTAAAATAATTATTCCATACCTGTGGGATTGAAATGCAATTTAAGAAATACTACCCTGTGATAAGTGACTTAGGCGCTCTGATCATGGATGGCACAGCTTTTAGGACCTTCCACTGCCACTTACTGTCGTCCTTTGCTGAAGCCAGCTTCTGATTACTAAACTGGCTTTCTAGAAGCTTTGGAATGAGGAGTTGGATGCAGGATGGGGGCGTTGCCCTAGTGTGATTGTTCCAGTAATTGGAACTGTATATTTCCCATTACATCTAATTTGTTGGCATTCCGGGTTTTGTGTGTTTAAATGGCATGAGTTGGTTTCTGAGAGTCTTGAATGCCCTTTGATGAACTAATAGTGTCTGATCTCAGAGGTAAAGTCAGCACTCTGTAGAAACAGGGCCCTTTCCATATGCCGTTGCTTCTTGGGTAATTTTTTTTAACTTATAAAAAATTTAAGTTATTCTAACACTCATTCAACCCCAACCAGCTAACAACTCAATGATATTCTTCTTTTCGTATTAATTAAAATAGCTTTTCAGCTGATAGGCAGGGACCATGTTTTAGACTTAATCAGCAACTGGCAATCTAAATATTGACCATCTGTGCCAGATATTTTAAACTAGGGGCTACTCAGCGTAGGCAGGTATCTGATGATATATAAACTCAACCAATTTATAATTCCTACCTTGAGAAACACAGAGTGTTTAATTTAGTAGTCTAGTATGTGGTTTTGGAATATATATTTTTTAAAAACTACCTCTGTTGACTTTGATCAGATTGTTTTGGATACCATTCTCGAAATGTGTATGCATTAAAAAAAAAAGTATGCATCAGGATCACTTGGGGTATACTTTACAAATGTGAATTCCTGGGGCCCACTCCTAGAGATTCAGATCCTGTTAGGAAACCAAAATCAAGACATGAAACAATCAAAACAATTAGATGCTAAACACATCATAGGCAGTTCTTGTTTGATTCAGCTGTCCAGTATGGTAGGAATTTGGTGTGAGCTAAAGAAGTCCTGAACTTCATGGACGAGATGGGACCTTAGGCTATGTAGGGGACAGGATTTAGACACAAGCCTAGAAGAGCAAGGGAAGGCATTTATTCACTGAAGTGTGGGAAGAGCTGAGGCTGAGCAAATGTGCAGAGGCACTCATAAGTTGGGTGGAGGTAGGACTGAAAGATAAGCATGACTGTACAAAATGCATAGATTCAAGGTGTTTGTTCTTACCCTGTGTATTCAGAGAGAAGTTGGAGTGGTGTGTAAAAAATGTCACATATTGGATGTGTGGGCTCTTCTGCTGAGACATCTCTATACTCCCGATCAGTAACTGTGAGTGGCTGATAGAGTTGACTGGAAGGGTGCCTCCCTTCTCTTGGTTCTATTTGGGTTCCTCCTAAGGCTAGAACTTGAGAAAGATCTTCTCTGATAGAGAAGATTGAATTGCAAATGTACTCTTAGTATTCATTTTTTGGTTTTTAACGAATATGGGTTTCAGAGGGAACCAAAATTAATGTTAATTATTAAGTGTTTTATTCATTCAGTCAGGTCATTAGAGCTTTGGATCCTGCCCTGGAGGAGCCCCATCTTGTAAGGAGCAATTACAATGGCAGTAATGGAATCTTACGCAGAACACGAGGTCAAGCATAAAGGAAGATTAGCTAATTCAGTTTAGAGGTGTCAGGATCTGGAAAGGCTTCACACAGGAGGTACATCTGAGCAGAATCTTGAAGACCAAGTTGAAATTGGCCACGTGAAGAGAGGAAGTGAATCAGGAAATGGGAAAGCATACACACAGTCACATTTCCAGCAGAGGACATGCGTGATTGGAGTTGCAAGGAGTTTGGTCCAACAGAAGCTCGGAATATCTGAAGGGAAGCTGAGGCCAGACAGGTGTATGCAGGGGCTAGATGATGATGTGTCTTGTAGACCATGCTAAAGGTTTGGATTTTGTCATGAAGGTGATAGGGAGTTTAAAGCAATGTAATTTTGTGTTCGGCGTAGCTCCAGTATGAATGATGGATCGAAGAGGGCAAGGCCAGAGTTGGAAGGCAAGAGAGATATGAGAGCCTTGTCTTGAGCAAGAGATGGGAAGAGAGAGAAGGACAGGTGGGGAAATTTTAGAAGGCAGGTGCAAAAGCACTTGGTGGTCACTTGAAGTCTGGCAGAGAAGGGAGTTCTGACATTGAGTGGATGGTGCTGCCATACCCTGAGGTCTAGGATACGGGAAGAAGCTCAGTTTGGTGAGGAAGGTAATGCGTTCATTTAGGGAATATATTGACTTTAAGGTGTTTGTGAGATATTCAAGTAGAAATGTCTAGAGAGCTCTTGAATATTGAGTCTGAAGTTCAGGAAGCTATGGACCCAGACATTGGTGTAAATGGGAAAAGATAACTTAAATGTGGTACTAGGTTGGTTTCATCTCCAAAGAATTTCTCCGAGCAACTGCTACTTCTAACATCCTCTGCCATCACCTTGGTTTAAGCTACTGTCTTCTAACTGGTCCGCCTACTTCTGTACCAGTCCATTCTTACATAGCTGGTAGAGTGATCTTTTAAAAAGGAAATGGAAATTTGTCATTTCCTTCCTTAAAACTCATCATCGCTGACTTGCCTTTGCCCTTAGAATAGATTCAAACTTCTTACTATGGCTACAAGACCCTGCGTGACCTGGCCCTGGCCTCCCTGTCTACCTGCCTCTCCACACATGTTCTGAGTCACTCTTCTCCTTCACTGACTTCTAGCTGCACTGGCTTCTTCAAGGCCACAGACTTCTCTTTTGTTTTGTTGTGCACCTAGTACTTTTCGCTTTTCCCGATCTTTATTCATGCTGCCCCTTTTACCTGGATTACCTTTCCCCTACCCTTGGCTTAGCTAACTCTTCATCTTTCGGATTTTACCTCAGATGTTTTTCAGAGGAGCCTTTCCTGACCTCCTGAGCTATATTAAAGCCATCCTAAATTTTTCTTTGGTAGCACTTAACACAATTTGTTATTAACTGCTTGTGTGTTTGCTTAGTATCTATCTCCATGCAGGCTCTGTGAGGGCAGAATCCATCCTGTCTGTGTTCATCATTGTACCAGACAGTCCTGAGCATGTAGTAGCACTCCCTGAATATTGGTCAGATTTGTTGAATGAATGAGGGTCATAATCTTTGTTTTCTATCTTGAAAAACTTGCAATTTTTACAGTCACAGACTAAATAGGACTATGATTCAAGCTTTACAACTAACGTAGCTGATTTTATCTACTTTTGACAGTCTATTACATTTTAGCTGTTATTAAATACTCTGCCTCAGGGATGTTAGGACATTAAAATTGCAAATCAAATCTTAGGGGTGTTTCCCCTCCCTGTTGCCTGCATTCGTTGTGGTAACTCTGGTTGGCATGGCCTGACCCATCGTCAGTCTGACAGTGGTATGGCTGCTGCGTTTTGAAATTGGAAAAACCAGTGCATGTTCCCTTGAGTTGGGCAGAGTTTAATAGCTGGCTTTTCCTTTAGCCCTGATTGGGAACTGTCCCAATACATGCTGTTTGCATTGCAGCTGTGGGAAAGTCCACCTTTGTGAAGTTACTCACGAAAACTTACCCAGAATGGCACGTAGCTACAGAACCTGTAGCAACATGGCAGAATGTCCAGGCTGCTGGCACGCAAAAAGTAAGTTTTCAGTTGTGGTGGGTAGTTGGCAGGCATGGGTGAGTAAACTAATTGTAATAATCTAATTTGCTCCAAGTAGGTGAGGTAGCCCAGTTTGAGTCTCCTTTTTAAAATACCTTCATTCCAGAAAGCAGACCACGTATACCAGAGAGGATATGACTTGTTTGAATATGTTTAGTTTTGATTTTCGTGGTTTTTTATGTGTCTACAAAAGTGACTGCCTCTGTTCTGTGTGGTTTCCCAAAGCATGTCCAGCCATCTGGCTTTGAAGATTAATTTTGTCATTCCTGCCCTTAAGTATATTACTGAAGCTGACCATCAGGATCAGCAGTTAATTATAGTGATTTTAACTTATTTATGAAGTTTTAGAAATTGGAAAGGACCTTAGAGAGCACCTTGTCACACTTTGAGTCAGTGCAGATATAATAACTAACATTTATACTGAGCCAAGCACTGTACATTTCATTTATGCCTGTGGCTTAGGCCCTAGTGTCAGGTCTGCTGCTTTGGGAAAAGACTGTAGGGTTGGTTTCAACACCAGCCACATCAGCGTGAGTAGGGAAGGACCAGTTTGGACATGTACCTTAGAGGTAGCTGAGGGAGTGGCAACACCATGCCTCCTGCAGCCAATGGGAGCATTCACTGAGTGGCTCATTCTGGTTTTTAACAGCTCTGATTGTTCTTGTATGAGCCACTTTGCATACTTGTGACTCCAACTCATTAATTCAAGTTCTACCTTTTAAGACTTAACTTTCCCACATGGCAGCTCTTCATATAGTTGAAAGCAATGATTTGTCTGCCCTTTCTCCCCCTCAGGTCTTCACTCTTTCAAGTGAGACACCATTTTTCCTTCTGACTGTTCCTCATTCTAAAGTAACTTTGTCTAGGGGATGAGCTCCAGTTAGTTTTCCAATTTAGGATTTCCTAAGAATGGTACTGTAAGCTGAACGGGACATTCTGTATGTAATCTAAATGGTCCACAATATCATCAAACTTGTTCTGGGTGCCATTTTTCCATTATTCCAACTCAGGATTGTGTTACCTTTTTTGGCAGGCACATTATGCTTATTGAGGATATTTGTTTTTTTAATCGTCTTTTTGTAAATATTTGTGAAATTAACTTTTCCATTTAAAAAAAAGTTATGTATCTTTTTCTGAGTATGTATGCCACAGATCACCTACTGTGGGGGTTTTTGAATATGTCCACAAACTGATACTCTTTCCTTGGAGAGATGGACCTTAATTCTCCCCTTGAGTGTGGGCTGGGCTTAGTAACTTGCTTGTAGTGAATAGAATGTAGCAGGAGTAACAATGTGACTTTCTAGGGTAGGTCCTAAGAGGTATTGTATCTTTCGTCTTGTTCTCTGATCACTTTTGCCTCTGGGGGTGCCAGCTGCCATGTTATGAAGCATCCCAATCTGTGAAGAGTCCCACACAGCAAGGAACTGAGTCCTGCCAACAGCTATGTGAGTGAATCTTTTTGGAAGTGGATCCTTCAGCCCCAGTCAAGTCTTCAGATTACTTTAGCGTCAGTCAACATCCTCACTGAAACCTGATGAGAAACCCTGAGGCAGAACCACCCAGCTAAGCTGTGTTCCAAATTCCTTGCCCACTGAAACTGAAATAATGGATATTTTTGTTTAAGCCACTAATTTTTGGCATAAATTGTTAAACTGCAATAGATAACTGATACTCCCATAATTCCATTATCCAAAGGTAAAACAGTTAATTAACATTTTGTCCTTTTAGATTCTTTTTACAGAGAAAATACACTTACATAAATATATAAGACATATATACTTTTTTAAAACAAAAATTGTGATTATCCTCTGCATGTCACTTGATATACAGTCTTCCTTTCATAGTAATATCATTTTAATGGTAGCAGTATACTGACAAAATAATATACTATCATTTACTAATCCCATCTTTTATTTTGAATATTTAGTTTTCTAATTTCTCCCTATTATAAACAGTGTTAAAATAATGAGTATCCTTGTAGCTACATGTTTGTTCTCTTTAATAGCTAAATTTTGTATCCCTATTTTCTTAGGGTAATCTAAAAATGGAATTTTGATGTGCAAAAATTATGTGTTTTGTTGACACCTATGTTTTACAAAATTTTCCTTCAGAAAAGTTGTACCAATCTCTTCATACTTTCAGCAACACTGGGTATTATTATTTTTCATCCTTGCTAATGGGAGAGGCAAGAAAATTGTGTGTAGTTTTATTTTACATTTCTTTGATTACCAGTGAAAACATCTTTTTGTATTTATCAGCCATTTATTAATATTCTTCAGTGCATTACCTATTCAAACCTCCTGCTTTTTTTTTCTATTGAGTTCTTCAAATTTTTGCAGTAACTTCATAAGAACTTACAAGTATCTTAACTCTTTGTCATATATTGCTGCTATTTTCCCCAGTTTGTCATTTTTATCTTTATATACAATGTATTTTGCCACATAGTACTTATAAGTCTTTATGTAGTCAAATCTGTCTTTTCTTCATAGCTACCGCCTTTGATGTTAAATTTAAAAAGACCTCTAACAGACCAAGATTATAAAAACGTGTGTCTGTGTTTCTTTCTCTTGCTTTTATGGTTTTTACTCTTTATGTTTATTTTAAAAGTTATAGGAGTCTAGGGAGTGTCTTTCGACTTGCTAGATGGGATGCTGTTTGATTCACAATCACTTAATAAAGCCAATTAGATCTTCAAAAAATAAAATAAAAAGTTATAGGAGTCTAATTTTTCCCAAATAGTTATTTATTTGTCCCACTAATAGTCTTGTTTAGTTTATTCCTGAGTGGTTATGTATTTTGTCATTATTGTGACTGGTTTCTGTTTTCTCATCTTTTCACACTGGTTATTGCTGTTTTAATTTTAAAGGAAAGCAACTGATTGTTGTTTTTGTCATATGACTTAATTCTCGTTTATGTTTTTTATTTCACTTGTTTACCTCTTTTGTAATTACTAATCATTTGTAAGAATTTTCCAATATCCATACTTCATTTCTATTTTTTTGTTTTCTTTCATTGGGTAGAAGTTCCAAAACAATATTAAATAATAGCAGTGATGATAGTCACTCTTATCTCGTTCTATCTTTAATGAAATTACCTCTAGAGATATATGTGTTAAGTTCTGTGATTTTTCATTTCAATAAACCATGTGGAGAAGGACCTTTCTGTTACTAGGATATTAATTGTTTTTTATCAGGACCAGATGTTGAATTTTCATCAAAAGCCTTCTTAGCATCTAGTGAGGTAATTGTAAGTTTTTCTTTTTTAATTTCTTAGTCAGATTTGATAAATGGTGCCATCTTCACATTTCTAGAGTGAACCCTTTTAGTCATAGTGTACTGTTCCATTAATTTGCTAACATGTTTGGAATTTTGCATGTATATTTATAAGTTTGATTGGTATTACTATTTGTGTGTACACTTTTAACAGGTTTTACTATCGGGTTTATGAAAATTGAGAAGTTTTGCATTGTTTTTAGCATAGGAATTATCTATTCCTTGCAGGTATGATAGAAATAATTTTTAGAGATATGGATTTAGTACTATTTGGGGGAAATACTTACTGGATAACTACTTCTTTCTCAAATACTCAGGTTTTTTTAACCTTCTTCAGTCAATTTTGATAATTTTGTGTTCTTAGAAAATTGCTTTTATTGAGATTTTCAAATTTAATAGGGTAAAATTAGTACATTTATTTTTTTACACTTTTAACTCTTCTGTATCCAGAATTATTGTATCTTTTCTCTTATGTTGCTTATTTGTGTGAATATTTTGGGAGGGGTAGATTAGATAAATGATTGTTTATTTGTCCTTTAAAGAAACCCAGTTAATGGATTTTATTTTTTAACTCTATGGGGGTGTGCCTTATTTTTGCCTTTTAATTTATCCATGTCTTTCTCAGAATTTCTTTCATTTTTAAAGCTATTTAGTTTGAACGATTAGTTTGTGTATTTTTCTTTTTTCTCTTTTTTATTTTGGCCTTGATAAAAGCAATTGCAACTAGAAATTTTCTTTATGGGATAAGCTTTGGCCCCATCTTCCTGACTGATATTTAAGATTTTAACTCAGATTTCTAAATTGTGTGTAATTATAGTTTTGATTTATTCTTTACCCAATAATTATTTTTAAAAGATTTCACATTTTTTGATTAGATTTTGTGTGTGCATTATTTTGTTATTCTAATTTTACTTTGTTGTGGTCAGACAGTGTGGCTTATATAATTCCTAATTGGGAGAACTTACTGAGATTTTTCTTCATGTCTTATATATGATCAATTTTTATGTATGATCAGTTTTGGTAAATATGCCATGGACTTTTAAGAAGAACATATATTATCTGTAAGGTATGGCGTTTGTGATGTATTTTATAAATTCTAAGATGTCATTGTGAGACATCATGAATTTAATAACATTTCTACAGAATAATCAAAATGTCTTTTAAGTTTAATTTAACAAACATTTTAAGATGTACCCAGTTTCAGATATGTGAAAAAAAAATTATTTAGAGTCTTATCTTCCAAGCTCTCATTTCATGGGTCTACATTTTATATTAAATTCTGAGAGAACTGTGCTAAAGTTTTGTACTTTTGTTGTTTTGTCCAGTTTTCCTTGTATTTTTATTGGCTTTGCTCTGTGTTTATATATTTCAAGCTTTATTATTCCATGTAAAAAGATTCATGACCTCTTTGTGAAGTCTTTATTGGTTTATTGGTATAAAAAAAACCCTCTTGTGACATTTAATGCTTTTTTCTTAATACAGTTTTGTCACATCTGCTTTCTTTTTATTTGTATCTGGTACTTGGTGGATTTTTATGTCCCTTTGTCTTCAATCAATTTATGTCATCTTGCTTTAGGGTTTTCTTGTTTTAGGTGTTTCTTTTATGAACAGGATTTTTAGTTTTTACCCAGTCTTAGAGTTCGCCTTTCCTGGGAATTTTTCTCTTTTATTATGATTATGTTTAATAATCCTACCACCTTATTTTATGTTTCTATCTCCTTTTTTTCTTTTTCGCTGTATTTGAACTTTTCTCCTCTTCATTCATAAGGCAAATGTACTATTTTTATTCTAACCATAAACATTTAAATTTAAAAAATATGTATATTTAAACCTATCAATGATTTTAATGGAGTCTCTATGGGGGAGGGAAACTCCACTGCTTTTTATTACCTTTTTCTCCAGACTCCATCCTCAGGTATATTGAAATTAGCTGAAATTTTAGAACTCCAGAATGTTTTAACATCATGGAATTTCCTTTTAACATTAGAAATTGTGACTAAACCCATTAACCACATTAACAATAGTGACTTTATACCTAACTCTGTTCTGTTGGTTATCATTGACCACTGTTTTTTCGTTACCACATCTTCCCGTTTCTTAATTCTTTATTTTGATTAATGTTTCAGTTGATTGAAATATATTTTAAAGAAATGTTTTTTCAGAAAAGGTAAGTGGGTGGTATAATTTCTCAGTGATTGCTTGTCTAAAAATGTCTTTTGCTCTAGAATATAAAAGGTAGTTTCTGTCATGGAAAACTGTTATATGTTTCTCATCCTTTTTTTATATATATAAATAATTTGTGTTTTCCTCCCCTCATTAGGTTTTTGGTTTATTTTTATGAATTGTTACATTTTGCCAAGATAGGTCCCATTTGTGGGT
This sequence comes from Pteropus alecto, assembly GCF_000325575.1. NCBI lineage: Eukaryota > Metazoa > Chordata > Mammalia > Chiroptera > Pteropodidae > Pteropus > Pteropus alecto. The sequence continues at coordinate 746,592 of NW_006430723.1, forward strand.
ATGTGTGTGCACTTGCGAGCTGTATGTGTAAATATATACAGAATCTTTTCTGGTACTGAGTGAATTTCTCTGGTAGAAAGTCTTGCATCTCAGAAATTTTCTTTAATTTTTTTCTTTGATTTTAGCTTTTTTTTTTTTTAATCTGACCAGTTACCTCTGGTTATAACTCCTAGTTGTCCATGGTTTTAAACTTTATTTCTGTTCTTAAATACCTAGAGCTACGAAGTGTTTCTATTATACAGTGATTCTCAGTGATGGTGAAATTTGATGTGAGGGAGACATACATCCTATGAAGAGTGGCCTTCCTCTGTCCACCTCTTTTTTTGTTGGGGGCGGCATTTCACCTCTGTATATTGGACTCTTGTCATATGAGAAGGAAAATTGTTTCCTTGGTTAGATAGCTTTGTCTGAGCTGCAGGTGTTGTAAAATTCCAGATTATTTTAGCCCATTCGGAAAATTGTTTGATTCAAAGTTTAATTAACTGCAGTGAGGTGAAGCATAGGTGGCATTACATTTTGATGTGTCTTTCCAGAGTAAAGCAAGAAAAAGCAAAAAAAAAAATTTTTTTTAAATAAAAACCCAACCCTATCACTATGTTACAATGTATATTGGCTCTCCTTCTAACCTGTATGTCTTAATTCATTTCATAATTTTCAGCTTTTTTCCCCCCCTCTTAGTTTAGGGAGAATTTCTTGAGCTGACACTCTTTGTATGATATTTAATAATTTGTTTTACTGCAGTATACAGTCTGCTAGTTAGTTATCTTCACTGGGTGTTTTGTTTGGGCAATTGCATATTTCTCTGAGAATGTTCTTTTCATGTTGCTCCTTTTCTATGACAGCATGTTCTTATCAATGTGGCAGTCTCTTGAATCTCATTGAAATTCTGTTTTTTCCCATTTCTGGCAACAGCTGTCTTCTGAGAGGCTGTGTCCTGAGCACACATATTGGTCTTCTTTTGAATTGCTGAATATTTTTATATCCAATGATTATTCCTCTGTTTGTTAATATGTTTGAAGCGATGTTTGCATCTGTTCTCTGTAGCTGAGATGTGTTTTTCAGAAACTATGTAGGCCCCTGTGCAGTTTTTTGTTCCAGAACAGTCTCTCTTTGGTAACCCAAAGCCTACTGGTAAAATAGCCTCCACCCAGTCAACCTAGTACATTTGTCAGCACAGTGCCCCATTACATTCAGCAGGTTTCTGTGAAGTCTCGGAACTGTGCCACACACCGAGGGCTCCTTACAGCCTCTAGTGACACCATCAGGGACTCCAGTAGATTAGAATTTGTCCCCCTGCTTCTACCTCCAGCTCTTAGCCAGAGGCCATTTGTGAAGCTGGTGTGGGTCTGTGGTTTGGGGGATTGGAAAGAGGGAAATCCTTTTGTAATCCACTCTGTTCTACCTACACTGCTCCTACTGAAGCCTTCCAAAAAGCCGGGACCCTTGTTTGGAATGTAGGGGTAATATTTAGCCAAACTGGACCACTCACGGTTACCTAACCTTTTTCCCCCTCCTATATCTTTGTCTCTGCCTGAAGTACTTTCTTCTTAATCCCCATTTCGATCTGTGAAGATTCCACGTATCATTCCACATAGCTTAATGCTACTTTTTTCCAGAAACGTCCTTAGATTCCTTCTCCCATATGTGAGCACCCCTTCATCACACGTTCTGCCTTATATTCTAGCTCTTTATATCTTTTCTTTTGCATTGTGAACTCCTTGAGTTTGGGAACCAGTATTGCTCGCCTCATATGGAGAAATATTAGAATGAAGAAGTAAGAGGAAGCCAGGTTTGAGTCACCATTCAGTACTTACTCATCATGAGACCTTGGACAAGTAAGTTACTTCACCTTTCTGAGTAGGTTTTCTCAGGAAAATGGGCATAACAATAGTTCCTACCTTATAGGTAGGTACCTACCTGAAGCTGTTCTGAAGATTAAATGAGCTAGCATAGTACAGTGTACATGGAAATAAATCTTAGTTTTGTTCTCTGTACCCCTTGCAGCACCTAGCCCATGTAGCACCTTATCCACACAGGCCTTCAGTTAACGATGACTGGGTGAATGCAGACCCAAAGTGCTTTGCACAAAACTCACTTTTGCACGAGTCAGTGGCAGAGCTCAGAAAAGAATTCGGGGCACCTGAGTGTCCCACACATGCCGAATAAGTGGGTCTTCAGATGCCTTTCATAAAATCTGTAGAATGGAGGGGGAGGGTTTCATTTGTTTAACAAATTGTAGCCCTTCTTTAAGAGAGAGAATTTTTTTTTAGTTGGTCGGATTTTCAAATAATCAGTTGCTTTCTTGTTTGGGTTGAAGTTTTATAAAGAAATACCACAAAAGGAGGCTCAAAAGGGAGGCAACATAGTATTACAATGGAAATTTTTGTTTCCAAGTAGAGTTTTAGAGGGTTCTTGATTGTTAACTCCCCCTCAGACAGACTCCACCATCCCATCAATCAGTAATGTGCTAATTCTATATGTGCTGCTTCCTCTGCTCTTCTCTGGTATGTTGAAGGTGGCATGTCATCTCCCTCTATCAGATTCTTGTCTAACAAGGTAGGAAAACTTCTTCCTTGAGTTGTAGCTTTGACTAAGCTGGAAGATGTGATTGTGTCTTTTTAGTAGGAGGAAACTTTTGTAATTGCTTCTCTCATTGATTAGTAAACCTGCAGGGGGAAAGGGAAGGTAAACACCATGAAGTAAACATGCCTTCTAGGAAATTCTCTTTTGTAATTTCCCTGTAGGCCTGTGGTACCCAAAATCTTGGAAACTTGCTGGATTTGATGTACCGGGAGCCAGCGCGATGGTCCTTCACATTCCAGACATTTTCTTTTTTGAGCCGTCTGAAAGTACAGCTGGAGCCATTCCCTAAGAAACTCTTACAGGCCAAGAAAGCAGTACAGATCTTTGAGAGGTCTGTGTACAGTGACAGGTAAGAGCCCTAGCCCTCCACCAGTCACAAGGCCCCTGTTCAGCGCTGCATGTGTTCTCTTCTTGCTCAGACTCTGCACCACTCTGGTCACTAACAAAAGTACTTTAAAATTTTGTCTTCTTTTTAAAGACAGCACTATACAGATTTGTTCAGATTCATAATTCCACAGGTTTGTCATATGTGTATTTTTCATAAACTAAATGCACTTAATTTCCCACATTGCCATTGATTATATTTTCCAATTTTCTGGCACAGAGGCCAGCTGGTAGCTACCTAATATAAACATTACATACTAAAAGGCACTGAGTAGACACTTAAGAAGCAGCGTATGTTCTAGGAAACCAAATGAATTAGTGGTTGGTTGTCACTGTGAAGAAGAGAGCAGACAGAATTAAACCTTGTAGTTCTAAAATGATACAAGAAATATAGTCATTCTTTTTTTATTCTTCAAGAAAGGATTTCTAAGTAGAAATAACAGATCTGTGAAATTGGCTTATGTGACAGGGCTTATTGCTGGCCAGAGTCTATAATAGACATCCACTGTCTGTGTCAGGTTAGGGGAAGAGCAGTGTCCTAACCACCTGAGGGAGTGAGATGTGGAGTCACTTTTAATGAAGGCCAGCAGTTAGCTTGGGAAATCAGTCCATCTATTCCAGAGGAGCTAGTCTGTCTAGGTTCCAGAATTCCTGGCTGTGCTACCAGACCAGGCTGTGACTTAAGCCATTTGGAGACAAAGTGGGGGTGCCTTGATCTGGACACTGGTAAAGTTTTTTTTTTTTATCTGAAGGCTACGAACGACCTGTGTCAGTGTGAAATGGTGGTTTAAAGGGTGATAGTCTATCTTAAGCCCCTTTGACTTATCAAAATGGAAAATGCCACATTTTCATTGTCCATTCACTTCTGAAGAAACTAGTTGGTTACCCATTTAATTCTAAGTTAGATAAACTAGTTATACTTCTTAGCACTACTGTAAACAGGAGCCTCCTGGGGGAAAAAATAAGGGTACATTTGTAATTGTGATGTGATTTGTTTTAATATTACCTAAAATCATTCAAGATATTGTAAAACAAACCCTATGGGCTATGCATTCCTTCTCTATGTACCCCAAGAGAGAAGCTACATGTTAGAAAAGCTAAATTTGTGAATTACAAATGTTTGTGCTCTAGATTTTGGTTTTTTCGCCTGTTGGTTATACTACCTATTTTCCTCTCTCCTCTCTCAAGCCATGCCTGCTGGACTATGAAGATTACTTATAATGAGCTGAGTTACTTATAAACATACTCACCATCAGGTTTTTCACTTTCAGCTCTTTAGTGAGGTAGGCATATGAGAGATCCCTCAGAAATATAAATACTTTCTTTAGAAGCTATAAGGTCTTAATATTTACTTGTAAAGGAAGGGATGAGAATTGATTGCACAATAGGCAGCTGCAACATCCTAGATTTTTTCTTCAGAGGGGGCATTTTTGAGACAAAGGATAACTAATTACACATTCTAATCCTGGTGGTGATTTAGAGCCTTTCCATTCTTAAAAATTCACACATTTACTCAGCACAGGCCTGGGAGCTACAGCAGAAAGCAAAACAGACCCAGTCCCTGCCTTCATAGCGACCCTAGTCTAATGGGGAACTCGGAGACTGCACATGTGCTCACATGTTATGTGTGTTTCAAAGGACGAACATGGTTGTTTGGGAGAGTGGATGATAGGGAAGAAGAAGTCTAAATCTTTTCTGTTTGAGTTAAAAGAAATGGTAGCATGTGGTTTTAGGACAGGGACCCTGCCATCTAGGTTTTTACTTTGGTCTTCTCCACAGCCCCTGCGTTCAGACTGCAGGAGTTTCCTCTCCGTAGCATTCAGCACCACACCCTTCTACTCCCGCTCTCCATCACCACCAGCTTTGGAGAAATAAAGAAGTGCTCATCCTTAGAAATGGCAAGGGCCCTTTTTATAGGGCTTATTAACAGATATTTAATTTCTCTTTATAAGATCTTAATTTCCACATTACCTATGAAGAAGCTGAAAACCTTTTTTTGGAAATTAAGTTACAAAAGTCACCTCTTTTCTTTGTTGCCTTTAGCTAGGCTATAGCTAAACCATTCCAGACCAGGACAGTTGACTTCTGGAGCTCCCAAATTAATTTCTTGATAGCCTAGCCAAGAAGCACTTATAATGCTGACTAGGACGTCTTGAATACTATGTGTCATTCACTCCTCCAAGCACCTTGTGAGTATTATGTACAATCTTCACAACAACTCTGTGAGTTAGGTTCTACTGTTCTGTCTACAGAGAAAGAAATAGGCTGAGAGAATTAAATGATGTGCCCATGGTGGCACCGATGGAGAATTTTGGAGCCAGGATCAGACACAAGAATGTGACTCTGCAAGCCATTCTCTTAATCCCAACACACAACCTTTCAATGTATACTTCCCCGAGCCATTCATACATAGGGATTCTGAATTTCATTTTCTCAAAAGTGGCCAGTAGCTGAGCGTTGCCTTAGAAACTGGAGTTCATTGTTTAGGATGTAAATTGTGTTTGTATCAAGATGCCTGAGGCTTGAAAGCAGAATTGACCATTCAGAAGCTTCAATTTCTGGTTAGCTCTGACTTCCTCTACCAGATAGATGCTCCTTTGGTTGCAGAAGTAAGCAAGGGGCAAAGCTAGTTGATTTTTAGATTTAGCTTTTTATATCTGGATTTAAGGCTCGGCAGTAGATTAAGCAAGTAAGAGCCATGTATGCTTTGGAGAAAAGTCTGCTTTCTTGGTAATCCCGAAGTTAGTAGGAAATGCACTTCCTGCTCCGTAGGTGACGCCACTGAAACACAGCTTTTCTACACTCCTAAACAAAACAAAAGGGCGGCTCAGCAGCCTGGAGACTCAGAAGCCCTCAGTTCTTAAATGAAATGCGCTGGGTGCTTTATACTAGATAAGTTTTTGTTTGGGGGCCTGCTGCAGTAATAATAAGGAAACCTCAGAAGATTGGGTGTACGTGCACCATTTGCTGTGTCCTAACAGGTTTCCAGTGGGGAAAATTGTTTATGGCCAATTAGAGGCACACTCTTCCAATGCCCCTTTGTGCTCCCGGTGGGTTAATCTACCTGGAGAGCTATGATTTTAGCTTCTATAGATGCTGTTTCCCATTTTAATGTTGAGCAAGGAGGGAGATAACAGGTTAAATATTCAGATTTCTTAAAGGGTTAAGTGGTTTTAACAGACATGGATCAAGTTGGTTATTAATTTTTCTGCTTCTCTCTTTTTTGCCTTTCATTCTGTTTCCCATTCTTCTCCCCTTCCCCCATCCCACCTACGTTTCCAACTAGGTATATCTTTGCAAAGAATCTTTTTGAAAATGGTTCCCTCGGTGACATGGAGTGGCATATCTATCAGGACTGGCATTCTTTTCTCCTGCAAGAGTTTGCCAGCCGGGTCCAGTTTCATGGCTTCATCTATCTCCAGGCTACTCCCCAGGTAATGCAGAACCTAAAGCCTTAGACTTCAGGGCCACGTGAAACTTAAGAGGAGATGTTCCCCAAGCCCCTGATTTTCTGGTTGGAGAAACTAGACGGAGGGTATTATCTGGAGCACAGAGAGCAGTGAGTAAGCACCCTCCCATTCTAGCACCCAGCACCCTGTTTTCCACAGACTTTCTGCTGCAGAAGACTAAAGCAGTTGACTGTGCATAGAAAGCGTCCCTCTTGACGTAGCAACAACATAGAGCAAATTGGGCATTATCTTTATCACCTAGGGTTTGCAGGTTGGACCCTTTGACCAGGTAACCTATACTAGTTGCCTCAGGTTTCCCTTCCCTCTGACTGGATCATCAGAGTCTGTGGTGGTCTTGATAGTTTCCTAAATAGGATGTGGGGAGGGAGAGAAGGAGGGTTTCCTCACTTCATCCTGATATCGCCAATTTATAGTCCCCTTTTGAACCTTTAAGATACCACCGGAAAGGCAGGGTGGACTACAGAAGTTGCTTTCCATGACTCTGGAAGCCATGACCATGGAGCTAGCATAACACACAACAGGGTGATGTCACAGAGGTAACACCAGAGTCTCTGGGCACAGCAGTGGTCCTTAGCCTCTGCTGACTGGAGTGACCTTAGGCAACCCCTGGAAACCTTTCCCCTGGAGGGGTTCTTGTCTGTTTAATTCAGTGGCTCAGACTAGTGGTCTCTAAGGGCTCTTCTGGAGTGGGATTCTGAGTCAGGGCAGGAGGTATTTTTTGAGAGAAGTGTTGTTCTCAGCCTTCGAGGCATATATCATGTATAGTCAAATGCTAGGTATGCCACATAGTCTTAGGAGGGAAAGCTCTCTTCGGGCTAGAGACCTTTCTTTTTAGAGACCGGACTGAGCCTTGTGGACAGGAGGAATTCTGAGAACAGAGTGAATAGGGTCCGAAAACACAGAGGGGATCCCTGTCACACAGGCTTCCAGGAGCTAGAGAGGAGAGGACCAGAAAGAAGGGCCTCACCTCAGGAAGGTGGCAGCCAGGAATGAGGCCAGGAGTGTGACTGGGACCAGATATTGGGAGTTCCTGGAGATTATGAGGCAAAAACTAGATCATAGGAGGAAATAAAGAGATCTCACAGAAATAAATAGGGTCTCAGGTTTAAAGTGAAACTGAACTAGAGATTTAGTGAGGCCAGAAGGCTGAGAACCTTCAATGAGAAGAAGCAAGCTGCAATTAGGTGCTTTAATTGTAAGTCAACTGGCTGGGTCACATTTATATGATTTCTTTCAGTAGTCTTCATTGCCTGGGAGCATTACTAGAAGAGGCATATTGTGAAAGTGATACTTGAGGGGTGGGGATTGGTGTCAGTGATTATGGGAAAAGGAGACCCCTGCCAAAGAGGATGGCTCGAAGTAGCTGAGTGTAGGGTTCAGGGCGAGGGAAAGGCCTGGTCCCTAGGAGAGCTCCTGGCCTGGGCCAAGGAGGAGTGAGAGTGCTGTGGACTTGGGCTGAGTGAAGTTTGTAGGTGGAGTTCGAAGTGGTGGCATGTTTCCAGTAAGAGTCATGGGATAGAAGGCTAAAAGAAGCAGTGGGTTGGGGGGCTGAGCTTTAGGAGGAGATTTGAGAGAGCTGACCTAAGCTTTTCCAAGAGAAACAGACCTTTAACATAATCAGCTTGGTGCCATGAAGACAGTATTGGAGACGAGGAAGTGGGTGGACTCAATTCCTGAGAGCAAAGCAGGGCTGCAAAGGCTTCATTTCTGGGGAGTTAAGGTTGAACCCAGACACTGGGACTCAACAAGATATGCAAGGAAGTTTTGATCACTTCTTTGTGCATTCAGATTACTTTGCGAGAAGGAGGCAATGATGATGACAATGGTGATGGTGATTATTATGATAGTATGGCTGACATATCTCTTTGGAGAGACTAATTCAGGGGTAGAATGAGGGGAGTTGGAGGATTATTGTAACCTAATGTTAGAAAAAGAAAACTAGCTTAATTCATTTTGAGATTGGATGGAAATTTTGGTGCTGTTTTGATGGCGTTAGAGCAAGGGACCCAGAAATCCTGGTATCCTTCCCCTGAAGTCACCCTGAACTCTTCTGTGAGATTCAGAGGTAACTATATCTAAAAGAAGAGCAGAACAGAAGTTAAGACATCTGTGTAAAAAGCTATGTAGGTGATCAATATTCCAATGCAGAGCCTGGATGGAAATACTGAGTTCAGAGCATGTAAGATGGACCTAAGTAGGACCTTCTTCTCTTTTCCACTTGCTCTCCCCGAAATTCGAACAAACGAGCAAGCCAACAATAGAAAATACCAAAACAGAAGTGGCTGGGCCTCAGTGTCCCTACCCAATCCTATGAACTCAGAAAGAGAGTATGCAGCTGGCCAGTGTGCCTCAAAGAGCCAGGCCCTGCCTGGGACTTCTGTAGCATAGAGGACAGTGTGTGGAAAAGCTCTGGGGTCTCATACTTGAGGATCCACCCACTCCTGAGCCACTTACTTCCCTTCATCACGCCTATGGCAGTACCTGGTCAGGGTCCTGAGAGCAATTCCTGCCCTGGCCTGTCAAGAGGGAACAAGTGAATAACAGGGAAGTCTGCTTGGTGAAGGATTCAAAAAGAAAAGCTAAAACTTTTCTCAGATGAAAATGGCTAGTTAAGAGAGGAGTTCAGAGCAGGCACCGATAGATACATGCTGAAATACATGAACAACTGCATTAGCAAAATAAGCAAAAGGCAAATAACTTTATTTTAGAAGCCTTTGAGATACAAAATAAGACCATGGCAAAGTCTAAGGGTAACAGAAACCACACACGGGAGAAGAATCAGTTGCTATCTCTGATTCCAAGCAGTCTGTGTGAAAAGG
>NW_006430723.1:756134-781541 GCF_000325575.1 Pteropus alecto
CTTGCTCTGTTAAGCAAATTAATAGTAAAAATGGAAATGTTAGCCTGTTTTAATAGGAGAGACCTTAGCGTCACTGTTTGCCTGCAGCAATGAATGAATAATTATAGCTTTTATAAAAAGAATTGCTCTGCCCTTGTGTATAATTGAAAACATTAAGTCACATTTTTAAAAATATGCATTTTCATTAATTCTGATAATATTTTTTTCTCAGAGAAGAAAATTGGGTAGCTTTGCTATGTTTAGAAACCCTGAAGCTACCTTGCTGGTGGGAATGTAAATTGGTTAGCCCCTAAGGAGGCAGTTTGACAGAATGTTCTAGCAAGTGCACACACGTTTTGACCTATTAATTATGCTCCTTGGAATTTACTCCGTAACTATGCTCACATGTGGGCAAAATGGCTCGCGCGCAAGGCAGCATTGTTTGTAAAGGCAAATGATTGGAAACAACCCAAGTGGTCATCAGTAGGGACTGGTTGACTATATTATGCTCCATCATGCACTGGAAAACTCTAAAGTCGTGAAAAAGAATAAGAAAGTACTGTACTGATATGTAACAGTCTCTAAGATATATTAGGTGAACAAAAACAAGACCAGAGTATATGTATGTATGTATATGTATGTTTATATGTATGTTTAAAAAAAAGATGGGGCAGAAATGTGTATTATGTGTAAAATAGGTCTGAAAGTAAGTTAATAACATTGGTTGGTTGTCAGTGGGGTGGAGGACTGGGTAGCTGGAAGTCAGGGATGTAAAGCTGTGTGATTGGGTTGGCAGGGGAATAAGGGGAATGATCTTGAAGCCATCAGCTGTAGGGTGGGGATGGAGAGGCAGAAAGATAGAAAGAAGGAAAGAAAAAGAGGTTCAGAAAGAAAGTAGAAATGAAAAAGAGAAAAAGGTAAATGGATAGAAACTAGGTCAAAACAAGTGGCTGGGCCTCGGTGTCCCCACCCATTTAAAATGTTAAATGAATACGTGCAACAAATATTTATTGACCACCTACTCTGCCTGAACAAGATGGACTCTGGCCTGCCTCCTGTTCTCCCTCAGTCACCGTGCCCTCGGCGCACCCTGTACAGATTTCCCTCCGTTGTCTAATATAGCCAAAATGCCACTGGTGGTCTGTGTTTGCCCAGGGCCTAGCACAGCGCCCAGCTCTCAGAGTGGGGCTTAGTGAGCTGTTACCAGAGATAAAGCGGATGGGGAAGAGGCTACAATGCCCAACAAAGACAGAGTAACTGCCGGAGCCTATTTGCTTATTCTATCTGGTGGCTTCACTTAAGATCCAGACCTCACAGTTTAGCACTTGAATCACTGTTCAGCATTTTTTATTTTACTTATTACCTAACAACATTATAGAATCTCTAGGATAAAGACTTAATATAAATTTGGGATGATTATTGATTGAGGAGAGAGAGAGAGAGAGACCAGAAGAGATAAGTTAAGTGCTAAAAGTATTAACGTGTTAGATCTGTCTCTGTTAATCAGTTTGAAAAGTTGGACATAAGATTATAAATGAAATTTGTTTATATGATTTTGTTTCCTTAAAGGAAAGATGGGACAAGAGAGAAATAGCAAAGACTCTGTGTCTTTGGGAATACTGTTCACTGCAGTTTGGGGGTAAAGTTTTTCAAGTGTTTGAAAGAGGGAAGTCCTAAACCAGTGGGTTATTCCACCTGTTCTTCCAGGACAGATGGCTTTGAATAATGAAATGTTTGCCAGGCAATTCAGGCAAAACAAACATTTGGAGCAAAAGTTTGGAGGTATGAATGAACTTGGTCTGCCCTGCAAGCTAGAGGTCAAATCTGGCCAAAGCAGTGAGTCCAGGGGTGGAGCTAAGGAAGTTGAGAGGGGAGAGGTAGAAGGGGTGGCCAGACTCCGGGAAGGGAATGGCCCTGTGTGATGGGTAAAGGAGAAGGTGACAGTCTCTGAGCCATTGTGTTTCAAAGTTTTCTGTCAGGTGAAGGCAGGAAAGAATTATGCACACTCTGGAAGGAGCGGGGGAAGGAGAGTTAGTTCTAAGCCTCACTTTTTTTTACTTCTTTATCTACGCCTATGCAGATTTTGTATTCTGCTGCAGTGTGAGTGCTGTGATGTGAAAGAGATGTTTCAAATTACTTTCCCTTTCATAAATGTCATGTTACTTATACTTTCTTGAACCTTGGGGTGATGGCTGTAGGCAATAAGGAGCTGGTGAAGTATTTTCAACGAGAGTAAGACCATTATATTGGAGTCCTGTGGAAGGACAGATGGGGAGAAAAGAATGGCTCTTACCAGGAACTTGAGCTGCCTTACCTCACAGTGACCCTCCGCAGTGAGTAGAGGATGAGGAAATAAAAGATTGCACCATCAGTGCATGGTGGAGACAGGAATTTAATCCTGAGCTTCTGATGTTAGGGCCATTCACTCCACCGCCTCCAGGAGGCAGAAAGCCAGAGGCCCTTGCTATAGTCCAGGTGACAGATGATGAGAACCTGACCAGGGCAGAGGTGAGAAAGAGGCAGGGAAAGAATGAACTGGAGAGAGATTGAAGAACATTTCAGTGACTTCCTGGATGTGTTTGGGAGCAGAAAAAGGAAAGGTAATTCCAGGTTCCCCGGGCAGACAATATTTACTATTAACCTGTGATTGAATAAGAAAACTAGACTGCAGAAGCAAAGTCGTGGTGTATAGTGCCCAGAATAGACATTATGAGTGGGTCTGAGAACCTCCCAAGACTGCACTGTAACAGCCAAGAAAACAAATGAGCTCAATGGGGCCTGGGAATTGTCTTTTAGGTTTGTTTGAAGAGACTACACCGGAGGGGCAGGAAAGAAGAGAGAGGAATTGAGCTGGCGTATCTCGAGCAGCTTCATGGTCAACACGAAGCCTGGCTTGTTCACAAGACCACCAAGTAAGCGGAGAAAAGGGTAGCAGCCTGCCCCCAATACCTAGTCCTAAAATATAGAAAGTTCAGCATGCAGCTCCATAAGCAGGTTCAGAATGTACTGGAAGTGGTTGGAAATGTGAAACATTCCATTCAGAAGTTTAATTTTGAGTGTAATCTGTATATTCCAAGAGACTTTTTGTTAGATTCTATTTCCCCAGCTTTTTTGTTTTTTAAAGTTCTACTAGGTTGAACATAACATGGTGATTAATGATAACATAGTTGGCTCAGGGTGAAAGGCTAAAAACTTTTAGAGAAATTGTCTATTTACTAAGTTGACATTCCTAGTTTTAGCCTTTCCTCTCTTCAGGACAGGTATGCTGTCCACTTAAAATGTTTGGGGCCCTCACCTTCAGGATTAGTCTGAAGACTAAAAAGGAATTAAAGTCTTTTTCCAGCTAACTTTATTGAATTACTTTTTAAAACTGCTGTTTACATGCCGTTTCATTGAGAAGCCATGTGACTATAGATCTGTTCTCAAAATTATTAACACTTGGTGAGTGTGTGAAGCTTGGCTCAGTGTTCTTTTTTCTGTTCCTTAAATGTTCGTGCTTCTTAAAGGCTCCACTTTGAGGCTCTGCTGAATGTTCCAGTGCTGGTGTTGGATGTCAATGATGATTTTTCTGAAGAAGCAGTCAAACAAGAAGAACTCATGAAAAAGGTGTGGAAGGCCTGAATTCCTGCTTTCTGATGGATTTCCTCTATTGTACTTTTATCTTCACCTCAAACTTCAATATAATGGGTCATGTGGTCTGTGCCTCAGATTGCATTTCACACTCCAAAGCCTGTGGGGCATTGTGCAAGTTGCAAACGTAATCCCTATTTTCTAAAGTATTCTGAGTTAATGATTGTTAAATAATTGATTTGTAATATGTACTTCCCAGCTTACTTCTCTAAGGTCCAGAACAAGGGAAAAGAAACTTCTGGATTCTATTCCCAGCTCTGTCTCTTAATACCATATGGCCCCGGGCAGGTCACATTTCCTCTCCATACCTATTTTCCCTTCCTCACAAAATACTCATGGGCTTGGCTACCTGTGCATTGTGGTGGATTATGGTATAGTCTGCTGAAAATGTGAAATTTAACTTCTGGATTTTCTTTTTCCCACAGGTAAACACCTTTATAAAGAATCTGTAACTAATACCAGGGTGTTCTGGCTGTGATCTGGGCTCTCTGACTTTCCGAAGCTAGAAAAAGACTGAGTCACCTTTCCATCCCCATTCCCATCTCCTTTTACTTCTAGAGTGCTCTGAGACTCCCATGTATGGTTTCTTTTACCCTTAGACTTTGCCGTGGTCTTATTTTGTATCTCAAAGGCTTCTAAAATAAAGTTTATTTGCCTTTTGCTTATTTTGCTAATGCAGTTGTTCATGTATTTCAGCGTGTATCTATCGGTGCCTGCTCTGAACTCTCTTAACTAGTCATTTTCACCTGAGAAGGATTCTTCTTGAATCCTTCACCAAGCAGACTTCCCTGTTGTTCACTTGTTCCCTCTGACATGCCAGGGCAGGAATTGCTCCCAGGACCCTGACCAGGCCCTGCCACATAGGGATGAAGAAGGGAAGTAAATGGCCCAGAAGTGGGTGGGTCCTCAAGTATGAGCCCCTAGAGCTAGGAAATGGAGCCTGAACTCCAGGAAGCTTCTTTATCTCTTTCCACCCAGCACTCTTGGTATGGAGGATGGGGTGGGGATTTAGACCTTTGTCCTAGAACTGAAAACCTGAACAAAAGAAAGAAAGGGAGGGAGGATGAGAACAAATCAGGAGCCCAGAAATTCAGCATCTAACATTTAGGGTTTGGTCATCCTGATACTGTGGCCTGCTCTAAACACCTTACCCAGTGAGTTTCTGGAGAGAATCTGTCTATGCTGGAAAGAAAAATTTTTGTGCTGTACTTCAAGCTTCAAGGACAACTTATTGTTAAGAGAGAAAAATACATGGCTCTCCATTAAAAACGAAGTGCTCCATTGCAAGAAGCCTGCAGGTCCATGAGTCACTGGGAGTGGAATTCCTGCACCGAGCCCTCAACGGTTGTGCAGGCACACAGGAAAAAGAATGAGCTTGGGAGTCAGACTGTCCCAGGAGACAGAAATTGTGTTTTCCTTTATGCTTGGGAAAATGAGTGTGAGATGAGTTTCTAACAAATACGATGTTTTAAGTAACAACACAGCATTTCTTGATTTCTACTTAAAATTTTAATAGCTTTATTGAGATATATTTCGCATACCATATCAGACACCCATTTGACGTATACAATTCAGTGGTTTTTAATATAGCGATAGGGTTGTTCAACCATCACCACAATCAATTCCAAAATGTTTTCATCACCCCAAGAAGGAATGCCATGCTAATTAGTCACTATCGCCATTCACCCCAACAATCCCCATGCACCCCATCCTGCCCTAGGCAACCGCTGATCTACTTTCTGTCTCTATAGATTTGCCTGTTCTAGACAATGTTTCATATAAATGGAATCACATAATATGTGGTCTTTTGTGATTGACTGCTTTCACTTTCCAGGTTTTCAAGATTCATCCATATGAGTACTTCATTCTTTTTTATGGCAAAGTATTTTATGGATATACTGCATTTTGTTTATCCATTCATCCATTGATAGACATGCAGATTCCATTTTTTGGCTGTTATGAATAATACTGCTATGAAAATTCATATACAAGTTGTGTGGATGTGTTTTAATTTCTCTTGGTTATATGTGGAGGCATGGAATTACTAGGTCAAATGGTAACTTCATGTTTAACTTTTTGAGAAACTGCTGGACTTTTCCAAAGTGGCTACACTATTTTACATTCCCCGCCAGCAATGCATGAGGATTCTAATTCCTCCATGTCCTTGCCAACACTAGCTGTCTGTCATTTTGATTATTGCCATCCTAATGGATGTAAAATTGTATCTCATTGTGGTTTTGATTTATATTCCCTAATGTTGAGCATATTTTCATGTGCTTATTGGTCATTCTTATATCTTCTTTGGAAAAAAACATTTACTCAAATCCTTTGTTCGTTTTTCAATTGGCATTTTTATTGAGTTGTAAGAGTACTTGATATATTCTGATACAAGTCCTTATCAGATACATGACTTAATATTTTCTCCCATACCGTATGTTGTATTTTCATCTTGCTAGTATCCTCTGAAGTGCAAAAGTTTTTAATTTTGATGAAGTCAAATATATTTTGTCACTTGTTGTTTGGCATGTCTAAGAAAGTCTTGAATAACCCAAGATCACAAACATCTGCATTTTCTTGTAAGAGTTGTAAGATCATCTCTGTGATCCATCTTGAATTAATTTTTGTGTATGGCGTAAGGAAGGGATTCAATGTTATTCTTTTGTATGTATATATCCAGTAGTCCCAATACCATATGTAGAAAAGATTAATCTTTTCTCCCATTGAATTGCCAGCACTGTGTTGAAAATCTATCCCACTTTTTCTTACATTTGTTTGCTGCTTCAGGCTTTGGACAAGACCAGGGATGAACATGGGGTGTTAGGTGTGTTTTGGAAACTCAATTTTTAGCTTTGAGGGGCCCAAATGATTAATTTCCATTTACATTTCCAGGAACCACTAATGTAGAAATCACCTGTAAACCCAGAGTAAGAGCAGTAGGCCCTTATCCTTCATTCATGTATTTAATTATCAATAAACATTTATGAGTGTCTGCCACATGCTAGAGACCAAGGCGATAACAGTGAACACAACAGAAAGCAGACCTTGTCCTTACCTCGCAGAACTTGACATCTAATGGAGAAAATGATAGACACTGAACAAGTAATTTCATGTGTGGCAAGTGTTTCAAAAGGGGAAGTACAGGTACACTGTGGGGGACTATAACGGAAGAAACCACGTAATCTTGGATGCCCACGCCCTACAAAAGTCACAACTGTTCTAAATTCTGAGGAATGAATGAGGTAGAGAATTGAGGCAGAGGAAAAGGTCATGTGGCAAGGCCTTCATGTGAGAATCAGGCATTAGGCCCAGATTGTCAAAAACAGATGAGGTTGGTGAGTATAAATTAAGAATATATCCTCTCCTTCACATTCTTCACTCGGTCTTAAAGCCTGAAAATATACAAATTCAGTATTTGTTTTCATTTGTGAACATTGCCTTTTAGAATATATTCTTTAAGGAAAGTCAAAGCCATCAACAGTCTCACCTGGGTAAAATAATGTGCCATTTTCTAAATTGGTAGCTGAGGTAGTTTGGAGAGAGTAAATATTTTAATGAGGAGCAGTAGTTCCGGAAGGAGAGGTCTGGGTAAAGTGTTGAAATATGGAAATTAGGATTGCACTGTCAGGCCAGCTGGGTGGCTGTTCTGACTTGGTTTAGGCTGTCCCCCAGAGTCAAATAACTCGGATTAACAACAACAAAAAAAGTTACACTTCTTTCTGGCTTACTATGTTGTAAAACCTTCTGTTCTGGAAACAGAATGTTACCTTGATGGGTTTATAATATGGATTGAAGCTGTGAAAGTTCACACTCCAGCTTTCAACATGAAGGGATAAAGTGTTAGTTTCAGGTGAAAGAGGCTGTTTATTATATGCAAATGTTAGTATCGCAGGGAAAATGAAGCAAGGAAATAACATGCATTTAAAATCTGAAAGACTGTTTAACCTCCTTCAGCCCTCACTTTAAAGAGTAGGCAGTTTAAATCTCTATACCACTTTCTCCTTGGAAATTTTTCCTTCGATGGGCTCTTCTGGCTGTTCCATTGCTTGAGTCTCCTTTTCTGTCTCCTTGGCTGACTCATCCTTGTGTTGGTGGCCCTCAGGCACCCTTGGCTCATTTCTATCTTTCCTCATTCCTCTGAGTGATCTTGTATTCGTTTTCCATTGCCGCCATATTGAGTGGCCCTGAATGTGGCTTAAAGCAACCCAGACTCATTACCTTAACAGTTACGTAAGTCAGAAGTCTGACACGGTCTCATTGAGCTAAAATCAGATTATCAACAGGGCTGCATTTCTTTCTGGAGATTCTAGAAGAGAGTCTGTTTCCTTCCCATTTATGTCTCCTAGAGGCTGCCCGCATTCCTTGGCTCGTGGCCCCTTCAAAGCTGGCAATGTTGTACCTTAGACTTTTCTTCCATTGTTACATCTATGATCACAGACAGGAAAGGGTCTCTGGTATTGTGTCCACGTGATTACATGGAACTTACCTAGACAATCCAGACTACTCTTCCCCATCAAGGTCTTTTAGCCTTAACTACATCTACAAAATCCCTTTTGCTAGTACGGTAATATTCACAGGTGCCAGGGATTAGGATGTAGACATCTTTGGGGGCCTTCTGCAGATCTCAAACACTGTCATGCTGGTACTATTATCATGGGGTGAGGACTTTTTTGAAACTTGGAAATTTATGGAAAATGAATCATTGGCAGTAGTAGAGGGAATAGTACCCTGTCCTGGCCCAAACAGCCTAGGACCACCAGGAACAAACCTGTAGTTTGACAAAATCGGATTTATTAACTCATTGTAACAAAGGAGGCACACATCAGAGGAACAACGGGGTGTCTCACTAAACAGGCAAAGAGAAAGTTACAGGATTTAGGGAAAGGAAAGCATTTCAGTAAAATTTAAATGCAGCAGTGTTTTTGATTGGCTCAAAGCAAAGCGGGAGTCAACATCTGGTCTGAACTTCACAGCAAACCCAGGTTCATTTCTTTTGAAAGTACAAAGTTAGGATAAATGTGGAATATTGTGTTCAGAAACCCCTTATGTGAAGCTCTGAACCTGGGCTGCAAATCAAGACTGCTTCTCTGTCAAAGTGACTTAGATCCTCCTGGCAACAGAAGGGTGTTTTATTTTTACTGATAAAATTTCAAACAGCAAAGTTTCTGTGGTCTATCATTTTAGAGAACAAGGTTTCTCAGTGAGTCAGAAAGCAGTAGTCACGCAAAGAAGGGGGCGGTTATGACACTTCAGCTGCAGCATGCCCTTGGGAGGAATATTGTTTCATGGTAACTTTGTACCTATGTCGGTCCTCTCAGCCTGATGAATGTCAGGGTTTTTTCTTAGTCTGAGCTAATTTTTTACTTTCTCACCCACTTCATTTATCTACTCATAGCCAGTTTTGTTTCACCTATACCCTACCCACCACTGTCATTATTTTGAAGCAGATCCCAGACAGGAGATGACTTTTAAAGCTAGAGCTATATTCACCAGTGGATATCATTACCTGGATATCCCTTAGGCTCAGTGTGTACGGAACAGCGTTCTCATCCCACCACCCCCACTTAAGCCAACAAAGCCCGTTTGTCCTGCTCCTCCATTTTCCCAGTTGGCCACATTTGAAGCCTTGGAGTCATCATTGCCCTTCTACCTCGCCTTGCACCCTTTCTCAACAAATTCTGCCTGTTCGTCTCTGTCATTTCTGGTGCAGGGACTTTAGGGTTGACTCATCAGCATTCATTCACTTTACCTCCATAGTGGTCACATGGCTCCTTTCCTAGCGTGGCCAGGAGTGGCTGGAATGCCCGCTCCCCTGCCTTCCCCACCGTCACCTATTACTATTACCAGTAATCATCTCTTCTCCAAGCCACCCCAACTAAAACCATGTACAAAAAAGAACCATGGTTGCCATGGAAAAGCACAGTGTCAAGGTCTCCCACCCCACCCCTACCACCAGATAGCTGCCTCTCAGCCCTTCCTGTGCAGAAGTAGTAGAGGTGCCATGTTTTTATAACCTCATCTCCCACCCCTCATTCCATAAACCCTGCAGGACTACCTACGGTTTCAGAATACACTGTGCGTTTCCCACATGATGGCATTTGTCCTAGCCATTTACCCTGAAAGAACTGCTCATTCCATCAGAGTCCAAAGTCTACCACTCCTCTCTTGGCGAGGCTCTTCCCTCGCCCCACACAAAATAGCCAGTCTTTGTGCTCCTGAGCACTCTGCTTATTAAACTATGTCAAACTATGTATCGGACCTGAATGCAAGTAGTCTAGAGACATTGCTTCCCTCCTGAGCTTTGCCATTCTTGACACAGACCATGTCTTGGTCACTTAGCATAGTGGCTGGCATTTATTTATTGCTACTTAGTGAGTGCCTAATATAGACTTGTTAAATAAATGAATGATGTAACTGGAGACATGATCTGCCCTTTCTGAGGCCACTGGGTTTGTGAGCTCCATGTTACAATCATCAGTTTATGAAGTACTTTCTGTGTGTTAAGCATTGTGAGGATATGCAAGAAAATGACAGGCCCAGATCCCACCTTCGAGTTGTCAAGAGAGTTGATGATTATTAAATGCCTACTGTGTGCCAGCTACTTTACTGAACACTTTAAAAATGTTAAATCAATTCTCTCAATAACCCTATGACTGGAGTTTAAGATCCCAATTTTGCCAGTTGAGAAAACTGAAGCTCAGGAAAGTTCAATAACTTGCCTAGGGTCCCTCAGTAGGTGGCAGAGTCGGGACTCAACCCCATCTTGACTCCAAAGCCTATTTTCTTTCCACAATATCAAACTGCCTTGTAGGGGAGACAGGACTAGACTTTCAGAAAAGAAGGCAAGCACGCATTTCTCTGGCTACCTATCTGGATTTATCAGCCCACTTTGGTTACCTGGGCAGGAAGACCATATAGCTTGCCAGCACTGCTGGGTGGACACCCCCAGGTGCCTTTGGCCCTGAGCAGGCACAGAGATGCTTCCAGTATCCCAGATTTCCTCTTCCAGGCAACTGCACCTTCAAGGTAGTGAGCCCCTTCAGGCACTGGGGTGCATTTGGCAGTTTGGTGAAAGTTCTGGAATGCCTTTACAAAAGCCTTCCTACCCTTCTGGGTCCAATCTGTATGTTATTATCAAATGATTCTCCTAAAACACCTTTAAATCATATGAATATTCTTCTTTAAAAAAGGTTAGTATCTAAACGCAAAGTGGTATCCTGGATTGGTTCCTGGAACAGAAAGAGGACGTTAGTGGAAAAACTAGTTCAAGTCTGGAGTTTAGTTAATAGTAATGTACCAATGATGGCTTCTTAGTTATGACAAGTGTACCATATAATGTGAGTTGTTAGCATTAAGGGAGCTGAGTGAGGGGTATATGGAAACTCTGTACCATCTGTACCATCTGTAACTCTCTGTACTATCTTTGCAATTTTTCTGTAAATCTAAAATTATTCCAAAATAAAAGTTCACTTTTAAAAAAGGTTGGTGCCTCTTACAAGACGACCAGACTCAACTGGGCTTTTGGGGTTCTCTAACCTTTTCTTTCCCTGCCCCTGTGAAAGGACCCTCTGTTCTAAATGATTTTACTCACTGCCCTCTGAAAAGAGTTGTGCTTTCTTCGTCCCTGCATTTGTCCTAGCCATTTACCCTGATTGACTGATAAGCTGCCCCAAAATCAGTCCTGGTCCTTAATTGCAAACAGAAGTAAATCACTGTGAACCCGATGAAGCTTAAGCTTCAGGGCCCTTCATTTGCAAGGCCCTGGAGGGCCCACCATGGCTGCTGTCACAGAAAGTTCCTCATGGACCCAAGACTCTGATAGGGATATCGAACTGGCAGAGTCTGGGCCAGACGCCCCTGACTTGCCAAGTAGCTGTGAGAGAGTCTGGGAAAGACAGTCTATGACTTCATCTTCACTGTGGGAGGTGGGCTCTACTTCCAACCAAAGTGGGTAAGTGGCCAAACACAGGAAGGAGATTCATTTGCTGGCTCTCCACAGAGTGGCAGATGTTCACTGCAGCTGGGGTTTCTAGAGCCAAAGCTTCCGCTAGAGACCATCGGGTTCAGGTGACACTCGTGAAACTCCAGCTTAGTTTGGCTTGGAGTGTGCACAGTACACACTATGCTCCTATCTTTGATTCACTAGACCAGGGTCATGAGGACTTCATCTCCTGAGAGCACTTGAATTAAAACCCTTAAAGTGAAAAGGGCCCATGGGCATGTCTTTGGGAACAGCAATGGAAAATGATGACACCGGGAAAGTGATAGCTTACTCTGTGGCTGTGGGTATTCCCTACGGCAACAAAGTACTCAGTGTCTGGAAGAAGACCCTGTGATCTCTCTCAATGGAGGCCCCATCACTCCTCTCACCACCAGGAACATTGACTTCTCTTCTCACTCATCCTCAATATCCAGGCAATCATCTGGGGCTAGCCACTTCTCCCTAAGATTTCTCAGATCTGTTTCATCAGCCAGCATCCTCTTCAGGAAGCCTTTGCTGGCTCCCTCCCCATCTGGGTCAGGTGCCCTGCCTTTGTGCTCCTATTGAGTGCCTTTTGCATCTATCTTGTTGCACATGCCATATAGCATAAAATGATTTTTTTTTCTTTTTTTTTTTTTCTTTTTGGGTTTTTTTTGGTCAGAGCTCAGAACGTATCTTAGAGCTCAGAATGTGCCTTAGTCTTCTTTGAATCTCCAGTGCCTGGCACATAAGAGTAACTAAGTAAATACTAGACAAACTGAAAGAAAGGAGAAAAGGCAAAAGGAACTAGGCTGAGTTTGAGAAGGGCCCCTTGGACTAAGCAATGAAATATTCCTTATACTCTCACCCCTTTGTGCTGCCAGCTACATATTTGTTACATACTTGCCGAGTCCCAGGTCAGCTGGTAGTTAGGCTCTGAGCAGCCTCTCCACCTCTGGACTAGATTATATTACTGAGATCCTTAGAATAAATGGTAGAAATACAAGATGGGAAGTAAGTCCTTTGATTCTGCTCTCAGAGCACCGCCAGGTGATCCTGGGGACCACTGTGGACTATGAAGTGCCTCATGAGGAGAGAATTACCAAAGACAGAAGCCCCAGGACCTGACTCAGTAAAACTGCAACATCAGCCCTAGACTGCCCTCCTCAGACTTACTTTACAAGAGGAAGATATAAACTCTAAGTCACTGTTTGGGATTTTGTCATTATATACAGTTGAGCTAATAATCCTGTGGCTCTGAGTTTATTGCAACATTCTCTCTTGTCTCATTTAGGGCCCTGCTTGCAGGGCAACTGTGTGTCAAATTGCTTGTAACTGGAGCCCCCATGAAATTTTATCTAGTACTGGGGACCCCCTGCAATTGTGAGATGGTTCCTGGGCCACCCGTGCTGGGCACATGGCAGGAGCAAGAAAAGGAGGTAGGGAGGAGCTGTGTCACCTTGGACAGGTCACCAGGCCTCTCTAGGTTCCTTGCTTTGAAAACAAGAAAGATGACCTTCAGGGTCCTTACAGCTTCATGCTCAAAATATTGGCCTTATGAAGAAGTCGCTTGGAATAGATGGAGGGCTTGGGTTTAGGCATCAGACAAACCTGAGTTCCAATCCTGACTGGGCCACACTAACCACCAGTACAATTTGGATAAATTCCTTAACCTTTCTGAGCTTCTGTTTTCCTTAAATATGAAAGTAAAGCCAACTTTGTACCTACTTTGCAGAGGCATTCCAAGGATTAGAAATACTGTAGACAAACATCTGGGCACAGAACACCCACTCAATAAATAGAGCCGGTAGTGTAGGTGGAAAGATTGGAGAACATCGGAAAGTCTTTTGAGAGTTGAGCTGAGCTGAGGCATGAAAGGTGAAATGAAGACTATGTTGGTAGGTAAAATGGTAGGACATCCCAGACAGGTGAGCAGCATGGGCAAGGGAAGGAATACTCATGAGGTGATGGTGAAGAGTGTGTACAATGTGGTCCCAAATGGGGAGAGACAACATGTCCCTGAGTGTGATGCAAGGCAGAGTGTAACAGGTGCTACTTATAGCTAAGAGCTTCATGGATCACATGCGCTTGAGCTGGGCACTAAATGATAGTAGGATTTTCAGAACAAAAGTTAGGATAAAAGTGGCTTTTGAGAGTAAACACCATGGGCAAAGCCAGGGAGCTAAGAAAGTGTCCAGTGTATCTGGAGGAGGAGAAGCTGTGAGGCTGGAGGAGAGGGCAACAGTGGAGGAGGAATGCTCAAATGTTTTAAATGAGGGGTCTCCAACCCCCGGGCTGCAGACTAACACCATCTGTGTGGTCTGTTAAGAACCCAGGCTGCACAACAGGAGGTGAGCCAGTGAAGCTTCATCTGTATTTGCAGCCGCTCCCCAGTGCTAGCATCACCACCTCAGCTCCACCTCAGATCATCAGGCATTTGATTCTCATAGGAGCCCCAGTCCCTGGTGCCAAAAATGTTGGGGACCACTGTTTTAACTAGAGCACTTGGGCCCCTCTTCTCTGCAAGGCAAAGACAAGACAGGCCAGATGAGCCTCCATTACTCACTGTCTTGTACCTGTGTTCCTTCAGCACCTCTGCCAGGTCTGTAAGGCCAGAGTCAGAATGCCTGGGTCTGGAAGAAGCCTCTGAGGTCCCCTTGCTGACCTGGCAAAGGGGCTGATGCAGGACTTGTGTTCAGAAAGTGGAAGGCGGGGAGAGCAGGCAGGCAGGCATTCATTGCAGCTTCCTTCCCTCCTGGCTGCTGGCTGCGTGCCCTGAACTTGACCTCAGATGACCTGCGTGTTCCCTTCCTGGAAAAAGTTCCATTGCCAGGAGCAGTTGAGTTTTGTCTTTGGCTTTCTTTCCCTTCAAAGCGGGGACTTTGTTTTAGCCTGAGACTGGCTTCTGCTCCTCCAAAAACTACCTGAGCAGGACCTTTCCTCTTCATTGCATGTCAGCAGGGCAGTTTAGAATTGACTACTTTAAGAGTGCAAGATCATGGTATAGATAAGGACAAAAAGACCACGGGGGTGGGGGCGGGGGGCAGGTGGAGGAGCTATGAAATATTTTCCCTGGACCACACAGCTAGTTAACAGCTGAGCTGGAACAGCCCAGGAGTTCAGAGTCTCAGGCCCACGCTCTCCACCTATCTAAGAGCTGCCTAAGGCCACACTCCTCAAATTTATTAGGGCGTGACATAAGTCCAGATTAATGTCAGTGTCTTGAAATCCTTGTGTGAGAAAATGAGTTATGTTTCAGGCATTGTCCTTGTTAACAATACCATGCTTGGAGGTTTTGTGGATTGGATTGGCATGAAAAATAATTTCAAAATACCTGGATCTGCCCAGTGTCGCTGATGAGTGTTGCCTTAGGAGACTGAATCTAGTGTTAACTCTAGTAACGGGAAAGAGCGGCATCATTTTCTCCTCAGTCATATGCATAAAGTATACATAGCATACTTATTGAAGAAAGGGACTGATTCGTAATTGACATACAAGATAGAATTTATTAATTCAAGTAGGCTGCTGTTGCTCAAAAACCAAGACTTTGGAGATAGTTTATGGGGCCCAGTAGAGAGACAGTCTCTGTTCTCCATTCAACAAGAATACATTAAACTTTTGAGTCCCAGGTGCTGTGCGGGGTGCTGGGAACACACTGGGTAGCAAGACAGACACACACATACCTTACAAGTGACTTCTTTACTTAGCAAATAAAATATCTTACCCAGGTTTAGTTCTGAAAGATATTTTTGTCTGCTTTCTAAGATTAAGCTCCTCTTTCAAAGGAGGGAGAATGAATTTACTGATTGAAAAATACTTAGAAAAACATGTAGCTTACACAAAGGTAATCTCAAAAGAGGAATCCCCAAGATATTTTAAGCAATGGTCACATAACCTCCCAAGGAGATAATTTAGATAAGAACCTTCTATTTAGAAGTAGACATTTTTGGATGTTTGCTTAAAGCAAAAGCATGTTTTCATAACAAGGTTGTGGTGTCTGTAGGCCAGCCACCTCGCAAAGCAAGATGACCAAATGATCTGAACCAACCAGATCTATTGGCTGCTGTCCACTGCTCATGAGCCCTCTGGCTAGGACTGCCCCAGGCATCCACATTTGACAGCACCTACCTACAGAATCTCCAAATCAAATCAAATTATAAGACTGACACAGCTTAGAAACAAACCTCCTTATTTGCATGGGTTCTGGTGTTGCCAAGGGTATTTCATTGATCAAAGATAATTGCCATCATTGGGATTTCCAGATTCTAACAATATATTCTATATTCTGTCTGTTTCATACAGCACTTTCTCATTTATTTTTTTCTTGAAGCCATACCTCAACTCTTGCAGTAGGCACTAAATGTTCTCATTCTGCAGATAGACAAACTAAGGTTTGGTTAAACAACTTGCCTAAAGCACACAGCTAGAGAGAGTCACTTATGGGGCTTGAAACCAGGTCTGGCAGTTCCTCCTCCACTAGGGGACACTCCCTTAAGAAACTCATGATCACGGGCATGAGCATAGCTCCCAGGCTGGCTGCACGTTAGTCCCCCACCCCAGCATGACTAGATATTGCCAAGGACACTAGGCCTGGTCTCCAACCCAGGTCCCTAAATAAAGTGATTATCAGTGGACTACAGATTATTTTAGATTTTTCTTTTTGCTCATCTGTATATTCTTATTTTTCTATAATTAACCTGTATTTAATTTTTTAATTAATAAAATCATTATAATGGCTGCATCATGTTCCAATGTGCTCATAGCCCATAAGTTAATCACTCTTTAATGCTGGATTTTTAGGTTGTTTCCAGTTTTTTGTCGTTACAAATAAGTCTTTGGTGAAGATCTTTGTACCAGATTATTGTGCACCGCCTTCCCAAGAGTGAAATTATTGAGTCAGAGGGCATAAACAAATTTAAGGTTATCGATAAACATTGCTAAATTGCTTTCCAGAAGGGCACTCAAGTTTATGGTCCCTTCAGTGGCATATATTGGGAAAGAAAATAGTTACAGTCTTTGCAAAATTGAGCACGTTCATCTGTGATCTGTCAATTTGCTGTGATTACTAGTAAGGTTAGACTTTTGATATACTCATTGGTCATTTGTATTTCTTCTTTTGTGAATGTTCACCTCCTTTGCCTTCCCCCCTCTCCCTTTTGGGTATTTGTCTTCTTTCTTACATGTTAAGTATGTTTATAACATTTTTCCTATTCATTTGTTTTGTAAATGTTTTCCCTCAGTTTATAATTAAATTGAGTTTTTGACATACAGAAGGATTTATTGATTTTATGCTTACAACTACCTTTAGATTACTTGATCAGGTAAACAGTTACCAACATTTTCTTCTCAGGTCTCATTAATAAATGCTTGCTTATATAAGAGCAATTGTCTGATTAAGCAAGATTTGATTGGTCTGGACTAAGGAACAATCCATCTCCTATAGGAACCTGACTTGGAATTATCAAAACTACAATACTTTTATGGTATACATTCCTTGAACTATCCCACCCGATACTGATAATGTGAAAAAAAAAAAAAATGTCGATAGTTCCTACCTACTTTGTAGGGCAAAATATTTTGAAAGCAAACACAGCCTCTCACAAAAGACTGGCCTACCCCAAACTAACAAAGCCCATTTCTGCTCTGTATTCAAAATAGGGTGGGTTTTAGGATGGTACCACTAGACCAGGTGGAGACCATCCTGCCCTGGTCCCATGCCTTGGGGACAGATTCTAATCCTAGGCAGGGCTGTTCTGGCAATGTAATATTTGGGACATCGTATACTAATAAATTATTTGTCGTTTCTGACATTCAAATTTAACTGGATATCCTGTATTTTAATTTGCTAAATCTGGTCACTATAATCCTCAGGTTTTAGCTCAGTATTGACTTTGTGGCCTACGTCCCAGTGGTGTACACTGGAAGCAATAGAGAGACCAGCACCCCTGGCATACCACATAAAGGAATTTACCTGCCTGCCTCCAAAAGGGGCTATCAAGGCTAAGGAGCAGCCTGAGCCACAGAGATATTTTTTAAAAATCCCACTCTGTTGACTCGGCTACTCAGGTCAGCATGTGCTTATAAACCTAAGCTCTTCACCCAGGCCTCATGGGTGCTTCCAGGCTTCCTGCACTTCCTTGCTCTTCTTCCTTCTTTCTAGAGGCTGTGGGTCTCCCTTGTGGCCACTGCCTGCATCAGGTGCCCTTAATCCACTGAACCTTCCTGTTTCAGTGGCCAATCTGTTTGTTCCCTGTGGCCTCTTTCTGCCTTTAACACCATATTTTCTCTTACTTTTTTTTTTTTTGATGGATTATGGATAATTAGATTGTTTTCCAAAGGCTGGGCATTCAAATTCAAGTTTTATTGTGGTTCGAGGTGGCTAAATGTTATGTGCACGTGGGGCATGGCTTAGTCACACAACCATTAGGGCAGTCCTAAAGAATGGCAAGAAGACTGAGACGTCAGCTGATCATCCCCTCCCTGGTTTAGTAAATAAGCAATACAATGTTGGAAATACAGTATATCTCCCCAGGAACAATGCTGGCATGATCTTGAATGACTCCATCCATTAGTGCAGGTATTTTCAAGAACACCTCTCCCAGCTCAGTGGTGGATGCCTGTGTCCTTTTTACCTCTAGCCTACTTATCCCTGCCCCTAGAGGCTTCTAAAGCAGAACTTCTCAGTCTTTAGGGTGCCTTTGAATCACCTGAAGTTCTTGTTAGAATGCAGATTCTTATTCAGTAGCTCTGGGGCCCGCTGAGATGCTGCCCTTCCACAACTCTCAGTGGTGCCGCTGCTGCAAGTCCAGTGATCACACTTGGAGCTGCAAGAAGCTGAAACTTCTTTTCCTGATTGGCTGCAGGACATCCCAGGCACTTGGCCTTTTTAATTTTGGGACTCTGGGTGGGACACCTAGGGCCCAGGAGGTCTGAATCCAAGGCAATGTGATCTACATCTGTGAGAAAGGAGAGCACAGAGTGAGGACAAGGGAAGTAGGCTAAAGTGAGGAGAGCTGGGTAGGGGCTGGAAGCCTGTGAGGGGGACAAGTTCAGAGCAGTTTAGAGTGGAGCTGACAGGACCTCGGGCTGAGTGAATATGAAGGGAGGCTTTTGGGGAACTGCCATCTCCCACTGAGAAGGCTGAGTAGGGGCTTCTCAGTGGCAAGCCTCATCCTGGTCACCTGGACATCATTATCTCCATTACCTTAGGTGACACAATGTCCCCATTGATTACTGTATAGATTTTAACTCTAATTATTTGGGCTAAAATATCTTAAGACTCTTTCTCTGTGAAGTAGGAAGAGGAATCAGGGAATGGGGTTGAGTTGGACGAATGGGACAGTTTGAGTGCCTACTATATACCAAGGTCTGCGATAGGACTTTGTCATAGTATGGCTCAGCTAATGTAATCCTCTGCAGAGGGAGGCCAGGAGGGGGAATCACCTCGCCCACAGTCACGAACCAGCACATGGAGGAGCTGGAAATGCCAGGAATCCAAGGGAGCATCTCTGTGTGCAGAGGAGGGGAAGGTGTCGAGGGGAAGGCACAATGGCCGAGCGAGAAGAATGAGTTCTCTAGTAAGACCTCTGAGGATTGGCCCCCTGCATTGCACAGTTCCTACAAATGGGACTTGACCCTCACCCATAAAAAGATGCAGGGACAGGGGAGAGAGGTTGATATCAAGTTTAGGTCTCAGATGGGACAAGCAGGCTCCTAGTCATGAGGAGATAGGATGGGAACAACACATGCAAACATGATAATGGGACAAACCAGTTGAAGCAGCCTTTCAGGGATGCTCAGCCTTTTATAAAGCCTTAGCCCTTCTCTGACTGGATTCTTAGGAATTTCACCATTTTTATACTATACATATTTTCTCTGCTTTCCTTTCCCCAATTCCCCACTTTTTAAAAAAAGGGGGGAAAAAAAGTTCTTTTTAAAAATTCTGACTTTGTTAGAGGATGTGATTCTGAAGTTTAACCAAGAGATAGATCATAGGATCTGGGCCCCGCCAATTTTCCCCACCTGAACCTCAGGGCCCTATGTGCGCTGCTTCCTGGGTCTGTCTGTGGGCATGTCCCACAGGCACCTCAAAGGGATATGGCCTTGCTGACCCCACTCAGCAACCTGCTTCTCCTCTGGCCCTTTGGTGCTACCATCCATTCTGTTGCTCTTACAGAAAGCTCCTCCCTATCCCCTCATCCAATCAACTCATCCTGTCGATTTGATCCATAAATCTCTCAACATTTCTCTAACTGCACCCCCAAAACCCTAGTGGAAATCACCATTTTCTCTCATTTGGGTTCCTGCAACAGCCTTCCAGCTGGTCTCTCTGCTTCCATTCTCAGACCTTATTCTAATACATTCTCCATACTGTAGCCAGTGCAGAGCAAGATGTAGTCCTTGTCCACAGCACAGTGGATGGGACAAACCTAGGCACTCTTACCATGTGATTGGTAGGCCCAGTCATCAAAGGCTTCCTAGGGTGTCACCTGAGCATAGTCAGGAAGGATGAGTGGGAGTGAATGGCAACAAGGCAGGAAATGCTTCTATCAAAGCTATGCTGTTATAGAAGTTTTCTTTAGCAGGCAGGCCACTAGTGACACATATACCCTGAGTCCTTTCCTTTGCTAGATTTCTTCTCTATTTCCAGATTAATTTCTCCTGAGTTTGCCCTACTGCCACTTACCCCTTCCACCATGCTTCCCTTAAACTCAGATTTTTCAGCCTAGTCTAAACCTCTGAACCTGCTCTAAGGTGAGGAATGACAACCCATTAGAGTGCAGATCTGAAGTAAATATCCCGAGGAGGGAGGGAGAAGCACTTTGGAAATGGGCAGACCGATCGCACTTACACATACCTCAAATGCACACGTACACACCACCTCCCGTACACACATTCCTTGTGTGTTAGTTATTAGTGCTGTTAGCCAAATGTTTTTGCTTCTCTCTCCAGGCACATGGGAGCATTACATGCATTGCACTTCCCTGCCCCCTTGTGACTTGCTTTGGCCAGTGAACTGAGAGCAAAAGTGCTGTGTTACTTCTAGATAAAGGCTTTCAGAGTCAGTGCTCCATTTGCTCCATCCTTGTTTCCCATCATCAAGGCTAAATAGGTAACATGTCCATTGCAGCAGCTTGCATCCCTGAGTGGCTGTGGAAAACGGAACTCCTATTGAGCCCACAGTAAACATAAAATTTTATGTCAAAGTAATGACACCTGGGGATTGTTTGTTAGTACAGCACAACTTAACTGATCCTGATTGATATACCCAGTCGAATCAAGGTTTGGGGGCACCAAGTCCTTTATCTTGTTGGGTTTTCAGCAGCTTGAATCTCTGAGTATATCAGAGTTCCCATCCTCTTGCCCAGACCCCTTAGGTTAAAAGATATCCAGGTTATTTCATCTCTTTCGCATTATGATGGGGACCCTGGCATTCTCCTTGTAAATTATATAGTCTATTTGATTTAACCTAGATTCGAATGAAGTCACAGAAATAGTTATAAAACATGAAAGCATTTGCTGAGCTATTCAAAAGCATATATGGTCATGACTACCCTATACATGTCACACTAAACAATGCATATCCAAAAGCAATCCACTATTGAATATGCCCTTCCCCAAGAGCAAAACACCAGCTTCTGCCCCATATCAGCTCTGGCATTGGTAGGCTAATTTCAGAGGTCCTGGATTGTAAGCCCAATTCTGCCACTTAGTAGTGATGACCTTGGACAAATTACCTTTCTGAGTCTCAGTTCCCTTATCTGCAAAATGGTGCTAATAATAATAAAATCTATGACATAGAAAAAAAGGAAAGTAACAGTTGGTGTATTAGCCATTCTGCACAGACAGAACAATAATGCGTGTGGAAGTGCTTTGAATAGGGAAAGCTCTATGCAAATATTAGCTGACGTTTTTTAACCAATACATGACCAAAGAAGAAACACATCCCAAATCAAATAAACTTTCCGATACCTTCAATCTTTACAACCAAGCCCAGATGTGAACATAGCCTGTTTACATTTCTGCAAAAGGTCCCATAGTACAAAGCTCATTCTTCAAGTGGGACAAATTGCTTATTAGCTAGAGAGAAGGACTGGGGTCAAGCACCTCAAAGGTGGTTAGTCACATTCAATCATCTGCAGGTTCGGCAAACACCGAGCAGTGTTGGTTCCACGCAGTGACTTCCCGGAGAACCACAGGCACTCACTCATCCGATTATACTTCCTATGTTCCCACCCGGTGCTGAATCAACTGCAGTTTATCCATGGAGCTGGAAGCCCTCCTTATTTCCCAGCCACAACTCCATATCCACCTGCGGACATGCTCCCTGTCAACACTGTATTGCCTTCGGTCTGGACTTTTCCCCTAGCGAAGGGATTTCCCTGTCTAGCCCTTGGGGCACCTGCGCCGCCTGGTCCTGACCTCACTCGAGCAGCGGCCTAAAAGGCTCAGCCTCTGGCCGGCCGCTGGGGGTGGGGCCGCCAAGCCGCGGTCAAACCTCCTCTAAGCGCCTGGGGCCTGATTCTGGCCGCCGCCTAGGTGTTGAACTTGCTTCTTGCCAGCTTCCTCCAGTCCAGTGCTTTTCAAACTTGAGCGAGCATCACCTGAAGAGCTTGTTAAGACAGATCGCTGGGTCCCATCCCTGAAGTTTCTGCTTGAGTAGGTTTAGAGGTGGGGTCAGAGCTTGCCTTTCTAACAAGTTCCCAAGTGTTGATGATGCTGCGGATCCGGGATCACACTTAGCGAAACTCCGCCTGTAGCTTAATGCTGCTCCCAGATAGAGGCTCGCTGGCCACCCCCACGCTCGCCCCAGCCCTGAGCGCTGTGCGGGTAGGGAATAACTCTGCCTCACCAGAGGCCGGAGGCCGCAGACCCAGGAAGGCAGGGCCTGAGGAGTTTGGATTTCATCTTGGGGGCCCCTGAAGAGCTTGTACTGGTAGGAAAGCAGACAGGAAAAACCCTTGGGGGTATAGAACCAGAGGGAAGATAGAGTAACCAGGGGGATCGTTTCATAAACTATAAATGTCTAACCAATAGACTGTATACTTGAAACTAAAAACAAAACAAAACAAAACAAAAAACCAACCTTGGGTCCTCAGGTGTTACTGGGATATTTCATTGATTGGGTTCTACTGACCTATTTCTTCAATGCATGCGTATTGATTGGGTGCTAAGTCTAGGGTTATGAAGGTGAAAAGACAGGGTCTCAGCCTTTCAGGAGCTAATAGTAATGGAGAGGAAAATATGTAAACAATGCCAATGCCAGTAAGATAACTATTTCTAGGAGGCAGTGTCAAACTTCTGCAGAGGGTGGGTGGGTGGGGCTCTGGAATCAGTCTGAGGAGCAGGAAGAGGTTTCCTATAAGAATTGGCATTTCTGCCGAGACTTGGAGGATAAGTGGGAATTTGCCAGGTAGAAGGAGTAGCTGGGAGGAGTTGAAGTGGGGAGTGGTTTCCCCAGACAGAAAGAAAGAGCAACAAGACTGCGGAAGTGCAATATTCCAGGGAGAGAGGCAGTTGGGAAGACTTGACAGGCAGGTCATAGGCCTGGGCCTGGTGTCCCTCTTACCTTTATGGTGGCTCCTTCTCTGTCTCTTTTGCTGGCCCTTTGTCAGTTGCTGTCCCTCAGGTGCTGGTGTTCCCTGAGTCTCTGTCCTGGATGCCTGTTTCTCTCTCCATTTCTACTCCCAAAGAGCTCCTCCACCTCTGAGGCCTCACTTACAATCTGCTCACTTGCGGGGCCCACATGTGCGTTCCAACCCAGACCTTGCCCCCTCAACTCCACATTCATCTCCATACAGATGTCCCCAGGCATCTTTCCTCTTGCACTCTGTCTGGTGAATGGCGCCAGCATCCACCTAGTTACCTAAGCCAGAGGATTTTGTGAAGTGACCCTCTCAAAGATAGCTGGTGAAGAGTAAATTGGCACAGTAAATAGCTGGTATCACTCACTAAGAATACAGGAGGAAAGATGCTGGGCTCAAATTCTGAGTCTACAATTTACTAGCTGAGTGGCCTTGGATAAATTACTTAATATCTCTGTTTCCTTATCTATAAAATGGATTTGGTGATTGTACCTACCTCACAAGCTTGTTCTATAGATTAACACTAATTGTTGTCATTTATTAAGCCCTATGTTAAGTACTTGGATTCTCTCCGAGATGGTGAGTACCTGGTCCAAGGTCATTCTGCTAGCAAGTGGCAGAGCCAGGTCTGGAATCCAAAGTTCTCTGGCTCCTAGGCCACCTTCTTTGCCTCATTGTCACACTGTCTCTCTGGAGATTGTATGACAAATTGGGAAGTGCTTATGGTAAAATGTTAAGTGAAAAGAGGACAGCAAATTGCATAATCAGTACGACTGTTTTATTAAAAAAAGGAAACTAAACTACAAATAGAAAAGGCTAGAAGGAAATACAGCAAATGGTTCAATGTTGTATTAGAGTGATATTTGTCTTCTAATTCTCTGTATTTTCTACATTTTCTTTAATATACATAATTTTTCTTAAAAATTAAATTATTTAAAACAATTATAACATTAAAAACAATTACAAGTCAATAATTTGTTCTCATGTTTGAAAATTACACTCTATTGGTAGGTATCTCCCCTCAGTTCTAGACTTACTTCCCTGAATAGAAACTCTTCAGTTTTCTCAAAGGCCAGGGTAGAAAGTAGGTACTGCAGCCATGTTCACCACCTACTCCACAGCTTACAACCTGGCCCCTGGAGCAGGCTGTCAAAATCAGGCCTGGAAGGAAGTTCCAGACAACCCGGGCTTCTCTTACCGCCTAGGGCTTTCTGGACAGCGCTACAGATCAGTTACTTTTTTTTTTTTTTTTCTAAATAGCCGGCCGAACGCTCGTTTTCCAGTTCTGACTGACTTGTAAGCTTCAGCCTGGCGGGGATGCCTGCCAGGTACCTGGCTCTGTGAGCACCGCCCAAACTGGTCAGGCCAGTCCGCCTATGGTTGTTTCTGCCAGGACTTGTCCGCGCGCGCGCGCGCGCGCGTGTGTGTGTGTTAGAGACCCACCCTTCTCCCCAGCAACCCAGGTAGGTAGAAGGCAGCTGCGGGCACTAGCCTAGCAGTCAGGCCAGATAGGTGGAGTTGAATTAATCTAACCTGGAATTTCCACTTGGCCTGCACAACAGGTGAGGGGAAAAAAACAACAGAAAGAATGGGCAGTTTGGCAACTTGGAAATATTCTTGTGCCTTGCCCCTTGCCCCCTGCCTGGAAAATAGCCCGGGGTGACTTTTCAAAGTGTCTGCGCCTGGTTACAGGGCACGGTTGCGCCACGGTCCCCTCCAGACTGTCCGAGCCTCTCCTGAACGCTGTCCTCCTAGGTTACCCTCCGCGACGCTCCCGTTCCCCCTCCTCTGGGAGGCAGGGCGGGGGTATCGGATTAGTCTTTGTTTTCGACGCGAAAGAGCCGAGCGCCGCGCAGGGGAGGCTGGCGATGGCAGGGGCCCTGGGGTCCGCCTGTGGAGGGCACTCTGCAGTGACCCCCGCGAGGGTGCCCTGCAGCCGGCCCGCGGCCTCTGTCCCTGGGTACCCCCTCCTTGCCGGCCAGGCTGACTCGGTACGCAAACGCGCGATGTCCCCCATTGTCCTGCCTCGGAATGAGCGAACAGCAGCCGGGAGAGGGGTGGTCAGTCTGGTCCGGAGTTCAGGGCTCCCGAGGACACCGGGGCCGTCCCAGAACACTCCGGCCCGCCGGGAGTGGCAGGAAGTGGGGACATCGGGGCCAGCTCCGCGAGGGCCTAGCTTGGGAGGTCCGTGTGCCCCACCCCGTACGGCCCGCCTCGCCCGCGGGAGCCGCAGAAGCGCCGGAGGGCGGGGGCGGC
>NW_006430723.1:782465-787509 GCF_000325575.1 Pteropus alecto
CCGGGAGCCCCGCCGAGTGCAGCTCTCAGCAAACTTTATTTTGAAAGCTCTGCTCCCTTGGGGAGGCCCTAGCGACCTCCAGTGAGGGGTGTGTGTGGGAATTTGAGTGAAACTCTCCCATGCTCATGGTGTGGGGCAGAGGACAACTTTCTTAGAAATCACCTTGACGACTCCTTCAATTTATCGTCCAGCTTCTGTTTGGCGCCCCATGAGGCCCTCGGCCTCCTCCCCCTGACAGAGAGTGGGTGCTGGTGCGCATTGCCAGGGGTTCTGGGCAGAACTTCATTGAGCAAGTCCCTTCTCTTTCCCCATTTTCTCTTCCCAGAAGCAGGAAGAGGTAACACGTGAAAGTTGTCCCTGAGCCCCAAGTGATGCGCTTCCCCTTTCTGTCTCTTTTTTTAGGCAGCGCAGCCTTCTCCGTCATCCTGACACAGGAGGAGAAATAGGAGAAAGTCCTCACCCTGCCCTGCCCCCACCACATACCCACCTGCTCACCTCATGCCTGGGTCCAGGGTGGGTGAGGGTGAAGAGTCCACCCAGCCAAGATGATCCCTTCTCTGAGGACTGCTGCTGACGTCCTCTCCCAGACCCTGGGCCCCAGCAAGTGGGAGAGTGGCCCCCAACTGAGCCCTATCAGACTGCTGCAGAGGAGGTGAAGAAGGGTTGAGAAGAAGCGCCCATCTCGGAGACTGGAGCTACTTGCCTTCGCCTTGTAGACTCTTGACTGTTTTAGGAGAGAAGTCACCTCTTGGTGGCTTTTGTAGTCAGGCGGGAAGCTGGATTGTGGGTCTGCCCCGGCACCTATGCCCCCATCTCTGGCAACGTCATGAGCCAGTTTCAGGTGCCCCTGGCAGTCCAGCCGGACCTGCCAGGCCTTTATGACTTCCCTCAGGGCCAGGTGATGGTAGGGGGCTTCCAGGGGCCTGGGCTCCCAATGGCTGGGAGTGAATCTCAACTCCGAGGGGGTGGAGATGGGCGAAAGAAACGGAAACGCTGTGGTACTTGTGAGCCCTGCCGACGGCTGGAAAACTGTGGGGCTTGCACCAGCTGTACCAACCGCCGCACGCACCAAATCTGCAAACTGCGCAAGTGTGAGGTGCTGAAGAAAAAAGTGGGGCTTCTCAAGGAGGTAAGCTGGCCAGTGCTCGGCTACCCTGTCTCTTCTTTGAGGGTGCTGTATTCGCAGGGATTTTGCTAAAGAGAGTTAAGCCCATCCTCCCATTCTGATCGTCTTGGTCCAACTTTGAGGTAACTGTTGTTGGAAGCTGGCTTGGGCTCCTTTGCCGGGCTGACAGTTTGTAAGTAACTGGGTCGCAGAGGGCTCTGAGCTAGCTCTCATCTTTGATGTTTGCATTTGTCACTGGACAGTGCTATCTAGCTTTATCTCTAGAAGTTTCTTGTCCTGCTTGAAGCCTCAGATGTATATCAAGGTGATACTAATGCTTGGGTGACGTGGGGAGTGATGGTGTCAGGTAAGGGATGGAGGCTGATGGGTTTGGAAAGAAAAATTTGGAATGACAGGTGGTTTTATGCTGCCCTGATGGAGTAGGATGTTTCTTTTTGTAAACCTTTTCTTGGGTACCATCGTTTTTTTTTTGGAAAGACGGCAGGAGAGCCAGTTGAAACTGCTTGGGAATTTAATGAGAAATGCAGGATTTGGGTTCCCTTGCAAAGTACTTCTTGAGGTTAAAGACTGTTTATCTCTCTGTTTCAGGACCCAGCTCAGTTCCTTGGTGTGCCATAAGCACTCAGATACTAATTGTATGAATGATGTGCTTCTGAGACACTGTCAACCCCAGGGAGGAGTACTTCCTTTATTTGGAGTAGCAGGGTAGAGGGAGGGAAGGAGGAGTTGGGATGAGATCAAAGGAGGGAAGTGGAGAGGCAGTGACCCTGCATTGGCCATCTTTTCTTTCCACGAGGCTGGTGGCAGCCGCGACAGCGGAGAGTTGGCAAAAGTAGGGATGAGAGAAGTTGAGCAGCTTGGGAGGCGCGGTGTAACGGCTAGGTCGCTCTAGGCAGCGGAACTGGCGCTGGACAGAGACGGAGGCCTGCGCTGTCTGTGGACAACTTGGCCCCCTCTCTGGGCCTTCTTTTCCCTGAGGAAATAGAGGGGTTGTGCTTGATGGCCTTTGAAGCCCTTTCCAGCTGGGCTGTGAGCCGCTGTGCTTCGGAGGGCTAGGGCACCTGTGGCTTTGATGGGGTGGCGGCTGGTGCTCGGGATTTCCCTGACCGCTGAATGCAGAGCTCTGCGCAAGCTTGGTGAGGCTGTGGTCCTGTGGCTGGGAAGAATGATCCAAGTGTTGGGGGCAGGAAAGTGGGTGTTGCTGGGATGTTTCTGCCCCTTCTCACCTCTTGTCCACTCCTGGTGGAAGCAGCATATCGTGGCCTGGAGACCACAGACTCAGTGCCCTATTTCCCCAGTCTCTGGTTAAAACAGACAGCTGGATCACATCTGCAGCTTAGGAGACAGTGTCCAGCTTAGGAGACTTTCCAGCCCCTTTCTCTTCCTGGTGTTGGGTGGAGTTGGCATCCTGCAGGCCCAGTGCCCTGTGGGTCATTTCTGAAAGTGGGGTGAGAGCAGGGGCGAGGTTCACTCCTGTGAGATCTGGTGTTTTGGAGTGAGGAGACCTGCCAGCCTGCTCTGTAAAGCTGAGTTCCTTTGCTTCCCTTCCAGCATTCACTCCCTTCTCCACCCAGTTGTCTCACTCCATTCTTCCCATAATCAAACCTGAGGGGTATGGGTTGAACTTTCCAGGCTGGATGTTCCTGGAACCAGTGGCCCTTGTGAACCGTGTTTAAGCTCTTCTTTCGGCAATGATGAGGCACACCGAAGTGAGAGGAGCTGGAGTGAGGCCAGGGTCCTGTCATCCTTGTGTGTGAGCCACTGGCCTGTGCTGCTGGGTGGTCGTGGTTAAGATACTGGGGATTTGGGTTGGCTTAGGCTTGGAGACAGCCCTGCTGAGAGATGTCTGCCTCCCTGAGGACCTTGCCATGGCTGGCTGCCCCTCGAGGCCTCTAGGGTCAGGGAAAGTGCAGCTGGTGGCCTGCGGTATCCCAGGACAGGAGGTCTGCACGCTGGCGGTATGTAGACCAGGGCCCATGATAGTGTCTCTCAGTTTCTGGAGAAATAGTGGAAAGGGGATAATGGAGTGAGCTTTTTTTTTAAAGCTTTTTTTTTTTTTTTTGGCTTAAAGGGGAGTACTTTGTTTCTACCTCTTTAAAATGTACTTTATGAAATGAAGGTGCTGCTAGAAAGTTGATTGGTTGTTTTTTTTTTTTTAAAGAAGTCTTGACTTGGCAAAATACAAAATGGTAACTAGAGTCTGTCTCCATCATTATTTTTAATTGGTCCGTGAAGGCTGACCAATGTAGGGTGTACGAAATGCCTAGAGGCTCCACTTGAGTGAACAACCAGCCCAGCATTTACCAGCCCCTGAAGGGACTGCTGGGACCTTAACCATTAGTCTGAGCAGCCATGTAGCAGAGGGAACATGTCCTGGAATTGGGGAAGTTGGGAAAGGAGGAGACACATTTCTGGCATCTGAGTTTTCTTTGGTTTTCTCGCAGGGATAGAACTTTAGAATTTGGCCCTGACTATTCAGGTGGAACAAGGCAGCATCCCAGGAGTCTCTTGGGAATCAGACCATCTCTTTGCATCCTTGCTCCCTGGCATTTCCTCTCTGGGCACCCTGTCTTTACTTCCGTCCTGTCTCCACCTCCCCCGTCTTCCTTTGGGGCTTCCTTTAAGCTGTCTGCTGACAGCTGCTTTGTATCATCTTGTAAGCTGGTGAACATTATCTCGGGTTTCCTGTCTCCCTTCCCTGCTCCTTATTCTTTTCCCAGTGGGGAGGGTGAGTGGTGGTGCTGCAGAGCCCCTCTACTCAGAAGAGAAGTTTAGTATTTTAAGAGTAGAGACAGCTCCCAGGGTGGGCCTTCCCACCAGAGACAGGTGACTACTTCTCTGGGTCCTAAAGTGCAGTAACACACCTGAAGGGGTTCGTTCCTGTATCGTGGTTTTCCTAGTACCAAGAGGGATTTAGAGCCTGGACTGTTTGACCTCCCCCTTCTTTTTACCTGAGTGGTGGCTTGTAGCACAAGACAGCTGATCAGAAAAGTCGGATTTGGCAAGGGTGGAGATAGTTGTCTCAGAACCTGAAGTGTGCACTGTGCCGCTTACTCTTCTGGGAGTCTGTTTTCTCATTTGTCAGATGGGGTAACGTTTTTTTGCAGGGTTGTTGTGAGAATTGAGATAAAGTATGCATAACGTCTGGCACATAGTAGGTAATCAGTGCACAGGGACAGAACACTCTTAGGACATCTAAAAATGGATTAATCTTTATGTATCAACAATTGTGTATTAGTGAATCTCTAGGTTGTAATTGTATAGGTGTAATTGAAATTCAGTGTTTATCTCAAGACATCCCCTAACTTGCTCACAGAAGAACTGTGAGGCCAGGCAGAGGGAGGGAAAGGCTTACCAGCCTCTCTGTTGGGCTTGACTGCAGAGTTGCTTGTGGGAGAGGGAAGTAAACACTTGATAGGGATGTAGGAGAAAAACATTGTGTAAAAAAACCTGTGTAGGAAAATGTATGCATAAGGGTGGAAGCATGACTGAGAATTATCAATGAAAATGAAAAGAAATGGGAACACATATGGTGGGAGACACTGTTTGACCCTCAGCCAAGTGGATTTAGTAGCTGAAACAGCCCTCTCTACGCCGGTTTTGAGACAAGATACCTTGGAATTGGGGATTTCTCAACAATACCAGGACACTTGATGGATCGCCTTGCCTACTGATAGGTTTGTCTTCCTGAAGATAGAGCCTGTGAGCTCGGGTCCTTTCAGGCTGGACTAATTCACCAACAGAGAATCGATGGGTGATGCAGAATGACTAGACTCTTTGGAGAAAGAGACCCCCATCTCAGCGTTTGTGAGGCCAGAGAAAAGGCTGGGCAAGGACAGGTGTTTACCATAGACTTTAGGCAATTGTTTTTCAAATGAGAACAGTTTTTAACCCCGCGACCACAGACTCTAAAAGGGC
>NW_006430723.1:788559-792144 GCF_000325575.1 Pteropus alecto
CTGATCTAACTGGTGTGGATGGACCTAATTGGGCTGGGGCTCCCCAGGTATATCTAACGTGTAGTTACAGTGGAAGTCCTCTGATGCAGATGAGAGCTGAGGTAATGGGCACGTACCTTGATTCTTACTGCTTACCTGAGTCTTCGGGCACCTGAATGGTTCCTACCCCCACCTTGCTAATCAGTGGAGCAGCGTCATTGACATCACCTGAGAGTTTGCTAGAAATGTAGACTCGCAGGCCCCACCTTGGACATAGTGAGTCCGAATCTGCACTTT
The DNA here is from genome assembly GCF_000325575.1 of Pteropus alecto. NCBI lineage: Eukaryota > Metazoa > Chordata > Mammalia > Chiroptera > Pteropodidae > Pteropus > Pteropus alecto. The sequence continues at coordinate 788,836 of NW_006430723.1, forward strand.
AACCAGATTCCCAGGTGATTTGTATGTCCACGAGAGTATGAGGAGCTGGCGACTGGGAGAAGGGAGGGCATGGAGAAGGGGACAGAAATATGTCTTGATAAACAGGTGAAAGAACTCAAGTTGCCAACAAGGGTAAGGAAGATGACTCAAACACCCCCCACCCCCCTGCTTTTTTTTTATTTTATAGGGCAGGGACACAAGAACCTCTTGAGATTTATTCCAGGTTTATACTTGTTTTTCTGGAGTCCGTTTCCTGCTACTCTTATGAGTTGTCATAAGGAACCTGTATGTGTTCTGTGAATAGTTAGGAAAGGGCTCTCAGACAGTTTGCTGCTCAGCAGCTTGACTCAGGATGTTGTAGCCTCATGAGAGAGTAGTAGCTGGTAGTGGTTGTGAAGAGGGTGTGTTCATAGAATCTTTGGTCTCATGGAAGGGTCTGGAGGCTTATGCAACTGAAGGCATGTGCACCCTCTTCATCACATACAGGTAGGGAGTAGGCCTGTCAGATCTGTGGTGGGGGTGGGGTGGGTGGGTGGTGGGGGTGCAAGTATTAAGTTGAATGATAGAACAAGAAGTTAAAGAGATTGGGGCTGTCTAGGACAATGGGCCCCAAACAAACTTGATGAAATTTAATCAGGGTAAATCCAAAGTTTGGTACTTGTTTAAAAAAAGAAGAAAGAAATGCACAGTTAAGGAACCCTGCCTTCCTAGCAAGTAGAAAGAGTTGAAACTCTAAAAAGGGTTGTTGATAGCCTATATTGAGATCTGTCAGTGGTCACATGAGGGACAGTTGATGGAAACAGACCTGTTCAGCTTGATAATGGGTAGAGGAACACAGGCTAAGACATGTCTTGTGTAAAAGAGAGAGTCAATTCTGTCGTGTGGTGTGTAGAATTTTTGTTAGTGGGTGGAAGTTATAAGCAGGTAGACTGAACCCATGTTAGAAAAAAGAATTGTCTAACATTTGCAGCTCTTCCAAGACTAAAGCGCCTGCCCTGAGAGGTGGTGCGTTTCCTGTGCCTGCACGTGTCAGGGTAGAAGCTGGGTGCTGATCGGCAGGGATGTTATGAGGACATCCTCTTTAGGGTGGGGCTTCCATACTTGGTGTTTCTTGCTAAGACTGTGTAAAGCATAATATCAAATCTATTTTCATATTCCTCAGATAACCACTTTGCAGAAGAAACATCCCCTTTAGGCTGTAAAGTTTTTGTTGAGTTCTAGACAATCTTATACATAGATCTAGTAATCTCAGACCTAGGTTGGAATAGAATTTGTGAACTTTCTGAAAACTTCAGCCAAATGTTTGAATGTGCAGGGGGTATCTTTTCTCAGGGGAGAAGGTCTGTGGTTTTCAGTAGATTCTCAAGAGTATTCATGACCTCTCCAAATTTAAGAAGCATGTTTTACCTGAGCTGTCCAGTATGGTAGCCATTAGCCACGTGTGGCTATTTAAATTTAAATTAGTTAAAATTAAATTCAGTTGCTCAGTCATACAAGCTGCCTTCAGGTACTCAGTAGCTGCATGTGGCCAGCGGCTCGTGTGTGGGACAGTGCGGGTGTAGAACATTTCCATCAGCATGGGAAGTTCTCTTGGACATGGAGTTGCCCTGCATGGTTTCTGACCCTCACCTAGACCTCTTTCTGAGTGGAGGACAAAGCTGTCCAGGTTAGCAGCTCTCAGAAGGATATTTTGGGTTGGGATCCCTGTCTTCACCTTGAGGTAAGTGGTGAGGGGTGTGGAAGGGGACAGTGCTTTCCTGGGTTCTGACCTACCCCGAAGCTCATTGCTTCTCCTTGAGGGCATGGCCGTGTTTAATTATCTGCTCTGGGGTGAGAATAAGAGGAATGAAGTGTGACTCTCTACTCAAAGGCTCTCTTTGAAGCTCCTTAGGGGAAAGTGGCCTTTCCCACCCACAGATGTGACCAGAGGCCCTGGTGAAACCTAATGATCTTTACTTCTGGTTCCAAACTTGCTTCTGCAAAGATCTGCCCAGAGTCCATCCTTGCCTCTCTGCCTTGGGCCTCTCATTTAAAAGGCAGCGAGGTGACAGAGCGAGTTGGAAGACCATGTCAGGGGTCTTAGGAGTTGTCAGTAATTCCCCACTGGCCTGCTCATCACTTCTTTACAGCTCCCTTGGGGATTGAGGGCAGGATGCTCAGGAAGGAACCTCTTCATCTTCCTTGAGCCCTGCTGCAGTCCAGCTGATTGTTTTTGAGAGAGTCAGGGAGAGTCTGTGAGGATTGCTGTGGCCTCTGCCTGAATGTGCAGGGCGGAGGCAGCTGGAACACCTGAGTGGACACACCCCTCTGTGGCCTAGTCTCCTGCCATTTGCATAAGAAATCGGATAACCTAAGTTTTTATTAGTCACTGCTGGAGGGGAAAAAAAGAAAGCCACAGCTTAGTGACTGGCTGGCCTCCAGGTGACCACAGGTCTGGGGGTTGCTTGATTGCCTCAGGTAACACAAGCCCTGTCCCTGCCCTGCTGGCTCTGACCTGTACAAATTCCAACTCCATTGTGCCCCACGTTCCCAGACCCAGCGGAGAGTTCGTGGACAGAATAACGTACCTCCCACCACTAGCGAAGCAGCAATTCCAGATTCTCCAAATGGAAGGAGAGTTGCGTTGGGTAGAGTCATTTGGGCGCATTTGCCTGACAGCCTGTTTCCCAGGAGCCTCCCACCCCTCCTAATCATGGCCAGGAAGTCTCAGAAAGGAAATTCTGGGTCCAAAACAAATAACAACGGACTGGGCTAGAGTCTGTTCCACTTCTAAGCCATTCTTGCGAGGAGGGCATTGGGTGGTTCTCTCTCATTTCATGTTTTTCTCTGTCTTTTTATTGGTTGTTCCACCTTTTAAGGGTAAGCTCTGAATGTCCCAGTTCCCTCGTTGATGCTAGGTGTGGCCGTGGAGCCCTAGAAGAAAGAGGAATGGTGGACTCTCACTGTGAGGGCTGTGTCCTGTCTGGACTATGTTTAAACTGCAGGATGAGGGGCCAGTGGGAGGAGAGGAGCCGGTGCTAGGACAAGGAGGAGAGACACCTTCTTAGAATGTTTCCTCAGTCCCAGGACCTACAGTGTTCCCTGCGCTGGAGGAGGGAGACTCCTCCCTCTGGCATTGCTTCAGCTTCCAGAGTCAGGATGTCATCTCCTTTGACCTGTAGACCTGCAAGTTGCCTTCCCAGCCTCATTCAGTGAATCTCGCCCGGAACTGGCTGTGTGTAAGGCAGCGCACTAAGACTGAGCTGTGGGTAGAGGGGAGGCCATGTATACCCAGTGTGTGCTCTGTCTCTAACAAGTTCACAGGCTGTG
>NW_006430723.1:792173-796775 GCF_000325575.1 Pteropus alecto
AGTAGGGCTATAAGAGAAGGATGCCTTGAGGGCAGAGACCAGCCTTAGTCACCTTTAGGCCCAGAGAGCCCAGGGGGAAAGGGAAGGAGAGTTTCTGTATGAAGATATGTGAAGGATGAGGGGGGCTTCCAGGAGGAGGGAGGCATCTCCCCTCAGCCTGGGGTATGTATAGTTGCTACTGGAATGCTCTGGCTGGTGGCAAGAGTGTGGAACGACACAGACTGCAGGGGGCCACACACGGCTGGTCCTGGATCCTCCAGGTGGAATATAAGACTTTTTGTGTTATTTCCCCTTGGAAGTCCTCCAAGATTGCCCCCAGGTTTCTAAACCACTCAGCATTCCTGTGTCCCACCTTCTCAACAACCTCTTAAGGTCCCGCATTACTTACTTACTTGGGTCCTGGAACATTTGGTGGTCCCAGGCTGTTGAATGAAGGTTGGGGAGACCCTGATGAGGTTCATAGACCCTAAGACATCCTCACAAGCATCTAGGAGGGCATGGGGGGCGTGGGCAAAGCTGCAACTGCTGCCTGTCAGCCTGAGTGGGCCCAGGTGTGTTCTCTTTGTTGGTACCGAAGTGTGCAAGTAGAGTTGTTGGCCAGCTGTCTCCCTTGAACATTGCTAGGGGCCCTGGGTTCAGTCTGGTTCTTCTGTATCTCTGAGGAGGAACACCTTTTCTTCTGTTGCTGCTGCTGCTGCTCCTCCGCCTCCTTGAGACTGCTGTTGACACAGACTTCCACTGCTGAAGCTAATTGTGAGGCCTGATCAGTGAATGAAGGCAAAGGCAGTTCCCATGACAACCGCAAAGAGTTTCAAATATAGAGAATGATGTGTGTGATGGGCTGCAATTACTTGGGTGGAAATTGATGTGTGGACACCCGGGACTTCAAACATAGGCTCTGAAGGTGGAAGGGGTGTTGGGTTTCTTTGGCAGGATCCTTTGTGCGATGGAGAAGGAAGGGAAGGAGGTCACAGACTTCCCCTGCAGTCTCTTCCAAGTGCCTTCAGTGTGTGGAATGTTGGGCAAAACCCTGCAGGGGCTTTGGCAAGCCGTAATTCCAGCCATTCTGGTTGGGGAGGCAGAATACCCAGAGAGACAAACAGCAGTACCAAGTGTCAAATGAGAAAGAAGTGCTGTAGGCTGGCAGAGGACCATGGTAACCAGAGAAGGCTTCCTGAAGGAGGTGTGCTTGAAGTGAGCTTTGAAGTAAAGCTTTGTAGGGAAGTGACCTCATTCAGGACATAGCCATGGCCAGTCAGGAAAAGTCTTTCTACTTCCTACCAATGCTAGAAGAGGTAGGTTGATATGAAAATTGTAGAGCCACCCGGAGCAGCACTGACTGTATAGCTACCAATGAGGGGGTAATGAGAGCCCTGCTCAGTCATTTTCTAGCTGTGTGACCTTGGGCAAGATGCTTAGTCTCTATGTATCCCGATTTCTCCATCTATAGAATGGGCATGAATAATTCTTATTTTGTTGGTTCGTTTTGATGGTTAAAGATACATTACATTTTACGCCCAAGTATGGGGCCTGACATGGGGTTAGTGCTTAGTCTATGTCTGGATGTGTCCTCATTCCCTAGTTTTTATATCTGTATATCTGTGTGGTTTCTAACCTATGGGTATCCGTGTTCCTGAGGTTCTTGGTGTTGGGGTATTTTGTGTGTTCTGAGAGTGAATGAAAACATTCACCTCTCCTTGGTGGGGAGGGCTGTGGCCCCATTTCTCCTACTGGGAGTGGGAGACTGGGGGTCATGATGGAAGATGTGTAGGAACCCTTGGTCCCCATGCGGAGGGGTTCCAGATGCCTCTGAGTTGGTCACTGAGAAGCCACAAAAGTAGAAAAAGGGTAGACAGATTGGACCGGGTTGGGTGTGGGTTGTGGAGAGCATCTCTGCTGAAGGCAGAGTGGCCCCAGCATGGGCCTTTTTGACTCCTTGGAGTCCTGGCATTCAAGATTCCTCAGAAGAGGGCAGGAGGCCAGGGTGGGACAGAGATGGGAGCAGGGGGACTGCCTCGGGGACCATGGCTCCTTTAGGATATCTGCAGGGGCTGGGCTGGGAACTGTGGCTGAGATAGGACTGGGTTAGCACTGAGAGCTTGCTGAAGCAGAAAGTCAGGGTGGCTCCTGAAGGCTGGTGGGCTGGGTCGAACAAAGCTAGGACTCAGCTCTGGTTCAGTTGTGGCAGGTCTTGCCCTCCCAGGAGAGCAGGTGTCCCTCCGATCCTCAGGGACCTCAGAGAGAAGGCCGACCAGGAGAGTGGACTCCATATCTCAACGCCCAACCCCCTGCTTCTCCACCCTCCTTGCATAGAAACTCAGCTCAGCACATTCCAGCTCTGCGCAGAGCCTAGTAAAGTAGGGAAGACAGGGCCCCCGCCCACGTGCGGAAGACTGCCGTGTAAATAAATAACTGCACTTGGTAGTGACTGGTGTGCTGGATGAGGCCCTGCACTGCTCTGCAAAGGCCCTGGGAGAAATGGGTGATGCTCATAGGGGCTAGAAGAGCTGGGACAGTGGCAGAGGGAGGTGACCTTTGGATTAAGCCTTTCCCCTTGCATGGGGGTTGGGGGGGGAATCGGAGGAGGAGAACCCAGGCAAGGAGCAATATTTCGTAGTCTCCAAGGCATGAAAAATGATACTATTCTCAGATCCATAGCTTAAAAGGATGTAGTTGGGTTTAAGTGACCCCGTCCATCTTTGCATTTCCCTGGGATTGGCAGAGAGGGGGTGGTTTAGAGAATTGGGGGAGAAAGTCCTAGATTGGTATCCTAGCCCACTACTAACCAGCTGTGTTGTTGTGTGGACAAGTAATCAACATCTGTCTCTAAGTCCGTTTCCCCATAAGAGACAAGGTTGTGTGTGGAGTAATTCAAATGAGATGCTCCCACAGAGTGGTTGGCACAGAGCCTGGTACATAGCAGGGGCTTGATAAACTGTGGCAGCCACAGCAGCAACAATATTAATTGTCCAAGCAACAGACAAAAACTATGTGTGGGGTGGGTGGGTGGGGCCAGGGTTTTGGGGACCAGGATAAAGAAAGGACTTCACTTGGCCTGGCCAAGGTAAGAGTAAAAGGGTGCAGAAGTTCAACTTCCCATCCTGAGCTAGGACACTGCTCTTTACCCTGCTTTGCCCTGGGGAGGAGCCCCACAGTGCTGCCTTTTGTCCCTAGGGGTGATAAATGTATGGGCCCTGGTGTATCCTGGAGTCTCCTCACTAGGGGCAAGCTTGCTGTCTCTCCAAAGGCAGCTCTATCCCATCTGAGTACCCTCTTGGGGGTCCAGGGAGGGGACAGCAATTGGGCATCTGTAGTGGAGCAGGTAGCCAACCATATCTCACTGAAACAGGGGCTGTCACACATCCTAACTAGCTTGAGTCACTTCTCCACTCTGGTCTCAGCTTCCTCATCGATGAGATGAGAAGTAGCACAGAATGAGCTCTCCCAGAAACTAAGAGTGATGGTAGCTAGCAGCACCTACAGCATGTAGGGCACATGCTGCACTTTAGCACAGAGTCTTCACATCTATGTATGAGGTTGCTCTCTGTAGTTCCATTTTACAGATGAGCAGAGTGAGGCTAAGAGAGGTAAGGTGCCACCAGCAGGGCCCCACAAGTAGATAGTGCTGGAGCCAGAAATGGAATGAGATATGTGAGGACCAGAGTCTGTGATGTCACCTTCCTGGGAGGCGGAGGCTCAGAGTGTTCAGCTACAGAGAGGGAATGGGGTGGGGCAGGATGTGCCCAGGGATGCCAGGAATTAAATCCAGGAGTGGAGTTCTGGGCCTTTCTCACCCCATTTCTGTTCTTCTGACCTCAGTCTTCCGTCTCAAAGTTTGGGAACTCGAGGTCGGAGCTCTTGGGGTCTGGGCTCACCTCCTCTCCTCAGCCTTTCCTGGAGATGGGAAGCCCTGAGGCCTGAGGTGGGAGGGCTCTTCTAAGAGGAAGAAGCATCTGGAGTGGTGGTGTGGGGAGGCTGTCTGGATGAGGCAGGTATGTTCAGTCACAAGGATGAGCCATCCTAGGTGAGGTGTGGGTGTTTGTGTGCACGGGGACGGCCAGGCTGGCTTGGTGAGGCTTTGAGCCACAGGCAGTGTGGGCTTCAAGAAGTCTTTTTTCGAGGTGGGTGTTGGAGGGAGGGAGGAGTAGGACTGCATAGGGTTAAGCGCGTGGTGTTTAGAGCGCACAGACTTGGCGTGGAGTCCCAGCTCTGCTGTTTTCTGGCTGTGTCACCTTGGGTAAGTTACTTCACTTGTCTTGCCTTGTTTCATCTGCAAAATGGGGTAAAGGTTCATACTGCCAAGGTGCTTTTTTTTTCTTCTAAGATTGCAGGAGCTATTATTACTGCTCTTCATGCTCTTACAGCGCCGGCACTGAGTGAGGCAGTTGCCTGGTGTTCTGGGGTTAGACAGTCGTGAGAGGGAGAATCCCACCAGCGTCCGCTCCACCCCAGGCGTGATCTGTCATTTGACCCTGGAGATGCAGAGGATGCCTCTGGCATTACCTTCGGGGTCCCCTACTCGGAGGAGGCGGGGTGACCCGGGATCCCCGGCCGGCCCGGGAGCAGCAGCGGGCCTGGGCTGCAGCCAGCGCGTCTCCGCGG
>NW_006430723.1:796889-797648 GCF_000325575.1 Pteropus alecto
CCTCGCCGGCGGCGGGGAGGGGAGCCAAGCCGGCAGCTGGCCGCCGCCTCCTCTGCAGTGCCTCCCTCCGTGCGCTCCGGCGGGGATAATGGGAGGCCCGCCGGCCCATGCACCAGAGGAGGCCGGCCGAGGTAGAACGGGCAGGGCAGGGAGGGACGGGCCAGCCCAGACACAAGAGGAGAGGCAGTGGCCTCCTGGCTCTGGGAAGGGTGGAAAAAGGAGAAATGAAAACAAAAACACTGGAAGGCGGACGAGCCCCTCCACAGCAGCGCGTCTGGGCGGCAGCTGGAGGCAGGAAGATGGTCCCTGCTGTCCTCTTTTTCCGAGGCCCCATCCCTCCCATCCTTCCGCTTCCCTGCAGCGGTGTCAGGGGTGCAGCAGAAGGAGTTTGTTTCTCTCCTGCTGTCATCCTGGCTGATCAGTCTCTCTGGCTTCTTTTGCAGGTGGAAATAAAGGCTGGTGAAGGACCTGGGCCGTGGGGACAAGGGGCTGCTGTCAAGGTATCTTGTGCGTGCGTGCGTGCGTGTGTGTGTGTGTGTGTGTGTGGTGGGGGTGAAGTGTATGCCTGGATTGGATAAAAATAAAGGGTCTCCTCAAGTGATCCCTTAATCCCCACTGTGTGTAGCAGCAGCTGAGGGGGAGGGGCAGCGGGGGTGTGGGTGGCCAATGAATTCTCAGGCCTGTGTGGGTTTTGTTTGGATTCTTTTTGCTTTCTCAGCTGGATGGTTTGGGTGCAGTTGTGATTGGGTTTGTTGAACT
>NW_006430723.1:797765-802860 GCF_000325575.1 Pteropus alecto
AGACTGTCTCTGGCACTGTTGGTTTGCATCCAATCTGCAGAAATCCCTGGGTGGGGTAGGGGGTAAGGGGGAGGGGGAATTGAGCTCCTGAGTCTGAAGCTGATAGGGTGTCATTAGTCATGCTGCTGTCACCATGGAGATGGCTGGAGAGGAGAGGAGGTGGTGGGGGTGAGGATATTTTGGGTAGGGTGGGGGCTGATGCAACATCATGACTGGGAATTTGGTGGGTGGCTGCTGTTACTGTGTGGCTTGGTGTCTGGGGGACTGGGAAGGAAATGCTACCAGGTGAGTTGAAAGTGGAGAAGGGGGTATTGAGCTCCATGTGGTTGTCTGAGGGCCAGGGCTGGAATATTTGGGGCAGGCAGGGCAGGGTCTGGTAGGGTATCAGTCATTACTAGGAAACACAGATGTCCCTCCCTGGTTGACAGGGACCAGGATCAGTGAGTCTCCTTGGGCTTTGCCCATGTTTTCAGGGCTGGGGACCCATAGGGAGTTTGGGATTACTCAGCAGTATCCTCTCCTGGCCCAGGGCAGAGAAAACGGAGTGGGAGGCAGCTCCATGTGGCTGCCTCTCAAGTCCAGAGCAGAGAGGCTGGGGAAGTAGTGTGGGGATAGGACCTGATGGGACTTTTCCTAGGAGTGAGAGAGCCCCTTCCATCCCCTGCTTCAGCTCTACCTTACCCTTGGGCTCCCGGAGCCTGTGGGGAGCAAAAGGGATCTGGTTGCTTAGGTAGCCTGTAGATGAGCTGCTCCTGTCCCCAGACGCTCCTCTCTGAAAATTCTACTCCTGCTACCTGGGAAAGCTGTGGGAAGCTCTGTGGAGGTGCTGGAAGTGGCACTCTGCCACCTCACTGCCTGGGTGGGGATACTGGCAGGGAGGGGCTCTGCTTCCCCACGTGGGATGAGGGTTCCTGGGTGAGGCTAAAGGGTGGATCAGAAGCCAGGGTGGTTCCTTGACCTCCTCTGAGGAACTTGAGACAAGGAAGTGCTTGGGGGAGGACAAGAATTTTGCTTCTGGAGCAGCTTCTGGGGGAAGGAGAAGAGCCAGGTGGCATTAACTCCCTCGGGGAGCTGGATATGCCTTGGTGAAGCTAGGAGGTGGGGGTGATCACCTGGGAAGGGACTGTGGGAGGCCCCTGAGGCAAGCAGAAGTTGTTGATACTGGTGATTCTGTGGGTGGAGAGCAGAGAGCTGTGAGCTCACTCTACTCTCTTCTCTGGAGCAAAACCCCTAGGTTCCACCTCTGCTTCCTCCCCTGGCCTCCCACCGCTGACTAGGGAGCTGTAATCACCGTGTGTGCTGTTGAGGACTGTGAGCACAGAGATCATGGAGTGCACCTGTTCTGTCCCCCACCCTGGGGAAAGCAGGACAAGGGGATGAGGACAGATGGGCTCAGGGAGGGGGCAGCTTCCTCTCTCCTCTGTGTCTCCGGCCTTGTCAGCCAGAGCTTCCCTCTCTGTTGGGAGAAAGGACTGCTGGCAGTTTTGTTTACTCCTGAAAGCACCCTCTCTCTCCTGCCTAGCGATGGCTTCTCTTTACCTCTTTCCAAATGTGTTCTCCATTTCTTTCTGCTGGTCCTGCAGTCCTGCTAGAAGCTCCCAGCCTGTACCTTGACCCTTAATGTTGTGGACATGTGTTAGGGCTATTTGGAAAACCAAGGGAAGCCCTTTAAAAATGTCTTCCTTCTTCCCCCATCTCAGAGTGGGGCCTGAACTGGCTGCATTTTGACAGTTTGTGCCTGTGCTTGTTTTTATTGTCAAGTTGTTTGCTGAAGTATCATCACTTCCTCTTGGCCCGTCTTGGACACTGCCAGCAAGCAGTGGGATCTGAGCCCCGTGTTCCCCTCCCCCCACTTAGGTGGCCTATTTGGTACAGTGTCCCACATACCCTGATTGAGGTAGTTTGGCCAGATCCTCTTCTATCAGCAGGTCATGGTGTAGGAAGATGTGTCTGGTATGTGAGCTCATTTTGAGGTCAGGCCAGGACTCTGGAACACAGGGCAAGGGGGTCTCACAGTATGTGTTCCCATGGGGTAGGTGCAGGCTGGGAAACCCCACGGGTGAATGGTATTCAGCAGCCAGTGGGTAGTCATCTACTGGAATGTGCTTGTCTACTGTGTGCCGAGTCCTGCCAGAGTTTCAAGAATATCCATGATGTAGGGTGTATAGAGTTGAGCTTGATAAACACAAGTTGTCATTTTACTGCATAGTGTGTTACATGGGATACCCACGATATCCCAAGGAGCATGCCAGAGCACACACTGTTGCTGCCACCGCCTTCTTGGCAGTGAGGGTCCAGTGCCGAGAGCACCAGGCTGCCAGGCTTTCAGTCTCCCACGCTGCTCCCATGCGCTGCCCCTTGGGAATCTTCAACTGGCTGAGGATGTCTGGAAACTATTTTGGGACTGTGCCCAGGATTTCTGCCTTCTGTCTCTTCTTCTGACCACTGCAAAAGTGCTCCTTTGTCGACGATCTATGACCCTTGACTTTCCACACACCGTGGGTGACTCCTACCAGTTTCTTGCCTGCTTTGCCTGCTTTTACCACTCTGCAGCCCTTTGCGAGGGTCCCCCTCTTGCTCTCTGAAGTGCGTTTACAAGCAGTCTTGAATTTGGAGAGAGATGGCAGCAGGTGAGCTTGTCAGACTGGAGCTGGAAAGGAGCCAACCAGGAGGATTTCCAGGTTGAGTTTGGTCGCGGGGGACTTCCCTCATGCATAACAAGAACTGGAGTTAGAGTTCCAGGGCTCAGCTCCACCTCCTGGGGACTCCTCACCAGTTTTCAAATGTCGTGAGAGAGGGAAAGGACTTTACAAAATAGGTGAGTGAGCCGAAGGGGGAGCCTTCCTGGTCACTGTGGTGCCCACCGGAACCCTGTGAGGGCTCTCGCAGCCCTCACACTGGCTCCCTGAGGGGGCGCCGGGCCCTGGGTTCCCTCCAGCTGCAGATGGACGATTCTGCTAGAAATGGTCTTTGCCAAGTCCCCTCCCATACCACCCCTCCCCCGCCCGCCCCCACCAGGCTGTAGCAAATGGTTTGGCTGGCTGGGGGTGGGGACAGGGAGTGTGGGGAGGGGCTTTGGTTTGGCTCAGCTTTTGGGTCTCCCAGTCTGACCTTTTGGGCTTTTGGCCTCATTTGCTCTCACACTTGGGCATCTGGCAGTCAGCTGAGGACTCCCCTCTTGTTCCCAGCATGTCTGCAGCTTCTAAGAAGATGGCTTCCTTGTGGGTTAGTTTAGGAAGCTTTGGGCAGATAGGCGACAGAGATGGCTTAGATGAATAGAATCTGTAGATTATCATGCTATCTAGGACTGAGACCCCATCCCCATTCACTTTCTCTACTTTTCTTCCTCTTTTTGTCTTTCATCGTTTACTGAGCATTTACCATGTTCCAGGTACAGTACTAGGTCCTGAAAAATAAGAGAAATCATTATTATTTGATCTTTACAATACCCCTGGAAGCAAGAGATATTGACTAAATTACCTAGAACCATAACTCTTAAGTGGGCACACTGCATTGGCAGTTTTCATTTTTTTTTAAAATACAATGAAACTTTTGATCTTTGTATTTGGGGCTGTGAACTTGCACCTGGCAGACCCTTCACCCCCAGCTGTGCCTAGGTCTTTACCTTTGCTTTTATCATTGGCTCAGGGGACCTCAAGAGACTTTAAAGGAACAATCAAGATGCCATCCATGTTTTCAATAAGTTACTGTTTCTGGGATCTGGCAATTACAGATTGGGGTAGTGGGGTCGGAAAAGGAATGGCTGGAAAGAGAGCTTAGTTTTGAAGGAAAGCGTCAGCTTTAGGCATGTAGGGTTTGAGAGTCGGGTGAGGCTGGATAGAAATACTGTGTCTGGGCGCGTTACCTGGAACCTGAAATTGCCTTCTATACACTGGGGTCATGTTTGGGCCCTGCGGCCCTGACTGCTCAGGGGCTCGCTCCCATGGAGACCTCTGGCTGAGATGAGGAGGGCGAGAAGTGCAGTTGTCCCATTTCTTTTCCTCTCTATTCCCAACTCTGCTCCCTCTCTTGCATTCTGTCATTAGTCAATGGGAGGTCACTTAATGTCCCTGGATTTTACTTTCCTCTGTAAAATGAAAGGGTTGCCTTCCAAAGTATTTCTCAAACTAAATATGGCAAAGGGCCAGTTCGTTCTTTCTTTTTTCTTTTCTTTACTTTCTTCTTTTCTTTTCTTTCCTTCTTTCATTTCATTTTATTTCATTTTCAAAATGTTGCAGACCAATACTCAGTTCTACTTCATACAAGTAGTTCGCAGCTTGCGCCATGCATGGCTCAGAAGTTCAGCACCATCCAGACTGGTCTGTGAGCCACTGGAGGAGGCGAGTCCAGTGAACTTGCTCTTGGATGTTGTGGCAGGTTCAAATCGCTGTGACTGCTTCTAAAGGTTTACCCTTGGTTCCTGTGTGTATGTTGTGGTGGACTGGTGGTAAACAGTTTATAGGCATTACTTTTGAACTCTGCTTCCGGGACAGCAGAGGGTCTCTGTTTTGACCATTCCACCCCTTTCTGGATATGACTTACTCTCTTCTGTACTGTCCATCTTGGGAACAGAGAGCATCACTTGGAAAAGGAGAGATATTGCTATACCAGAGATTTTCTTAGAGTCCGTCAAAAGATTTACTTGCACCTCAGCTTCTGTAGATAAGGATGCTTCCTGTTTGCCTGTTTGCAAGCCTCAGATTCTGATGGAGAAGTGTCAGAACCTGCAGAGCCCCCCCTCGCCCCACCCCGCCCCGCCACCGGAAGAGGCAGGACTGTGTGCATGTATGTGTGTGTCTGAGTATATGAATTCCATGACTTAGAGGGAGAGAACAAATAAAGGGGAGGTCATGTCTCCTATAGATGCCGGAATGGATTTGGGTCCTGCAAGATACTAAAGCTCTAGTGCCTTAGGCAGGGCACCTTGAATTTTGAGCTTTTCCCATTTGGTGGCTCTCAATAATCTAGAGACAGAACCCTTTTCCTCTGGGTGGATCACAAACTCTGCCCTGGTTTCTGTGAGGACAGACATCCCAATATTTTTGATTGCATGAGTTTGGGCATGCAAACTTTATGCCACCCACTCTCACCCGCA
>NW_006430723.1:802910-803423 GCF_000325575.1 Pteropus alecto
ATTTAGATTTTAAAAAGTAAAATTACTAATTTCCTTCTATTCCAGCTGCCTCATCCTAGTCTGGAGAGTGGGGAGGGGGCTAAGGGGTAGGTAACACAGTCTTGCCACAAAAATATTCCTTAAGAGGGAAACATCCCAAGGACAGTAAGATTAGGGTCTGAGCAAATCCTGGTTACCTTTGTGGCCTGGAACTCTTGTGCCCTTGGTGCTTAAGTAATTGGATTTCTCAACCCCGCCTCCAAGCATTTTTCAGTGTAATCCTAACCTCATGGGCTTTGCGAAGGAAACAAAGACATTGAAGGGGTTTGCAACTGGTCCCTGACAGCGAGCTCTTAAACAACCCTGCCCTGTTGACTGAGTTTTCCTGCATTCCCTCCTCTGAAGCGTAGATACCGCCCCCCAACACCCACTTCCCCGGGGAGTCTTAGCCTGTGGGCCTTGGGTCCCAGTCCTGCTCAGCAGGAGTTTACAGAAGGAGCTGTTTTCTGCCAGTCCTGTACCTTAGAAAGGTTC
>NW_006430723.1:803451-805923 GCF_000325575.1 Pteropus alecto
AAGAACTGGGGAGGCTCATAACTCCTGGCAGAGGCAGACACCCTGGAAGGGCTCAGGCTGAGAGCCCAGGCTGGATCACCAGCAGACTCCCTCTGCTGCACCTCTCCCTTGAGTGTGGCCCTTGGGACAAGTCACTTCTCTGCTGGCTTGAATAAGTTCAGGATGGGGGTACAGAGGGCATCTCCTGACTTCACCAGGCTCTGCTGTACCCAGAGAGGGGAGACTGTGCTTTACCAACTGGGACCATTCCTTCCGTACACTCTCTGCTCGGAGGGGTACAAAAATGAATTTTCAGTTGGAGCTCTGGAGGCTGTGCCCAAGAGATGCCTACCCTGTTTTTCCTGGCACTGTGACCCTTCTCTCTCCATCCTAGGATACTCTTCACAGCCTCAGCCCGTCCCCACTCTTGCCCTTCATGCTTTGAGCTCAGCTCTTAAGTTCTAGACTCAGCAGAGATGGCCTCTGAGGGCACTGCTTTGTGGGGCATGGGCCAAGGGCCCCTTGTGTCAGAATTATCTAGGAGCTTGTAAATGCCGTGCGGCTGCTGGGCCAAGATAGTAGTCATCTGCTGGGCTCAGACCTGTGGGTTCCTGTGGCACAGTTAGGTAAAGGGGATGCAGGAGAAGGGTGGTGTGGGAGCCCCAGAAATTAATGTTGGAAGCTCTGGGCAGGTGGGCCATGTGGCATCCCCCTCCTCACTGGCGCTGCCATTTTTCTCTAAGCCAGGTCACACCTGATGATTAAGGTATATGCTGACCTCTACCCTGTGGCCTTTCTTCCCACTATTATTTCTCCTTGGTTTCCTGTTTTCTAGCTGTGGGTTCCCAGTGGTGTCATTTGGACCTTGGGTAGTAGTTAGGGCTTAGCTCTGGGGTTGTGTGGTTGGAGTGGTGTATGTCTTGGGGTTGTACTGGCAAGTGGTCCAGAGCAGTCTGAACACCCGCTGGGAGCCAGTGCCCAGGGTTCTGTGTCTAACTCCTGGGACACCCCTTCCCCTCACTTTCCAGAGGATGCCTCCTCCACTGCATCTCTGTCTGAGGTCTGAGGGAAGCGAGATGTGGAGGAGGATCTGGGTGGGTGCCAGGGCACTTCAGCTCGAAACACCAGCTCCCACCCCAACAGCCTCCACCAAGACCGGCAGGGCCACGCATGCTTCAGCTTGCCTAGAGAGTTTTCAGTGGCCACACCCTCTGGTTCAACTAGTTTAGTGGCTCCCAGTTTCACTGTATATTAGAATCATCTGGGAGCTTTTAAAAAAGAAAATATCAATGTCTGGGCCCAAGCCCCAGAGAGTCTGATGTAATTGGTCTGGAGTGGAGCCCAGGCCCCAGCAATTTTCAAAGCTCCCCAGGTGATTCGCATGTGCCCTAAGAGTTAAGAAGCCACTGCCCTCATCCAGTGAAGCTTTCCCTATGTCTCCCATACACCTGGGCTGCCCCAGAATTTTTTTCTCATCTCTTGATAATTTTAGTGATAATCAATACAGAGTCTGGAAAAATTAAGAAAATGAAAATGTCAGACAAAAATACTGGATCGAATGTTCTGTTTCATAAAACTGACCCACGAGTTCAGATTTATTAAAACCAGAATTTGAGGGAAACTCTGTTGCAAATGAGAGAAACTCAGTGTTCTCCTCTCACTTTCTAATTTTTTAAAAATTTTGAAGAATAGCACACACATAAAAACACATACTGTGTGCATCAGGGGTACCCCAACCCCGGTGCTATCCATGGCCTGATAGGAACTTGGACGTGCAGCAGGAGATGGGCTCGCCAGTGAAGTTTCATCTGTATTTGCAGCCGCTCCCCAGAGTTAGCATCACCGCCTCAGCTCCACCTCAGATCATCAGGCATTAGCTTCCGGTCCCTGGTGCCAAAAAGATTGGGGACTGCTGGTGTATATCTTGGTGAGTTTTTACAAAGTAAGCACACCTGTGGGACCAGCACCTGGCTCAAGAAATGAGTACACCCACCCCATTCCCGTTGTTTTTCCAATCCTAGAATTTCTATGGCATTTGGGCAAAATCAGGTCAGGCTGTGTTTTGGTTTTGGGCCTGGAGGGCTTCAATTTGTCCTTTGCCAGGAACACCTTTACACACCTGTCCACACAAGCTTAGTGGGTTTCACCACGACAGGGCTCAGGGCAGAGGAATCCTGCAGGCGCCCTCACCTGCTGTTACCTCTTCCTCATCACCCTTAGTTCCTTTTCCACCTTGGCCTTTAGGCTTGCCAGTCCTCAATCTTGGCTAAATCCTAAAATCTATATCATTTTTTGGCTTTTTATTCTCTTTTTTGATTAGACAGGTAGTACATGTTCTTTGGAAAAATTGGGAAATATAAATAGGAGAGGAAGAATTTGTCCATAGTTTCACAACCTAGTTAACCACTGTTACCTGGGGCACATCCCTCCAGACTTGTCTCCACATGCATTTGTTTTGTGCTGTTTATGAAAATGGAGTCATGCTGCATTGTA
>NW_006430723.1:805938-806822 GCF_000325575.1 Pteropus alecto
CATAATGACTAGCTGTAATACTCTTTGTGGAGCACTTATGGTGTGTGGGGTGCATGGGGGCAAAGTTTTCATTATTTGCTCCCTTAATTCTCATGACAACTCCCAGACAGGTGGTGGTAGCCCCACCTTTCAGATAAGGAAATGGATTAAGGCTAAGCGTGACCAAGGGTTGATATTTCACAAGGGGGTGGAGCTGGAATGGAGGCCAGGGGTATCTGACATCAGCTGAGTCCCTTGTTAGTAGACTACTGTCTCTCTCCTAGGACCATCCGTCTATGTTAAATTCATTTGGCAACTATATTAAACAGAGGACAGAGTGATTTGTTTCCTTTTCCCTTTAATGTAGAATATCTCTAGTGTTTCACCAGTAAGCTTGGTGTTGCTGTTTGGTTGAGGTCTTCTGTGTCATGTTAAGGAAATGGTCTCCTAATCCATTTTGTCAAAAAAGTTTTTTCCCCTCTTAGTAGTGGATGTTTCATTTTGTCATATCTCTTGAGCATGGTTTGAAGATGAAATTATACTTCTCTTTTGCCTCTTAATAAGATGAATTGTATTGATACATTTCTTAATGTTGAACTATCTTTGCACTCCTTGAATATACCATATTTGATAATGGGGTGTTTTTTTTAACGTGCTGTTTGATTTGAATTATTAATATGGGAGTTTTACACTTATCTTTTTGAATGAGATTGACCTATAATTTTTTGTGTGTGTTTTCATGGTCAGATGTTGGTATTAGAGTAACTTCATAGAACAGATAGTGAACATTTATTCTTTTTTTAAACCCTGGAGCAATTTAAATAATATAGTTTAATAATTTCATTACTCAAGGATTTGAAAAAAATCTGTTGAAACCATCTGAGCCTGGTACCTTTCTTGAGAGA
>NW_006430723.1:806854-872826 GCF_000325575.1 Pteropus alecto
AGGTGGCTATCAGTATAAAATGTTTACTTTGTATTTCCCATGAAAGTGATCTGTTTTCAAATATGGCATAACGTGTACACAGTTATTGCTTTTCAATTCACTCAGTATCTGATTTTTTTCACTTTCTTAATTTCTGATGTTATATATTATTTTTTCTTTCATTAGCTTTGCCAGAGTTTTATTTAATTTCAAAGTGCAGAGACTTGTCAGTTGTGCTGTTTTCTGAAGCATTAATTTCTGCTTCAGTGTTTATCTTCTTTTCCTTAGGTTTAATTTGGTATGCCTTTTTTCTGGATTCTCAGTTGGATCCTTAGAACACTCTACTTTTTCCGTTCTTTTCTACTTTTTTTCTTTGATCACAAACACATTTAAAAATGACCTTTTCTCTAAGTTCTACTGTGGCCTCATTGTCTAGGTTTTGATATTCTGTGCCTGCTAGAGCTCTTGGGGGGGATGCTGGTGGCGTACCCAACATGTGAGTGCCACGTCCTGATTTAGCCTCCCTTTCCTCCAAACAAGGGCCCCGTGGAGAATCGCTGTATGTGATACAGTGCAAAACCAGACAGTGTAGTGCTTGGTTACTCTTGAGGACTTTGTCTCCAAACCGCTGGGTTGGGACCTAGCAATAGCTTACCAGTTTAGTAGCCAGGACCTGTAGAAAACTTTTTTTTTTTTTTAACTAAAGCAAAATCAGTTTGAATTTATTGCCTACGACCAGAGTATCTCCCAAGCCCCAATGAAAGTTTTAGTAGTATTTAGAAAAGCCTCACATTAGCACCAGAGGAAATGAAGCTAGAAGCTAAAGACAGTGAGAGAGAGAGGATAAAAGAGCTTTTGGCTCAGAGCTCATGACTTAGCTTAGCTGGCCTAGGTTGCAGGTTCATCTTGCTCCCTGCTTCTTTCATGCATCTCTAGAAGATATGGTCCAATTGGTGTCCCTTGGGCTGGGAACAGTGTCCTAGGGTGCAGAGCACAGCGGGAAAAGGGAGAAGGATGATAGTTCCAAGAAAAACAGGGTGGGCAACTCTTGGGCAGGGCCTCTATAGCTCCATCAAAAATCCATTTCTGTAACCCCCAGAGTGCAGAGTGTAGGGGAACAATTATCTCAATTGGGAAAACATGGATGGTCTCCCCTCTCTGGGTCCAGCAGGGCCTAGAGGGGTAGGGGAGCCTTCTGCACCCAGCCTGAACATGTTTGAGTCAGTAGAGAACTTGGCCCAGGGGTCACAGTCAAGGGAAAAGGCAGCACCTTGGGAGACAACCTTTCTTCCCTTTATCTGAGCTCCATAGATAGCAGTAAAGGCCATGGGTATAGGTCAGGGACAGAAGGGATGGGCTGTGAGTTTAACCTAGAAATCAGTAACAATTTTTTTTTTCCAAAAATGAGAAAAGTTTTTGGACTTTAAATAAAAGTAATACATGCTAGTTTAAAAAAATCAAAGAATATTAAAAGTATATGAGTTGGAAACTGAAAATCCCTATTCTCCATCCCAGTGTAATCTCTTTCCAGACTTTATAATGAGCACATGAACTTACCATCTTCCCCACAGTAATGTGTTCATACCATACATTTTTAATTTTGGTATTCTTTTATTTGCTCATGAATATGTTGAGGACATCTTTCCATCTCAGTACATCTATCTTGGCCCTTTAAATGGCTATGGAGTCTTTCATTTTACAGGTTTATTGTGATTTGTTTCCTATTGATGGACATTAACAGCTTCAATTTTTGGCAATTATAAATGACGTGGTAATTTATATACTTATACATATATTTTTTGGTTATTTAAATAGGACAAAATCATACTAATGGAATTTTAATTGATATTACCAAATTACCCTCCCAAAAGGTAATTTGATAATCTCTATCAAATTTACTGTCCCACCTACAGTGAATGAAGAATTATCAGTCTTTAATTTTTGCCAGTTTGGTAGGTGAAACCGATATCTCATTTTATTAGTAAACTTGAGAATGTTTTAAATGTTAATCATTTTACATTTATTCTGTGTATCACATATCTATTATCTACTCTTAATTAGGTTGTCTTTTTATTGATCCATAGAAGTTCTTAATATATTATCAATATTAATCTCTATTATATATTTTTTAATGATTTAAAAAATTTTTTCAGTTACAGTTGATGTACAATATTATATTAGTTTCAGGTGTACAACAAATGATTAGACATTTATATAATGCATGAAGTGATCACTCTGATAAGTCCAACACCCCAACCGACACAGTGCATCACCACTACAACACTGCTGAGCATACTTCCCATGCTGTACTCTACCTCTGAGACTGTCTACAACTGGCAGTTAACCTGTTATATTTTGAAAAAAAACTGTGGCCTCTTATTTGTATTTCATTGTGCCTGTCCTATGAAATTGATTTTTATACAATTAGAATTCATGAATATTTTGATGCCCAAGTTTTTACTTTTAGTTTTGCTTTAGATACTTAGATCTCTAAGCTGAAATTTATTTTTGTATATGGTATGATAGAGATTGAATTTTCCCCAAATAGAAAGCCTATTATGTCTAGTCTATTTATCAAATATTTATAGTTTCCCAATGGTTTATATTTTACCTTAAGCATTTTATAATTACTCATATAGCCATGAGTTTTTTAGGGCTTCTCTTCAGCTCCATTGAATTATTTGTCTGATTTTTATGTCAGTATTCCATTGTTTTAATTACTGCAATTTTTATATAACAGGTTGGTTTTGAAAAAAAAAATGAACTCATTTTTTCCACAACATTTTTTTTTTTGGCTTTTTTTTGCATTTCCTTTTCCAAATAAGCTTATAAACAACTTGTTAAATTCTATGAAAAATGTTGGGATTTTTCAATTGGAATCTCATGGAATTTATAGGTTTGGCGGGAGGGGGTGGTGGCGGGAGAATGGACACCTTTGTAATGAGTCTTCCCATTCAGGGAATGGGAAGTATAGCTTTCTATTTATTCTAGTCTTTTTGTATGTCCATCAAAGTTTTCTTCATATGGCCCTACACATTCCTCTATAGTTTATTCCTAGGATGTTGTAGGTTTTATTGTTGTTGCTGAAGTGACAGGGATCTTTTCTGTTACACTTTTTAACCCGTTACTGCAGGTGTATTAGAAATGCTCTGGTTTTTGTCAGCTGCTCTGGGATGCTTCCTCTGACACTCCAGCTTCCTAGGCCCAGGCAGCCCCTTGCTCCCTCAATCCCCAAATGTGTTGTCTGTATCTCTGTAACAGTACTTCGGGGTCTGGTATAAGTTCCTCGTTCATGAAGTGCTCATCTTACTCGATTTCATTCCCCAGTACCTGGCACAAAGCCTAGCATGCAGTGACTCCTTTTAATAAATACTGTGGAATCAGATTGATGAGAGAGACAGTGAGCTTCATCTCCTCACAGTGTGACAGCCTAGGCTAGTGCTAGTTGCAGAATCTAAAGCAGCCCTGGCCCCAAGCCTGGGGGCCGTGAGCTGGACTGCAGAGATAGGGCCCTTGCCCTATCCCCACAGTGAAGAGACGATTCTGGGCCATTTTCCCACAGCAGACATCAGGGAGGAGCCCTCTGAATGGACACCTCTTAATTATCCTGGGACTGACAGCCCACTTGTCATTAACTCTCATTAGTACTAACTAGTAGGGAGAGTTGCCTTTTTGGTTCCCAGGCACCAGAAGGCATCATGAAGCTCAAACTTACCTGTAGCTGCTCTTTGGGGATAAAGAGTCATCGAGTCAGAAGCTGGGCTTGTGAAGACCACTGGTGATGTTGGCTCCACATCTGTGTGCCTGGTCTTCTTTCTCAAAGGTAGTATCTGTCTCCTCCCTACTATTCTCCAGAGTCTATGACCTCCCCACCCCCCAGGTAGTTTCTAGGCAAAGTTTATTCCTATCAATGTGCTAATCTTTCTCATCATGTTTGTATTTTAAGCTATTACTTGTAATTGGGGGAAAAAAGACACTATTTCTTGATGAACTGCCCAGTGCAAGGTACTCTGCCCTGCCCCCCTGCCATACTGCAGGTCTCCCATCTCTGCTGCCACAAGAGCTAGAATGGAGATGGAAATCTCTGCCTGCCCAGGAATGCTGGGTCCATTAGGACCCATGAACAAGGGACCCCCCTCATCCCTGGAGCACAGAGGCTGCAGACCTGGAGATGCAAAGATGCTTGCTGCTCTTAAGCAGCGGTTAGGATTCCTGCCTTTAAAGAAAATAGGGAAAGGGGATCAACTTGGCTTGCACAGATAAGAGGAATGCCAATTAGAGGTGGGCTGTGAGCCACTTCGCAGTCACTCTGTAACGGTTCTCATGTATCTGGTTCAGTGTATCACCAGGTTGTGTTGGACGATGGTGGTGAACGGTGAACAGTGAACAGTTCTCATTTAGCCTGTGCTCTGTGCTCCTCCTCCCTTCTGTGCACAGGGCAGCAGAGGAAATAGAAACATTGTCTCTGGCTCTTCTGCTAGTTTATTTAAACCCCCAGGGAAACAGTGGAGCCAAAGGTTCACCCAAGAGGTCGGGAGGGAGGTAGAAGTACTGCTCTGGCTCCCCCCTACTCCCACCCCCAATCCCTGTCTTACTTCCTGTCCTAGTGCCCACCTGGGGTTCCGGAGCAGTCTCAGGGCTGGGAACTGTCGCCATGGATCCCGCCTGCAAGGTGCCAAGTCCTGGGGCCCCTTGTGGCAGCCACAGCTGTATCTCTGCCAGCTCTGGAGGAGCCGCCTTCTCAGGGTGCCTAGCAGAAACTCTGACAGATGGACCTCTGTGAACCGTGGAGTTGTTCCAAATGCCTTCTACTGGAGTGGAGCGAGTTCTGGCAGTGGGGCTCCAATGCCGGGCTGCTCAGCTTTAGCTCACCTATTGGAGAAAGCCTTTTCCATGACCCTGCCTCCTTGCCCACTTGTTCTCTCTCTCAAAGAGCAGAGATGCTGACCAGTGACTGGTCGAGCCTCCATGTGCACATGCTGGGGTAGGTGAGTGGAAAGAGACTGCTGTCCTTTGTCAGCCTTCAAGACCCTCAGTTCACCCAATTTCTGAACCAACTGGTTTCCTTACTTTCCTGCATTCATCCTCAGTCCCATAGGGCTCTTGGAGGGAGCCTCTCAAAGGGCAGCCTGAGAACAACCATAGACACCAGGGTTGATCTCTAAAGATGGGACCTAGGAAGCTGCATTTGTAGCCAGCTCCCTACAGGTGATTTCTCTGCCCACTGGACTTTGAGAACTGCCAGTCTGTGAGGTAATATAAAAGAGGCTGTTTATTTGGGGCTCGTGATGCTTGATGAGGACTGAAAAGACATACTTTTAAATGCTGCCATGGTTTTTGAAAAGGCCAGGCCTTATGCAAGCACTTGTGAAAAACCAAGAGAGACTGACTATAAAAACTGAAATTTCAGATAAGATCAAACTGTAGGAAATAGTTAAAACTTTGTTGTTGTCTATTACAAAGAATGCAAATCCATTGCAGAAAAATTAAGAAGTTCAGGTAAGCAAATAGAGAAAACAAAACATCTATAATTTTACCACTCTTTCTAGAAGTCATATATATTTAAAATTTTTAAATGTTTATTGATTTCCCTCGATTATCAAAATTATGTTTATTATAAAATGATTTATTTTTAATTACAAAATTGATGTAAAATGTTTTGATTCGCAAATCTTTTATTGCTCTCTTGTGATCCACATTTCTTTGTGAATATATTTTGACTTGCTTCACTTATTTTTTTTGTGTGTGATTTTTCTTATGAATTCCTAAAAGAGCTTCATATATTAGTGATATTAACTCTTTACCATACCTTGGCAAATATTATAAATGTCTTTTAATTTTTTAATGTTTATTTTGGTTTTATTTTGACACACTTTTTTTTACATGTTTATCTGATCAAATCTAGTTGTAGTAGTTTATCAAGTTGTTTTTTTGTTTTGTTTTGCCTAACAGAACAAACACTGCTTTTGCAAATTTAAGAGGAATTGAAAGAGACTGGACAGTTAAAGGCCAGACTAGTACTTCTCACATTTTAATATTCATCCAGATCACCTGGGAATCTCTTTATACTGCTTCTAATTCAGCAGGCCTGGGTAGAGCCTGAGGCTCTGTAGTTCTATCACGCTCTCAGGTGATGCTGATGCTGCTGGTTATTGGACCACATTTTAAGTAGCAGGGAGCCAGAAGTTTCCAAACCCAGCTGATCAAAGAGGTACTTGAGCATTTTGAAACAGAGATTTTGGGCCATATCCTGGAGGTGTCCAGCTGTGGGACTGCGTCCCTGTGTGGCTCTTTGTGGCTGGGTGACTGAGACACAATGCCTTGGCCCTTCTGAGCCCTTGAGTTCCTTGTCTTTAAGATGGAAAGACAGTGCTTACCTCAAAGGGATGTAGGAGAATTAAATGAATGAATAAAAAAAAACCCAACTTTTTTTATGAGCCAGCAAAATAATGTCATAATCAACTATTAGGCCTTTTTGGGGGGTAGTTCTGACAAATTTCTACTTCTCTGGTGATTGATATTTTTAATATTCCTACCTCTTCTTGAATAAATTTTCCTAAAAACTTGTCCTTTCATTCATTTTTTCAGAGTTTTTGATAATATACTTCATGTATTATTCTCTGGCGACAGTTATATTCCTCTTCACATTTTTAACTGTTTATTTATGTTTTTCTTTTTTAAATGATCAGCCTTGCCAGTTTATTTTATTGGTCTTTTAGAGAGTCACCTCTTAGATTCATTTATAAATACCACTACATTTTGTTTTCTCATCAACTATTTCTGTCTTTATCTCTACTGATTCCTTTTTCCTGCCTTTCTTAGTTTTTATTTTCTAGCTTCTTGGATTGAAACTTTCATTTTTTTCTTCTTACTTAACAAAAGTGTTTTAGAAGCATGAATTTTTCTCTGTTAATAGCTATTGTTTTCATTGATATTAATCTTCAAATCTGTAACTATAACTTTTTCCCACAGAAACAGCTCTATTTTTATACTCATATCAGCTTACATATTAATGATATTTAAAGTACATACCATAACAAGTACAACTAGCATAAACAGATTGAAAGTAAATGTAATTGTGATTTTTATTCCGCCCCACCCCCACCCCCACCCCCCAGAGTGATTCAGGAGACTTACTTCCAGATGTGTTTCTTTTGGTTAGAGAGGGCTTGTCAGGCACATTCCAGGCTGTGATTCTGTGCTCCACATGGGCCTGTGTGTTCTGGTGGAGCCTGTGCATGTGTGTCGCTGAAGCTTCGGGTTAGTAGCCCTCTAGGGTGTGCATGAGGAGTTGCCTGTGCCCTGTGCATGTGGAAGGAAGGGGTCTCGGGAAGAGAGCTGGTGGTTCCTGTTCCAAAGCTCTCTGCTCCTCTCGATAGTCAGCCCAGACACTGTCCAGATGGCCCCTTTCTTACTTGCCTGTTGCTCTGCGGTTCTCGTCCAGGGCCTGGTGCCTGAGGCTTATTGTCCCTCATTGGTTGGAAGAGCAGGGGTCTGGGGTGAGAGGGGACTTGAGTCAGAGACCCCGAATTCCAGAGCCCTCCTGCTGCTGCTACTGCTGCTAAGATACCATCCTCATCTTGTTTCCTGTTCCTCATCTGTAAAGTGCAGATAATGTTACCTTTTCACAGAAACTGGAAGAGTCTTGGAGATCATCTAGTAACATAACTCTTAAAAAATTTATTTTATTTTGGCATAATTTCAGGGCTTCAGAAAAGTTGCAAGAATAGTACAAAGAATTCTCTTCATTCATTCTCAAATAGTAACATTTTACTACATTTGCTTTATTTTTTTCTGTCTCTTTCTCTATAGTTTTTATCTGAACCATTTGCAAGTAGGTGGTAGACGTGATGAGTGTGGACTTTCTAAAATCACCTAAATAACCACAGGGCAGAGATCAGAATCAGGAAGTTAATGTGGGCGCAACACCTCCGCACAGTTAACCTATGGACCTTAGGAATACGAATAACTCTGCTCTGTAGACCTCATTCACATTTTGCCCATTGTCACAGCTTCTCTTGTAGGAGAAAAATCAAAGGATAACATACATTCAGTGGTCAGGTTTTTTTGCCTCTTTCAGTCTGGAGCAGAGCCTCAGTCTTTCCTGACATTTTAAAATAATTTTTTAAAAGCAGAGGAGGAATTTGAGACCAGATAGGTAAAACGACTTGTCCAGGGCTTATAGCAAGACAGTCTTAGAAGAGCTGGGGCTGGGAATCTGGTCTCTCTGAAGTGCTCTCCTAGTTACAGATCCAGCGCCCCCAGCCCGCCCCCCCCAATCCCAGGCGAACATTTAGCTCCTAGGTCTTTATCTTCAGCCAGCTCCTCAGGCATAGAGGTGGGACAGGCACAGTTCCCCAGGGAACTGCCTTCTCCTGCTCGTCCGTCCTCCTTTGCCCCTCTGTCTGGAAAGCCAGGCCACAGCACCCCGCCTCCACCCCTTCTCTTGCTGGTTTGGTGTTGGCTGGGGATCAAGGCCATAGCTGGGGAGAGAGAGGGACTTTAAAACTGGTCTAGCCACTGCCTCTCCCTTGAGAAAAGGGCTGAGGAACAAGGATCACAGCCTTGGGTGGGGCACAGCTGCTGCTTTCTGAGTGACACCCATGGGTTTGGGGTGTGGGTATTAACTCCCCCTTGGCAGCTTTGGGATTAGTGGCTGGGACTTGTTCATCACTATCTAGAAATGGGAGCTGGGGACATGGCCCTAGGCTGAGCCAGAGTAAGCAGGTCTAAGCAGGTCACCTGTTCACCTGCCCCAGGTCCTCCTGTGCAGATTCTGGGGCGGTCTTTTGCATTACAAGGGGGACACTTAACAGATAGTTGACTGTAAGATTATCTTGCTCGAGCCTCACCCTCTTGTATTGTATGAAAAACATTCGTTTTCTTTAACAACCTTATTTGCCTTTAACTTTTTAAGGGCAAATTGCTTAATTGTTGGTTGCTTAATATATATTCTTGATTTATTTTTATTTTATTGAATCTTTTGTAAACTCCCCTCCCCAAAAAACTTTCTGTTTGTTTGTTTAATAAGGACCTTTGGAACCAACCTACATTTCCTGTCTGACTGTATCTATGACTGTTCGGCTCATCAGCAGGTTTTTTGTCACTGGTTCTTGGATTCAGGGACCCCCGCCTCTGCATTTTCAGAGCTCTTGGGCAACACCAGCTTGCTTGCTTCGCTCAAGAGTTGCCACGCCCTACTATCCTGAGGGATTCCTCTCTCCAAAGCTTGGCACTGAAGTGGGAGCTGGTCTCCGCACCTTGACTACCACCACTTTTCCCTGAGATAAGATCTCTCTTGTTTCCACTTTCACTTGTAACCCAGGGAGGAAGTAAAAGGAGAAGAGGTTTTGCCTGTCACTCCTCTGTCCTTCTCCCTCCACCTTTGGGGTGGGCTCACCAGATCAGCCGTCCCCTCCTTGAGCAAGTATTTAGTTTCTGCTTTTGTCTTAAAGCTTCTGACAGAGACGGAGATGAAGGTTTCTCAATTACAGTTTTATTGAGATATAATTCACATAACATACAATTTACCCATTTGAAGTGCACAATTCAGTGGTTTTTAGTATATTTTTAGTATATTCAACCATCACCACTGTCTATTTCAGAACATTTCTATTGCTCCAAAAAGAAACTCAACCCAGTAGCATTCCCGCCTCCTTGCCCCGCTCGGTCCCCTCAGCCTCAGGCAACTGCTCATCTTTTTGTCTCTTTGGATTTGACTGCTCTGGCCCTTTCATATAAATGGAAGCATACAGTATGTGGCTTTTCACATCTGAATTCTTTCACTTAATTTGTTCAAGGTTCATCTGGGCTGTAGCCTAGATAATACTTTGCTCCTTTTTATGCCTGCACAGTATTCTTCCCCAAAGGCAGGCTAGGGACATACCTTCTAAGTTGTCACCCAAATGATGAAACACCCGTGCTAATGTGGGTAAAATCCTACCTGCTGTTATCAAGGTTGTTACCTGCAGCCTGTGGGGCTGGCAGAGTCCGTCCTTTCAGCCCTGAGTTTGTGCCGAGTTTTCCATCCCTGTCCTCAGAGAAATCACAAGCCCAAATAGAGGTGGGAGAAGGAGGAAATAAACCATTCCGATAGCCAATATGTGCCATGGGAAGGTAGCAAAATGTGGCAGAAACTAGACATTCAATCTCAGGGGCTTTATGTATGCTAAATAGATACCAGGGAGAGCAGTACAGCTATTAAAAACAAAACTCTTGCAAGAGTAAAGACTATGGAAAATACTTATGATACAGAAAGGGAAGAAATTAGCATTAAAAAAAAAAAACCCCAAATGTACTTAATTTCTCCAGTTTTATAAATTTAGTTCATGTTGCATAGGAAAGAAAAGGCACCGAATGTAAACTATGGCCATCTCTGGGAAGTCAGAGTTTCTTGTTTTTACTTCTTTTTTTTTTTTCCACTTTGCAGACAGAACTTCCTGTTCTCCCATCTCTCTCAGCTGAAACTATTCTTTATCTTCCTTATTATTCTATTCTTATGACCTTTCATTATTGTCTTGGGTCCTACCAGGGTTCTCCCTGGCCGTAATGAGTTTTTAGTAAGCCTTTGATATTCTGTCAGTAACTACACAGCTTCACTCAGAGATAAACTCACAGTTAATGAGTTTCATTGCTTTCACCAGGTACTCAAAGCCTCAGACTATGTAACAGATTTATGCTGCCACACACATTTAGAGATAGTGGTACAATGTCTGCTGTAAAGGAACCTACCTTTGCATGGAACCCAAGACAAATCTAAACACCTAGAAAATCTGTCAATGAGGCAGAGACTGCTTTCTCACTGCTGTTATCACCAGTGCCTAAAAGTGACTTTCAGGTAGAAAATGCTCAATACATATTTGTTGGAGGGATAAATGAATGGCTATATAATTGTGTATATCATGTATGAAAGGTAAGATTGCTGTGATGTGCTGATAGCATCAGTAGGTAAAATTTCATAATTCTGTGGGGCTACTACAGGTATTTTCACTTTTTTAAAAAAGTCCCTCCTCTCTTTTGTTATTTGCATGCATAGTTTTGCATAGTTGTAATCATAAGCTTCATGTACACTATAGCGTTCTGCTACTTTTACTTTCCATTTTATCCAGCATTTTCCCTTGGTGTTTATAATTTATGGATTTTGATGACTATGTAGTGTTCTACTGAGTCGTATCATCATTTTCCAAACTGCTGCCCTCATCCTGAGTTTTTAGTTTTCACTGAAATGTAAAAAAGATTTTTTGAGGTGCAAATTTATAAACCTAAGTTCCTAAGAACCATACTACGAAATGGAAGGGTCTTTATTGCCCTTGATACATTTATCTGTTTATTTGCTTGCCTTATTTATTTTTACCTTTTGAACAAAAAGAGAAGATTGAAGTTGCGAGTTAGAAGGCAGCCTGGCTTGGGAGTTGGGAGACCTGGGTTCGACTATGTTCCCGACAGTGGTGTGCTGGGGCGAGCGCAGAGGGGTTGGCCAGTCAGTGAGCCTCCTATTGTGATTGTCACCATGAGAAATAAGTGAGGAGAAATCAGAAGGCAGGTCTGAAGTATTCTTAAAGAGCAGTTGACAGGACTAGGGTCTGCCTGCATATGGAAACATAAAGAGGATGTCAAAGATGATGGAAGGGCATTCTCTGGAGGCCCAGGACAATGACTCTTCACACGAATTTGTAAAAAGGAATGTCCAGAGGAGGAGTTGCTGGGAAAGGGGACAGGTGCTGGGTTAGGATTTAAGTGTGTTGGGCCTAAGTTGCGTCCAAGTAAAAAGTATCTGGTAGCTGGAAAGCAAGCCAGAAGCTTGAGGAGCAGTTCGGGGGAAAGGAAGCTTTGAGGCTCTACGTGCAGGCTGAGCGGTGGAGCCTTGAGTGGAAGTGAGGTTTCCAGGAAAGCTGTGAGGGTGAGGGGGGAAGGGTGGAGAGCAGCTCTGATGAGGGGATCCAGAGAAAAAGGAGAGAACGGTGGAGGACCAGGATCCTGTGGAGGGAGGTGTGGGGTGGGTAGGGGAGTGGGGCTCTGCCACAGAGAGGCTGGAGGGACAAGGACTCCCAGGGCCTTCCTTATCACCCCTGACCCTCGGGGAGAGGATAATGGATGAGGAGGGCCCCGAGGTTCCTGTTCCCCTTTTTCCCAACATTGCAGACAAGACTTTCAGACGAATTTGTACAAGAAGCCAAATTACTGGCATCTTTCAGTTTTCTGGGCTAACAGACCAGCAGTGACTGTGAATAATGAGACTTTACATGGAGACGTGTTGTACGATATTTCCAGGGGTTTAGGACAAATAGAATGTATTCACGCTCCCTAATTTCCTGCCTTCTGGACAGCACCAGGCTTCCCTAAATGGCAGCTTTCCCCCTTTTCCGTTTCCTAGCCCACTGAGCGAAGTCAGTTTTATGACTGATGGGTGAAGGCCACTCTGCCAAAAATTACTTTTCCTCCAGATTTTTGGATAGTGGCTTAAAGATTAATTTATTTGAATGAAAGAAATTTAAGTCCTCTTGAGTCCTTGAGAAGGGAATGGATGGAGACAAACTCTGTAGGCAGGGGTCCAATGAAAGGCTTGAAATCCATAGTTATTGATAGTCTCTTACAAATGTGGGAGTCATTCTCCAAAAGATGAGAGCCCTGGCAGCGGGGAGGCCATGGGTATCCACTGTCAGCTCCAATGTTAGATTCAGCTTTTGCACTTGCCAGTTATGAGCCTTGCAGTACGTCATTTAACCTCTATGTGCCCCATGTGCTCACTCACTAAATGGATGTTGGCTTATTGGAAGAATCGAAAGGTTGGTTACATTTAAACATAAAAATGCTTACTTAATGCAGAGTTTAGCACCCAGTGCTCAAAACTGTTAGCTGCTGTCAACGTCGTTTTCCTATAGCCCTCGCCCTTTGGACACACCTGAACTGTCAGTGGGTTACATGAGGTGTAGGGCACCTTTAGGGAAAGTGCATGGGACCATTAGTTAAGGTCAGTGGACTGTGGTGCTGACAGTGTTTCCTTTCTCATGCCCTGAGCTATTTAGACTTTAGGTAGGAAGTGGGTGGTGAGAGCTGGGTATGAGCCCCGGGTAGGTGGAGCTGTGGGAATGCCCGCCCTCGCTGGGAACCGAGGGGGGCTTTTCTGGCAGTGAGACGTGCACTGCGTGGTTTGGGCCATGGCCCCAGCGCTGCTGGAGCGGGTGTGTGCGTGTGCGCGCGCGCATATGTGTGTGTGTGTGTGTGTGCGTGCGTGTGCGTGTGTGTATGTGTGTAGGGGGCAGAAAGTCGGGGCTCCTGCTGTCTGGCCGAGGAGCCGCTTCAGTGTCCTGACCTGCTTCTCGTGTGCTGGCGGCTTTGGAGGCAGCTGCTGCTCCTTGCGCCAGGCCTCAGATGTGGTCGGCTCAATTTCCTCCCGCTGGCCTCCGGCCGGCCGCCACCGGCTGCTTGAGGCAGGGGCTTCCGTCAGAGTGCTGGCTCCCGCTCCCGCCGAAGCTCCGGAGGCTGGAGGGGGAGCCTGCCGAGCGGCCTGCGGCTCTGCACCTCCCACCCCCACCCTTCCTGCCACGGGTCGCCTTAGGGGAAGACCGAGCTGCTGGGGGAGGGGTTTCTGCTTGGGTCGGAGTTGCCGGGCTTTCCAGCCCAGCAACTTTCAGAGAACTTTTAATGCGGGGAATTTCAGGCTTAGTACCTCACCTCAACTGGACCCTGTCTTACCCTCCCAGAGTACTGCTCATCTTGTAGGATATTTCTTGCTTTCCACATAGGTGTGATTGTGTGTGTCTGTGTGTTTGTGTGTGTGGTAACATAACAATTCTCTAGCAACAGAAATAGCAAGAAGAAAATTCACCCATGAATTCCTCTCCCCAAGGCTCCCTTCCAGTCTTTGTTCAGAGGCATGCATAATTTGTGCAGTTTCAGGTGTGTTGTAGCTACTCTCTTAAACTTACCCCTAAATAAAAATGTAATACCTACAATAAATTCTGGAGAAACAAAATATATTCACTCTCTACCACCAGAGATGAGTACTGATGAGTTAACATTTCTGTGTATTTCTCTTTGGTGTTCTGCGTGCATTTTTAATGGAATTGAATTCTTAAATTAGGCAACATTTTGATTCCTGTATCTTTTTCTACTTCAAATAGTATAAACACTTCCCCTGTCATAAAAACCTTCAGCATCTATTTATGACTACAAGTATATTCTTGAGTTCGATTTTTTCACTTAAGACATTTCTGTTTTTATATGTTCTTATTCTATACCATCGTAAGCAGTTATACCTCTACTGATGAAATATACGTTGTAATTTTTCTTCCATATTATTAGAAACATGGACTTGACCTAGTGTTTTATATACAGGCATACCTCATTTTATTGCATTGTTTTAATGAGCTTCACAGATGTTGCGTTTTTTACAAATGGAAAGCTAGACCCTCCACCATCAAAAGGGTTATGACTCACTTTATTGTGGTGATCTGGAACCAAACCCGCAACATCTTGGAGGTATGCCTGTGTGTTAAACAGATGAAGCATAATAATAAATACATGTGAACTCTCTACCCAAGTTAAGGACTAGACTGTTGCCAGCCTCATTGAAACTAACTACCTGGGTTTTTTTCCCCAACCCTATTTCCCTGTTTCATCTCCGGAGATAACCACTACCTTGACTTTTGTGTTTCACATTTCCTTGCTTTTTAAAAAAAGTTTTAATTACATATATTTGTATTCTTATGCAATACATTTAATTTTCCTTTTTTGTTGTTTTAGAATTGGTAGTCTATATATAGTCTTTTGAAGCTTGCTTTTTTT
Source organism: Pteropus alecto (assembly GCF_000325575.1). Classification (NCBI taxonomy): domain Eukaryota; kingdom Metazoa; phylum Chordata; class Mammalia; order Chiroptera; family Pteropodidae; genus Pteropus; species Pteropus alecto. The sequence goes on from NW_006430723.1 coordinate 821,621, forward strand.
CCCACTGAGCATAGTTCCTAAGATTCATTCATGTTCCTGTGGTTCATTCACTCGCACCTGCTTTAAAATATTCCATTGTCCATTCTGTGGTTGGTGGGCACTTAGAATACTTCTCTGATTTAGTTTTTATGCATCATGCTGCTGTGAGCATTGTATGCACACCTCCTGACACACAAGTGCAGTTTCTCTAGGGGTGGAATTGTGGACCATAGGATACACGCATGTTCAATATTAAAAGATAACGCTGCAGACCTTTTTAGAATGGTGTTCTCTTATGCCCTCTGCCAGTGATATTTAGAAAAAAATTCTGCTATACCTCACCAGCACTTGTTATTAAACTAAAATACCGTTTCATGGTGCTTACTATGTACCTGGTACTGTTATAAGTGTTTTTCCTGTATTCGTTTAATCCTCATGACAACTCTGTCAAGTTAGGTACTGTTTTTAATCCACAATTTACAGGTGAGGAGATGAGATACAGAGCGGTTAGGTAACTTACCGTGGTAGGTAAACGGTGGGGGCAAGATTGGAACTAAACATTCTTGCTCTTAAATTCTACATACTGGATATTAGATGGAATCTCACAGTGGCTTTATTTTGTACTTCTCTAATTACTAATGAAGCTGAGTATTTTTTCATATATTCCCCATTTCTTTTCATGAGCTATCATAACATTTTAAAACCATTCCCCTGTTGTTGGGCTGCTTAGGTTATTTGTAATTCTTCACTGTTAATGCTTCTGGGAAAATCTTTGGCACATTTAACTTTTATATTTCCTCTGTGTCTTAGTTATTTTGTTTACATTTCCTGCAGTGAGATTAAGAATAGTACTTAGTGGTTAAAAATGGCTGTGCTCTTTTGGATTGCTGTGTGATCTTGGAAAAGTTACTTAACTTCTCTGTGTTGTGTTCTTATCAGTGGAGGTAAATTTCTACTTTGTAGGAGTTTGTGATGATTGGAAGAGATAAATGAGTGTGCCATGATTAACATGATAATCGGCACATCATAAAAGTGTTCCATCCTAGTTATGTAGAGACTTTTCCTAGTTCCTCCTTTTCTTCCCTGAAACCACATTAATTACTATTGGGTCAGAGGGCATGAACAGTCACAGTCCTATGCTTCTGCCAGATATGATGACCTCAGGGAGTTTGGCCTCGTTTCAGCTTTTTCCTGAGTATCACCCCAGCCATTGAGAGATCTGCTCTATCTGTCCATTTTGTAGTATCGCTATGTACATAGTAACCACAGGAACCAGTACCTCCCCTCGCCTCATGCAACAATACCCTCTGCCAACACATAACAGTCTTGAGAAGTTAGACATAACCTTCCGAGATTTGCTGTCTGCAGAGAGAGTTTGGATGTGGAGAGAGTGCAGACGCAGGACCAGGCTAGCCAGTGTACACAACACATACACACTCTCACACTTGCAAAAAACAGGCAGTTGTGCACATCCTTTCAAAGATTCTTCTAAAAGTCTCTTCCCTACTCACAGATTTTTTTTTTTTCATCAGTAAATCCCAGGAGAGGAGAATCCTTTTAGGAAAGGAATAACTGATCAAATCTAGATGGAACATGCCGTGAATACAACCCATGTGCTGTTAGAGGGAGTCAGGCCGTCTCTTTGGGCGAGGAGAGGAAGGAATGGGCTTTGCATGGAGGTGGACACTGAGCCCTAGGACTGGGGCACAGGGTGGAGCTGGAAAGTCCAGCTCCTTGAACAGTGGCTGGAGGATTGGAGGGGCTGAGCTGATGGTGCACCGTGGGATTTACTGGCCAGCTGAGTGGGGAGCACCCACTGCTGTCTTGGAATTCCCTGAGAATTCATTCTTAGAGATTCTGCTGTACAAGATGCACCTTAGACTGGCCCGTCTCCTGGCCACTCACCTTTGTGGAGGTTGACGGCAGACATATTCATCCTGGCTGAAAATACCTTCTTAGATCTGTTTCTTCTAAAATGGTGCTTAACTGCTGACGGTGATTAAAACAGTCCTAGAGACTCTGTGCTCTTCTAACTTTCCCTTCCTAGAAGTCCTGAGAAGGTATCATCAATGAGGTCTTTGTTCTCTCAAGATAATAGTCTTTATCTTCTCACCTTCTTCCCATTTCTCTTTAATAGAGGACTGTTGGTCTGGTTTTTATGTGTTGATTCTCTGAGATTCGGGAAAAACTTGGAAAACCTGGTGGTGTTTCTGCACTTCTAATTGTGTTATGGACCAAATGAGGTGCCTGAGGGGTGGAGTTCCAGACTTCTCCAACCTTTCCTGGCATCCAAGGGGCCGTTGTTGAATACCTGGGGATGTCTGGGGACCAGCTGTGGTTATTTGAGAGCATAAGAAAGGAGTTGGCTGTACAACAGGAAGCAGGTGGGACCTCGGGAATCCTGACCAGGCAGGGTGCAGGGACAGACTCTAGCAGAGGTTCCTGGACCCCCCAGAGAAGACCCGGAGTCTTTTGATGGTGAGACCTGTGACTGAGGGTAGTAGTGTTATACATACACATTACCTCTTTATGAAGCAAGGTGAAGGTCAGGTCTCTTCTTGGATCTGAGAAGAGCATTTACTCCTCCCATCTTCTAGTAACAAAACCCTATTGCCCCCAGATGATGGGAGCACACCCCTAACCTGGACAATGCTTAGCCTGCGATGGGCCGGAGCCCTCCAGAGATACTGTGTGAGGCAGAGAAGAAACCTGGTAAGGCTGGGAGTGTGGGTCACAGTGAGGGCAAGGTGGGGTTTTGTATCTGGAAAGTGGATGTAAGAAGGGCCAGAGCAGACACCTTTGGTGGGCTTTTCTGCGGAGGGCAGTTGGGGGTTGTTTGAGATCAGTTGTCAAGTTCTTGAGTCCTTTGGGGCAAAGCCATTCCTGATGGCATTGGCCATTTTCAGACCTCTTCTGTGCATCCACTGTGACAGGTGCCGTAATAGAGGACCACCGATTCTGCCCAAAGCTTCTGTGAGCTGTCCTCTCAAAGTCCAGGGGTGGAGAGGCTTGTGCCAGCCATGTCGTGGGAGGAAAAAGCAACAGATCTTTTTGAACACATCCTGAGCACTCTCTGCTGGGTTCTGAAGTTGTCATGGAAGCCTTGTCCCCTGGGAGCTTACAGAGTAGTTGGTCATACACTCTTAGGAAAAGATCCCCAATAGAAGGTGGCTGTGTGTGCTGACTGTAGAGTCTGGTTCAGACCCTGTGGTGGGCAGGACTGGTCAAGGGGGACTTTATCAGGAAGGGACTGATCCTCTCAATTTAATCGTTTGTCTCTAGAACCACACTTCATCCCCATCTCTGTTCTCGCCTTAGTGCAGGCCCTTCTTATCACTGATCTACACAGTGATGTTAGTCTCCCAAGTGGTCTGCAGCCTTGAACTCTGCAGTCTGCTCTGCGGGAACACCTGAGTAACCCCCCTGAAATGTAAGTCCGCTGTGTTGTGCTCACGCTGTGAGCTACACACCTGCCCTCCCCACACTGTGTGCTCGGGGCATGCCCAGCAGCTTTCCCTTCTCCAGCCTGCCAGGGCTTCTAATGAGTCTGTGCCTTTGAGATGCTGGTCCCTCACTCTGCAATTCCCCCTCTTTCCCCCTCTTCAGAGTACCTGCCCATCTTTCACGCCTCATCCTGAAAGTTACTTGGAGGTGAAACCTTTCTTGACACACATGTTCACTGGCCCGGAGAGAACTCCCCTCCCCCACCATCCACCTGTGTCCCTCAGGCCCTGGTATAGACTGTTTGCACTGCACTGATATGCTTTAGGGCATTTGTTTGTTTATAGGTCTGTTTCTTGCCTTTCACCTTATAAACTTCTTGATGTTCCTGAAATAAACAGTCTGGTCTATTGTTGGGTAAGAAGCCACCCTGGAATTTAGCGGCATAAAACAGCCATCATTTTATTATGCTTATGCAGTCTATGGATCCAGAAGTCAGGAAGGACACAGTGTGGGTAGCTTGTCTCTGTTCCTTGATGTTTAGGGCCTCAGCTGGGAAGGCTCAAAAGCTAGAAGTAACTCGATGACTGGACTAGAAAGTTCCTTCACTCACACGTTTGGCAGGTGATGCCAGCTGTTGGCTGGACCTTAGCTGGGCACCTATATGTGCCCTTTCCACGTGGCCTGGGTTTCTTCACAGTGTGGTGGCTGGGCTCCAAGAGTAAGTTTCCCAAGAGAACTAGGCAGAAGCTGTATTGCCTTGTATAATCTAGCTTTCAAAGCCACGTAGTATCACTTCTGCCATTGTCACAAGCCCACCTGGATTGAAGGAGAGGAAACATAGACTCCACTTCTCCATGGGATAAGTGCATGTGGGATCGAGGGATTGTAGTGGCCATCTTTGAAAAATAAAACATGTCACAAATGCTAAACACTAGATATATGCAAATGGCAATCTTAAAATAGGAAAGTTGAGCAAGGGTTTCAAAATATGAGGAAGAGTTACGAAGTCGGTGACTGGGAGTCTTGAGGGAGGGCGAGATATGTTCAACCACAGATTGTAGGGTGGAGAAAAGACTGTGTGTGTGTGCATGTGCATGCACGCACACATGTGTACGGTGGAAGAAGAGGCTTGGAGTTTGCAGAGTTGTTTAAAGGAGCCACTGTCAGGTTGGACAATTTAAACAATGTGTACGAACACCAAGGCTCAAATTAGGAGAGCAAGGACAGAAAGGGAGGAGATAGAATAGAGAGGCATTCACGTTCAGAATTGTTTGGATTTGGTGACTGGGTGCATTGGAGGAGCAAGGATGATGTTTGTGTTGACAATGATGAGAGCAAGGACACTGGCAAAAATAGGAGAATTGGAGGAGCTATTGGAAGTGGGGAGGGGGATTCAGTTCTGTTTCGGATGAGCTGGCTGACTTTCCAGAGGTTGGAGTTAGCTGGAGGTCCGCTGAGAGGTCCAGGCAGAAGGCAGATGTTGAGAAGTGTCCCCACAGTGGTGTTTGCTGGAGCCCAGAGGGGAGTGACAATTGAGGAAGAAAGTGTGGAGGGATTTAGAGTTGGGGCATGTCCGATCTGGGAATTTGAAAGGACCTGAACTAGCCACCATTCTCTTCCTCCAGCACTGTCCTGCCAATAATCACCAATAACTGCTTGGTTTTCTTTTCAACATCTCCATTGATAAGAGCTTGCTCTACCTCCTGGTTATTAGAGGGACAGGGTTAGTGCATTTTTTAGTGTCTCTAAATATAAAAACTTTTCCCTAAATTGAGCCTAAGTTCTCCCTAAGGCTTTAGTCACCTTCTAATTCCACCTCTTAAGGCCACTTAAGATGAGTCTAATTTTTTTCCCAAATGACGGGTCCTTAGATAAAGACCTTTTCAAGTTTTGTCTTCTTCAGAACCAAAAGGACCTATTCTTCTTATGATTTTGAACTGTCCTGCTCTATGCCCCCTCCAAGGGTGCAGCCCCAGAGAGAAGGCTGTGTTTCAGGTAGGGACTACCTGGGCGGAGCACGGCTGTCATTGCCTGAGCTACAGGTCCTATTCTAGTCAGTCCTGTGTGTCTATAGGTTGGGACCCATTAGTGGACTGTGAAATCAACTTAGAAAGTTGCGACCTGCAAGAAAGAGGGGGAGGGAATGATTCATGAATCTAGTAAGGGGAAATACTATTTTGCAAACTTGTCACATATATAAGTATGTAATAGATCAATTTCTTCCTGTGGATTGTACTAAAAAAGTTTGAAAAAACCCTGGGACGTAAGACCCATTGAAACTGCCAAGGCACATTATATGGTCACAAGTATACCATCAGTTAGAGTCTTCTACCCCTCCTGACTCGTAAGACATCTTTATGTGAACTATTGCCATCATTATGTGCTTCTTTTGCCTTTAATTTGCACAAATGTGGTTTGGAGCCTAAGCATAAGACCCTATTTACCTTGTTAGATTTTTTTTTCTCTCCAGCTTGTTGACCTTTTGGGTGTGGTCCTGTCTCTTAACACAGGTTGTGTCTCCTGTTTTCAGCCTGTTAAGTAAGTGTGCCTTCGCTGTCATTGATAACTATGTTGAACAAGACAGTTCTGGGGACATAGCCCTGTGGCAGACCACTAAAGACCTCTAGTTGATACACTGCTTGTACTCTGAGCATGGTCATTCAGCCAGTGGTGAGTCCACCCGCCCAGCCTGTACTTCTTAGTAGCTGACCCACTACAGGATCACTCCAACCTGGACCCCAGTCAGAAACCCGTATGCCTCAAGAGCTTGACAAGTAACACAGATGAATGAAGTGATAATTACTTCAGGCAGTTGATAAATAACCCCTGACCCTTGGCCTTGGTTTCAAGAAGTAGTGCTGAACAGCAAAGCTGGGGGGGACCTGGAGCGATAGTGCCCAGTTGTAGACAGAGTTGCCGGGCAGCAGTGTGGGCCTTTGAGAAAATCTGGGTTTCATGTGAAATTGGATTTTTTAATGTTGGCAAAACAAACAAATACCTGACACTGTACAGGTTTTCCCAGCTCTCCGAAAGCAGAATGTTCCTATGAAACCTTTCGTAAGCTGAAATGGCGTAAAGCAAAGAAGCAGTTACCATTAATTTATATGGAAAAATTTTTGAGTGTTCCCAGATCCAAAAAACAATCTACCAAATCATACTAAATACACTAAATCATGTATAGTTTTACACTAAGCATAGCACCCTTAACGAGCTCTTAGGCTTTTCTGATACCTGAGGGCACATCTTGCTAACAGATGCACAAAATGAATCTAGGTAAAGCTCACAGACAGTTCAATTATGGCACTTGATGCCAAGATGCTGAGTGTAGTTCCTGGGGAAAGGGTTTGGAGGTGCCACTCCCGCTCCCCAGGGCACACCCTGCCTCTGTAATGACTTGCTGAGAAACCAATGCCGAAAGCTATTTCCCCTTTTTGCCTTTTTTTTTTGTAAAAGTGAAAATCCTCTTAGAATGTGTTTCAGTTAGCGAAAACAGGCACTAAGGTTGGTCTTTCATAAAAATGAAGTGGTGTAAGGCAAACTTTTGAAAAGCAGGGGATACCTGTATAGGCCAAACAAAACAAATCGGTGGCAGATTTGGCCTACAGCCCTTGAGTTTGTGACCTGTCAGCCAGGATGTCTCCTCATCCCCTGGTCCAGTGAGGACATGGCACACAACAGTAAGATTAGTTGGGCGTTGATGGGTTGCTGGCCTTCGGTGAGCCCGACTCCTGTGCTTCCTTTAGTTACTCACTCGGGGATAGTACCTGGGTTGTTCTCACTCAGTGTCCTGAAAGTTGAGGATAACACTTACCCTTTTCTCATCTGATGGCAGGTTTCCTCCAGGATCACCAGCAAGTATGAGGAATGTATCAGTGGGATCCTCTGGCCAGGAAATTGTGGTGTAAAGTTTCTTAAAGTCTGCCGCCCACCCTAGGTTCACTTCCCTCATATCTGTGTTTACTCTTCCCTTTCTTCTGCTTTCAGTCTGAAGAGCATGTTTCTTCCCAGGGAATTCAGAGACACGAGAGCAGTCCTAGCCCTTCCTTGTTCTTATTCGCACACCAAAAATAACTTTTGAAATCCTTTCCCTTGTCTTGACCATTTTGGGGAAGCCTCAGCTCATGTAGCATTAGTCTTCCTGGCACTGTTTTTGTAAGACCATGCTACTCTTCCATGTTTCTTCTTGGTTATGCATGCTTCTTCTGGCTCTTACACATAAGCATGTAAAATTTGACCACTTCAGAGTCTAGCCTTTGTAGCCACATAAGTTTAGGTTTCTAAGAAGGAAAGAAGGGAGTGCCTAGTGATCAGCCACATTCCTAGAGGAAAGTTACTTGTTCCTAGTTCTGAAAGATAGTCTTCCACCAGGGAAAGGCTGGCATATTCATGGCCAGTGGGAGATGGGAGGCTTTTCACTGGACTCAGACTGTGTTACTGCCACGGCTGTGGTCAGGAGGCACAGAAGTCAGGAAGATTTGGGTCTGGTGGAGAGGCAGCTGCTTGAATAACAGTAGTGGCATGTGATAAATGCTAATAGAGGCACGTATTGGGACCGTGGGAACCCAAGAGAAGGAGCTACAAGTAATTCTGCCAACCAGATTAAGAAGAAGGTGACATTGTAGGATAAACCAGGGTGACCTCACAGAGCCTGGGAAGGGCATTCCAGGCAATGAGAACTGCATTGGCAAGCCTCAAAAAGCATGTTGGAAAAGCATGAGGATCTTTGAGGCCAAAATTGGGGCAGTGCTGAGGATGAGGTGGTAACCACAAGCTGGGGCCTCTGCTCACCTCCCTCAGGGCTGATCCCAAATCCCAGTTCCCCACCACTGCTTTGGGGCCCACGATGGCTATGGTTGACAGACTTGCGACTAGTATCTTTTTACCATCTGTTTAATACACTTATATTCTACCTGAGAGACTAATTTCTTTAACGTTTTAGTTTGGTAGAATTTTAAAACTTATAGAAAAGTTGTAAGAAGAGTACTTGGGACTCCCACATACCCGAATTGTTTACATTTCGCCTTATTTGCTTTTTTCATTTCCTCTACGCATACGTGTTTTTATGTATGTATATATAGTCCCATGCTGCATAACGACATTTCAGTTGATGATGACCGCATATGCGATGGTGGTATACCACACTGCCGGGGTGTGTCGTAGGCTATACCACCTAGATTTGTGTAAGTGCACTCTTCGATGTTTGCATAACGAAGAAATCGCTGAACGACACATTTCTCAGAACATACCTTAAGTATGTTAAGTGGCTCATGACTGTAATTTTTCTGAACTATTTGAGATTAAGCTGGTGATACAGTATTCCTCTACCAATACTTCAGTGTGTGTGTATGTGCGTCCCTAAGGACAAGGATATTCTTTTCTATAACTGTAGTATAATGATCTTCCTCTATCAATACTTCAGTGTGTGTATGTGTGTCCCTAAGGACAGGATATTCTTTTCTATAACTGTAGTATAATGATCCAAGTCAAGAAGACTGAGGTTGACACAATATGGTCTTATCCACATCCATATTCAGATTTCATCATTGTTCCAATGATGTACTTTATAGCTATTTCTCCCCAGATCTACCCCATGAACATGCATTTTGCATGTCTCCTTAGTCTCATATAAGCTGGCAGAGATGTCTGTCAGTCTTGTCTTTGAAATTTTTGAAGAGAGCAATCCAGCTGCTTTCTAGAGTGCCCTTCAGTTTGGGTTTATGTGATGTTTCCTCATGATTAGGCTCAGGTGTACATTTTGTCTGGAGTTCTGTGTGACATATAGCCTTCTTGGTGTATTATAACAAGAGGCACATGATATTGGTTTGTCCTGATATTGGTGATGATAACTTTGATCCTTTGGTAAAGGTAGTGTCTGCCACATTTCTCCACTCTAAAGTTACTATTGTAATTAAGTAGCTTTTGAGGACTTGTTTTGAGACCAAATATCTATCCTGTGCCTCAGCAAACTTTCACCTGCTAGTTGTAGCATCTATTGATGACTTTCTAAACATCATTCATTCATTCATTCATTCATTGGCACTTACAGTGAGGAAGAGCTTTCATTTCTGGAGGGATGAATCTTGTAAACTCAATTCTGCATCTCCGTATTAACTTTTAGCTTGATGGACCAGGCCCCGGCTCCCTTCCTCTTGCACTGTCCCCGTGCTGTGTACTTTGGTGGACAGCAGTTGTAAAATGATGCTTCCTAGGCTTGGGGCGAGGCCCGGATCTTCTTCCAAGCAGTAACCAGCTTGTCTTCGGCATAACTGGCTCAGCATAGGGCTAAACACATGCTGTGTCAGATCATCAGTGTTTCCTTCAGGGCTGGGGCTGGGAGTGGGAATATCATGCTATGCAGACTCTGAGCTCAGCTTAGGCTTAAGTGAGGACAAGAACAGGCAGGGGAAAGAACTGTGGGTTCCTTCCCACTGACCCCTTGTTCCGGCTGAATTTGTTAATCAAAGCTGCTCATTTCTTACACACACTTAACATTTATGGCACATTGTTATCTGGTGGGCTTGGGTAGCTTTCTTTCCCTCCTGACCAAAAAAAAAAAAAAAAAAAAAAAAGGTCCTCGGGTCACCTTGATCATTGCAAGTTGAGACCTTTCTGTGTGTCCTTAACACAGAGGAGCCTCATCAATGTGATCCATCTGAGTGAGGCTCTAAAATGCCTGAGCAACATTCAGAATTCCGTACTAGGAGCTCTTAAAGATCTGCTTTCCATTTCTGCTGGTGCAGCTAGCTGGGAAAGGAGACAGGGAAGATGAGCTGAGGTTCAAGCTGTATCAGAGAGAAGGTTTGCAAGAAAAGCAAGGTTTAGGTGTGCTTCTGAGTGGTGTGAAGTAGGACAAGCTTTTCAAATATTTTGGCTCATCTTTTTCCTTTTTTTTTCCTCCTCTCTCTCTCCCTCTCTCTCCAGACAGGCTCAGAGCTCAGCCCAGTTGATGGACCTGTTCCAGGTCAAATGGACTCAGGGCCAGTGTACCATGGGGACTCAAGGCAGCTAAGCGCCTCAGGGGCGCCAGTCAATGGTGCTAGAGAACCCGCTGGACCCAGCCTGCTGGGGGCTGGTGGTCCTTGGCGAGTAGACCAGAAGCCTGACTGGGACGCTACCCCAGGCCCAGCTCACACTGCTCGCCTGGAAGATGCCCACGATCTGGTGGCCTTTTCGGCTGTGGCCGAAGCTGTGTCCTCTTATGGGGCCCTTAGCACTCGGCTCTATGAAACCTTCAACCGTGAGATGAGTCGCGAGGCTGGGAACAACAGGGGACCCGGGTCAGGGCCTGAGAGCTGCTCTGCTGGCAGTGAAGACCTTGACACGCTGCAGACAGCCCTGGCCCTTGCTCGGCATGGCATGAAACCCCCCAACTGCAACTGCGATGGCCCAGAATGCCCTGACTACCTCGAGTGGCTGGAGGGGAAGATCAAGTCTGTGGTCGTGGAGGGAGGGGAGGAGCAGCCCAGGCTCCCAGGGACTCTGCCTCCTGGTGAGGCTGGCCTCCCAGCACCAAGCACTAGGCCACTTCTTAGCTCGGAGGTGCCCCAGATACCTCCCCCAGAGGGCCTGCCTCTATCCCAGAGTGCTCTGACTATCGCCAAGGAAAAAAACATCAGCCTGCAGACCGCCATTGCCATCGAAGCCCTCACACAGCTCTCTTCTGCCCTCCCCCAGCCTTCTCACTCCACATCCCAGGCTTCTTGCCCGCTTCCTGAGGCCTTGTCCCCTCCTGCCCCTTTCAGATCTCCCCAGTCCTACCTCCGGGCCCCCTCGTGGCCTGTGGTCCCTCCTGAAGAGCACCCATCCTTTGCTCCTGATAGCCCTGCCTTCCCTCCAGCAACTCCTAGAACAGAGTTTCCTGAAGCCTGGGGCACTGACACCCCACCAGCAACTCCCCGAAGCTCTTGGCCCATGCCACGCCCAAGCCCTGACCCCATGGCTGAACTGGAGCAGTTATTGGGCAGCGCTAGTGATTACATCCAGTCAGTATTCAAGCGGCCCGAGGCCCTGCCCACCAAGCCCAAGATCAAGGTTGAGGCGCCCTCTTCCTCCCCAGCCCCAGCCCCAGCCCCATCACCCATTCTCCAGAGGGAGGCTCCCACACCATCCTCAGAGCCTGACACCCACCAGAAGGCCCAGACCGCCCTGCAGCAGCACCTCCACCATAAGCGAAGTCTCTTCCTGGACCAGGCCCATGATGCTTCCTTTTCTACTCCCACGGAGCCTCCTGCCCCCAGCTGGTGGGTACCGTCAAGCTCACCTGTCCCACGGCCTCTGGACAGACCGCCCAAGGAGAAGAAGAAGAAGCCACTGGCACCCGTTGGCGGTCCCCTGGGACCTGAGAAAGTCACTCCTGGGATCAAGCCCAGTGTCCGGAAGCCCATTCAGATCAAGAAGTCCAGGCTGCGGGAAGCACAGCCTCTCTTCCTGCCTCTACGGCAAATCATCCTGGAAGGGCCAAGGTCCCCAGTCTCCGAGGATGCGCAGGCACATCCACCTGCCCCCGTCCCCGCCTCACAGGGCTCTGCTGTCCCCCTGCCCCCAGAACCTTCTCTTGCGCTATTTGCACCTAGTCCCTCCGGGGACAGCCTGCTGCCCCCTACTCAGGAAATGAGATCCCCCAGCCCCATGGCAGCCCTGCAGCCGGGTTCCGCTGGCCCTCTTCCCCCGGCTGATGACAAGCTGGAAGAGCTCATCCGGCAGTTTGAGGCTGAATTTGGGGATAGCTTTGGGCTTCCTGGCCCCCCGTCTGTGCCCATTCAGGACCCCGAGAACCAGCCAACGTGTCTCCCAGCCCCTGAGAGCCCTTTTGCTACCCGCTCTCCCAAGCAAATCAAGATTGAGTCTTCAGGGGCTGTGACTGTGCTCTCAACCACCTGCTTCCATTCAGAAGAGGGAGGCCAGGAGGCCACACCCACCAAGGCTGAGAATCCACTCACACCCACCCTCAGTGGCTTCCTGGAGTCTCCTCTTAAGTACCTGGACACACCCACTAAGAGTCTGCTGGACACACCCGCCAAGAGAGCCCAGGCTGAGTTTCCCACCTGCGACTGTGTTGGTAATTCCTCCTGGGTGTTGGGGAAGGGCAAAGGGATGTGGCCTGGCAGGCTTGGGTGCCTGAGCTCTGTCTTTCATCTGGCAAACAGTTAACTCTGTGCCAGCCACCACTCTGGGGCTTGGGGACATAGAAACGAGCTCACAGGCCAGTGGAAAAGACATTGAAGGAGACTAATGGTGATGCTGTGTGGTGCATGGCATGTCAGTGGAGGTGGGGGCAGGCGCTTTGTCATGCAGACTGAGGCAAAGGCATCATGGAAGCCTTTCTGTGGGAGGTGGTGCTTCTGCCGAGGTCTGAGCTTGGTGGCTGTGAGCGGGGCTTATTTGTACTGTTCTTGGTTGGAGAGGAGCAAAAAGTGGGGGTATGTGTGGGAATGAACAAAAGGTGGCTTGAGAGGCAGGCAGGATTTTGCAGGGACCAGCGAGCCAAGGTTGGGAGTTTAACTTGATCTCATAGGTAATAGTGACCTCGAGAGGGTTTTAAAGCAAATAATGACCTGTCATCTTGTGCTTCTGAAAAACTGCTCTGGCCTGTGGTGGGGAGGAAGGATTGTGGGGGGACCTGTAAGAAAGGTGTCTTGAGCCAGGCAAGAAATCACGAGGGTCTGGACTGAGAGAGTGGGGGGCGGGGGTGGGTGCAGAGTGAGGGCCTCTGAGGAGGGCATGTGTGGGGATAAGGGCAACTCAGGTCTCTGCCTTGGTGGTGGTCACTGAGAACACAGGTTTGGAGGAGAAGTGACGAGTTCTGTTTGAACCAGCTGGGGTTGAAGTGGCTGAGAGACCAGAGATCTGGGTTAAGGGTTTGGACATAGCTAGCATCCAGGTGGTGGCTGAAGTTGTGGTGTGGGTGAGAGCGCTGAGGAATTGGGTCCATTTTTTGTCTTCCAGAATAAAAGCAGGCCTAGGCCTATGAGGTCCGTTCTCAGGACTTCTGCCTTCTGGGGTGGAGGGCGGAGGGTCACCAGTGCATTGGCTTCAGGTCCACTCTAGACTCTGGCTCTCTAGTATTTATGGAGTGTTCCCTAAAAGACACATGTTTCAGATGTCGACCAAAAAACACATTGATTCTGTTGATGAGCATGTGAAATTCTTCTGATTTATGGTACACAAAAAAGTCCTTCAAAGAGACTGTCTTCTCTGTTTGTTAAAATATGTTAGTATCGGGTGAGTTGTGTGATTTGTTGGGATGCTGTATCCCTGCCAATGAGGAGGAGCTTGGCTGTCCAGCCTAATCCAGCTATCCCAGACTCCTATGGTACAGGGCAGAGGGGTCAGTGACAAGGAATCACTTGGAGAGCAAGGAAGAGTTGGCTCCAGGGCTTCTGGCTGAGGATGAACAGATATGCAGGGTCCTGCCAGATGCTCACAGACGTGTTCCAAGATCGTGGCTCCCATCAAGGGCTTCCCCCGTTCATTGCTGGATGTGATTAATGATGATATGATGTCGAGGGCCCCTTATTTCCCAGCATTTGGGAGAGGCTGATCATAGGAATTGGGCCGCCTTTACCCTCTTCTCTCTCTGTGTTTATATGTGCCTGTCCCATTTGCCTTGTGTTTAGTGCATTGTTAGGTGTTTCTCCCCCTCCCCCAGGGCAGGCAGTATCCTTACCCAATGTTTAGAACGTAGTTGATCTTTAATACATATTTTAATTGTTGAATTCAATTATATGGATATGGTTTGATCAAACTGGTTTTTAAATTTGAATTCTAATTCCATTACTTCCTCACGTATAAAACGAAAATGATAATCGTACCTTCTTTCCAGGGTTGTTGTGAGGATTAAATTAGTTCATGTGTGAAGCACTTAGAAATATGTCTGACACATAGTAAGCACTGTAAGTGTTAGTTGTTATCAAGCCTATTGAATATAATAAGGCAATAAAAAGAAATAAAAACATACATATTATAAAAGAAGAAAAGTAGTGGCTATTACTTGATTCATCAGTCATTTATTGATTACCTAGCTCTGTGCTAATTACCAGTAAGAGTAAAAATTAGGAGAAATAGTTAATCTCTGAAGGACTTTCTGGTTTGTTTAAAGAGACAGTATAAACAATAAAATATTCAGTCGCCCATTCAACAGGTGTCTGCCAAGTACCTGTGCTGTCATATGAAAGTGGCTACACTGTAAAAGTACTCTGTAACACCAGGCTTGGTTGTCATTATGGAGAGGAATGTTTTATTTAACGAACTCTTGTTTAGAGCTGGGTCTTGAAAATTGTAGCTGGGGTGAGAGGCGAGAAGTTGGCCCTTCTAGACGAGAAATGCATGAGCATAGTCTTAGGGGCAGCAGGGAGGAAGCTAGCAGGGTGTAAGACCAGTAGCACAAGGCTGGACCTGAACCCTCAGCGTTCTGCATTCCTTGGACCAGAGGACCGACCCCCCCCACTTCCCCTGCCCCCCGATGTCAAGACAGGTCTCGGCTTAAAGCTAATGAGCAAAAGTGCAGGCAGTAGACTGTCACTATCAGAGAAACTTGGCAGTAGCTGTTAGCCGGTAGCTGTTGCCTTGGCAGACAGGGAGGGCGGAGCATTGGGAAGAGGTAAGGGGAGCGGAGATTCCCACCACTACCAATCATTTATTGCTCCAATTGCATCTAACGCTAAACAAAGAATTAGAACTGAACCTACCTTGTGTTGTTAAATGTTAAATTATGGGAAAATGCTTAGGTGAAAACAGCAGGCACAAATAGTATATAAATGATCATCTCATCTAGGTTAAAAAAAAAGACTAGAAGGAAATATACAAACAGTCATTTCTATGGTCAGACTGGGTGACTTTTCCTTCATATGTTTTCTGAATTTTCTATAATGAAATATGTATTTTATAATCAAGAAATATTTTTGAAAGTGCATTCTAGAAGTGGCATGGAAGAGGGATTGGTGAAGGGTGGTAATCTTGTGGCAGTTAGGAGGCTATTGATGATGATGATGATGATGATGATAATGATGATGATGATGATAATGATAATAATAATAAAACCTTGCTCTATTCCAGGCACGGTGCCAAGTACTTTACAGTCACCACCTCATTCAATGCTCATAACATCTATATGAGGTGGGTACTATCAGTGCTGTAGTTCCATCTTAATGATGAAGAAAGCAAAGTTAGATTAAGTAATTTGCCCAGGTCATACAGCCAGCAAATGGTGGAAGTGAGACTTGAACCTAGGCAGTTGGACTCTTAACCCATGTCATGTAATGACTGAGATTTAGTTGAGAAATGAGTCCTAACTCAAACAGTGGTGTTAGGAATGAAAAGGGCTACAGAAGAAGAGATTTGCTTGGAAACAGTTTCTAGAAGTGCTGGGGTTCATGTTAGGGAAAGCCACCCTGTTTTTCAGAAATGTCTGGAGCCCCACGGCTGGACAGGCGCTTCCATCAGCCGGTATGGCAGAATTGTTTTTGTGAACCTGGGCTCAGGACAAGGGTTAGGAATAAAGTTGCTCACTCTGGGACTCATGTCAGATGGAACCATCTCCCATTCCACAAACTCACCCGTCAGCATTGGTAGCTAGAGGGGTACAGATTGCATGTCAGTGTAAGATAGACTTTCCTTAGAAGTGACAATGATATTTGGAGATGCCATTGTGTGCTCATAATAAATGATAAGTACTATAGGAACAACTTTATAAAAGTATAAGGTTTTCTAGCATAGCAAAAGAAATGTAATGTTCAAGCTCTGTGGTGATTTTTGCCAAATAAGCAATTTTGGCCTATATGGGCATCACCGTGTAACCAAAAACCGAAAGACCAAGAGCATTGTTTTATCCTTGTATAAAGATATGGGTTTCTGAAAGTATAGGTGGGATTCACATGAACTTGTTCTCTGAATCTGGAAATACTAGGACTAAAGGCACTCTTCGAAGCTTCAAAGAAATAAATTTAAAACACATGAAAGGAAATGCCTTACTCTAAAAGGTAGTATGATATGTTCAGGTGTGAAAAAACTTCACACAAGTTGAAATTCTATATTGAATTATTGGGGGAAGAGAGTATTGATATATTTCTAATACTTTGAGGTACATTTTAGAGCTCCTTCTGACTACTCCTTAACCATCCTATAACCACTGTCAGAGACAGGGCAGTGAGTTGCAGCGACTGTTGGCTAGGCCCTTTTGTATTTTATTTATTCACAGAAATGGGGAAACTCCTCAGGAGAGCCAGTATAAGACAAGGATTGAGTCCAGATGATGTTTCAGTGGGAAAAGCATCCTTTGCAGTCATCTGCTTATCATTTTATAGATAAAGAATCAGGTTTGTGTTAACTTTTAAGCCTTGTCCTGATGTCTCTGAAGCACAGTCTGTAGGCAACTGGAGACATTAAACTGTAACAAAAGCAGTTTAGGAGGCAGATGTTAGGGGCTGTCTTCCTAGAAATGCTGTATTTTTATCTAGTTGATCATCCTGCCCTAAAACAAGTAGCCAGAGACCAATACTAGGAAAACATCTCTTTTGCCTGGAACTTGGTGAAAGTTTAGGTGAGGGAGTTGATCTTGTCCAGCAAATTTGACTGACAGCAGGATCCACCAGGTCACTTCCATATGGACCATGGTTCTGAAAGGGAGACAGACACAGAGACTCATCTCTGCTTACAGTCATGTGAAGATTACTTCCTACAGTTTTTATGAGAATGTATTTTCCCCCTTGCATTCAGTTTGAGATGAAGAGGAACTTCATCTTTTAAATATTTTTTTAGATGGTAGGATATTTGGACACCACCAGTATGAAGGTGGGGAATCTGACTCCAGGTAGGGGGTGTATCAAGAAGAATTTCCTGGAGGAGGTGATGTCTGATCTGAGTTTTAAAGGATAAGTAGAAGTTTAGTAGATTAAGAAGGGGGAAGATAGAGTGTTCTAGGCAAAAGGACATGAAGATGTGGAGATGGTAAAACTTGGGGACATACAAGTCATTGGTGTGACCAGTGTGTTAGATGAAAGATTGGGAGTGGCCAGAGAGGAAAGTTTCAGAGTAAGTGGGGACAGTACCAAAGGCAGAGAAACCAGTTTGCAAGCTCAGGCGTAGTTCAGGCAAGAAATAATGTGTGCCTGAACTAAGAAGGACATTGAGTAGGAGGAAGAAGAGGAGAGAGTGGATAAGAGAAATAATAGGGAAAAGAATTAACTGGTTCAGTGATCAGTTAGACTTGGGAGTAAGGAGGAAGAAGCAGTCACAGGTGACTCCTGATGTTCCATGTTGGGTGACGGTGGGGTGGTGGTGCCATTCACCCCAGTCTTTCTAGGATTTGAAATACTGAGAGGGAGGCAAGTTCCGACATGCAGTCTTTGAGGTGTTGGAGGTATGTGTATCTGGTTGGATCTGTGAATTGGAGGTTCTTCATCAAACTAAGGGTAGTCGAAGTTTCTATTAGTGTCATTTCTCTAGGCTAAATATGTAGATTAGAAGAGAACTGAGAATGGAGGATACTAACACTTAAGGGAGAGAATCTCAAACAGGAGGCTACAAAGGACTTATGGAAGAGATATGGAAAGAAATTGAGGAGAGAGTAAGTCAACCAACAGGTAGTGTGAGAGGTTGAGAGGGCTAACAGCACCAGTACTGAAGAAAGGTCAAGATTTAATGCTGGATTCTTCTTTGTCTTACATAATGTATTATACATACACTAGTCTTTTCAGTTAAATCTCAGTTTTATTAAAAATAGGGACTAAATATCGTATTTCTAAAGCATCTAGACTGATGTTGAGGGCACAGTAAGTACTCTACGTATTTTTTGGTTAAGTGGTCAACCAGTTAACCAAATTCTACCTCCATATTTAAATTTTCCAAAGACATCAGATTGATTTAGTTATGACACCCTAACCTTTAATCTTTATCATCAGTGAATGTGCCCGTTGTTGCAAAGGTATTCCACTACTGCCAGCAGACCCAGTATGCTGCCCATGAGCTCACAGGCAGCTGACCTGAGATTTTAGTTTTAGAAAGCTCATCTGGCACACCTGATCCAGGGTAGGACCCAACCATCTACCTGCCCTTTGTATGGATTTGTGACTGCCAGTATTGTGCTAGCAGTCATCGATTGTCATGAAGTAAAATCTAATTAGTTAAATAAGCTTAAGCTGTTCAGCTTCAAGTCCATGAAAATTACATCAGGAAACTGAGGCATTATGTAGGATTATGTGGAGAAAGAAGATAGCTACAATAAAACCTTTGTGTGATCTTGACACCTGTGAGTTAATTGTACGCCAGCTATGAACCATCTCTCTGTTTCAGTGTTATGAAGAAATTCCTCAGCATATATCTATACCTGGCCATGAGGTTCCCTACCAGGAAAGTCTGGGTGCCTTACTCTCTACGTAGAAAAGGAAAGGTGGAAGGTGCATTTTGAAATTAAGGGGCCCTCTTTCTGTTAGGCAGTAAGAAGTAGTTTCTTGTGTGCAGTATCTCTTGCTGATAGTGGAAAGAATACATTTCATTCTCTCCCCAGCTTAGTGCAGACGTGGAACAGAACATATTTTTCTATTTTAGTGAGTATAAAATTAAGTGCAAGAAGCAAAGAAAAGCACCTAGAGCCACATAACCAGCATTTTCTCAAAAATTGGATTTTGCTCCCCTGAGCTCTACCCCAGAACGCTCTACTAGGTATTTTAGAAAGAAAAGTTCATTTATGCTCCTATTGCTCAAACTGTGACATGAAACGGATTTTTCTTTAAGAGTTGAGCAGTTTTCTTGCTCTATCACTTTACCTCTATAGAGAAGGAAGAAATATTACACCAGGGACTAAAAGGAAGAGTGGTGACCTAACAGCAAGATAGCAAAATATCCCTTTTCTGAAACCAAGTGAAAGGCACAAAAATAGAAGAGAAATTTTCTCAACTGAACTCTGGAAACAGCCCCAATATTAAAACATGAATTCCACGGGCTGTCTGCCAGTTTAAGGTCGATTTGAATTAAAATAGAGAATGACGTGGGATATACAACTCCCAGTATTGGGAAAAACAATAGTGGAGGTTCAGAGGGACCCCACAACTTGGAGAGATGGACTGGAGACCATCCACTTAGAAGGCATTCTCTTTGGAAAGTTGGAAATACAAACAGGCCCCCTTTTCCTTTCTGCTCCAGCTTCTGATGGGGATAAGGTATGGGGTGAGGATGGTTGGCCGGAGAAATGAGAAACTACATCCTAGGAGCCAGCATTGTAGCCAAGGGCCAGCAGCACCAAACAGCCCATTGTGCAGAGAGAAATAATTGCTGAACCACCAGACAAAAATCTTGCAAACTGTAGGGCTTTATTTTAACTTGATATCATATCAGAGTGACCAGCTCACTCCCAGATGAGGAAATAAACCAGAATCCTAGCATCAAGATAGAGCACACAACCCAGCCCTTAGTACACACATTTAGAGGCGTTGGCCCCAACAAACAGAGGGCGTGGAGATGAAATAAATGTCCACAGCCAGCCCCAATTCTTCCCATCCCCCATCAAGCTGCTGAACTTTTGAACGAATAATTTAAATCTCTGTAACATTCTCTAGCTTCATTTCTAAAAGAAGAAGTTGAGTAGTGTCCAGGTAGAGAGGAGTAAGGAGATTGTACTCATTCAATTTTTGGGCAAGTAAGTCTAGACCAGCGGCTCCCGCAAGACATTGACAATGAGTTATTGTTGTTACAACCAGTGTGGTACTACTGGCATCTAGTGGGTAGAATCCAGGGATGCGGCTAAACCTTCAACAATGCACGGCACAGCCCCCACAATAAAGAATTATCCAGTCCCAAATGTCAGTAGTGCCAAGCAGGAGAAATCCTGGAGATCAGCTTCCTTCATTGAAAGATTAATTAACAAGCAAGCAAGCAAAAAATCTAACATGCAGCCCATTCAAATTCTAAGGGAAAAATAGAGAGGTTATTATGACATTCAAAATGAAGATGACATTAGAAAATACAAGAAGAGTTTGAATAACTGACTTATACCTTCAAGGAAGTTGAATAAAATGTTCACAGTGAAACCAGAGATGAAAGATGGGACGCAAGAATAAAATTACAGAGAAATCACAGGCGGTATGGATTGAATTCCAGAACAAGCATTGCCGTTGCACGGAGCACTTCTGCAAAAAGCAGAAAAGCAGAATCAGAGCTACAGAAAAAGCAAATCAGGACAAGAGACAGGCTTGAGATCACTTGAAAACAGGAAAAGAAAATAGAAATGAACATCATCAGAGTGGTGTTAAGGGATACAGAAAGGATCATACATACAGATTTAGTCTGTAGGAATGTTGGGGTCATTTGCTGGTGTTCCCAGCAAATAGCATGGAACAAACTGAACAAAGGCTAGAGGATGCAAAGATAAAATAGCAAACTTTTGAAAAAAAAAAAATCGACAAATGGGGATCCTGATGAAGGTACTGCATTTTAGGATGAAGAATTGCCTACAAATAAATTAACCAAAAAATTAAGTTGGTCACACATACTTGCTTTTTTAAACTTTTTTACTTAAAAAAAAAAACTTTTTAAAAATGCTTTTAATTGAAATACACATATAGGAAGGTGTATGCATCTCAAGTGTACAGCTCAGTGTGTTTTTACACATATAGAAAGGTGTATACATTTCAAGTGTACAGCTCAGTGTGTTTTTACAAAAGGCACATACTTATGTACATGTAAACAACTTTGCCGGCCCCTCAGAAGTTCCCTCAGGCCCCCATCCGGGCACCACACCTAGCCCTCTCAAGCAAACTATCACCTGCAGACCAATTCTGGCCTGCATCTGTGAGCTAAAAGATTTTTGTGTCTTTAAGTAGTTAAAAAAAAATTGTTTCAAGACTTATGAAAATTATTCAAAGTCCAAACTGCAAGGTCTGTAGGTTTTAATGAAACATAGCCATGCTCATTTGTTTGTGTCATGTCCGTGGATGCTTTTGTACTACATCAGCAGAGGTGACAAAGATGAGACTGCACGCCCTGCAGGGCCTTAGATGTTTGCCATCTGGCCCCTCACATAAAAAGATTGCCGACCCCCGTCCTAAGATAACTGCTGTCCCAATTGCTAATCACATTGACTAGTTTTGCCTGTCCTTGAACTTTATATATATGGAATCATTATATATATATATATATGTTTTTTTTTTTATCACAACATGAATAGGAGACATATTATTACTAGTTTGGAGAAAAGTTTTTGATTTTTGTGTATTTATATCAATTCTCTTTCCAAATCCTCTTATTAATATTTACTTACTTTGAGCGGAGTCTCTACGATTTTCTGAGAATATAAATTATATTTTCTTCAAATAGATATCTTTGTGTCTTCTGCTTGTGAGTCATCTGTGTGTAGTGGTACCTGTAGTTTGTTCATCCTCATTGCTGTCTAGTATTCCATCTTATGAGCGTACCACCACTTGCCAGATTGCTGATAGTCCTTTGGATTATTTCCAGTTTGGGGTTATTATGAATCATGCTGATATATACTCTCTTGGTACGTGTATGTGTATACTTATATATTTCTGTTGGGCGTATAGCTGGGACTGAAACTGTGTGTGTTCAGCTTTAGTATGTACTATCCATTTTCCAAAGTAGTTATAACAATTTAAACTCCTAGCAGTGCTGTACTTCCTTACCAGCAAGTGTTAGGAACAGGCTTTCTGCCATGGTGGTAGGTGCATAATCCTGTCTCATTGTGGCTTTAATTTGCATTTCCTTGATGGCTAATGAGGTTGAGCAGCTTTTCAAATGTCCTCTTTTGTTGAGTACCTGTTCGGGCTATTTGCCTACTTCTCTTTTGTGTTTCTGTCTTTTACTTATTGCTTGGTAAGAGTTATTTATTTATTCTGAATATGAGTTCTTTATTGGATATATGTGCTGCAGTTCTCAGAATACTGAGATAAAAAGTTTGACTTAAGAATTCGATACTCAATAAAGTTGCCATTCACATGTAAAGCCTTCATAAAAACATTTCCAAATATGCAAGAACTCAAGATTTCTGGAGATGAATCAGATCAGGAACAGATTGGGGAAGTCGTGGCATGAAGGGCTGGCAGTGAACACCAAAGGTACTCAAATATAAAGTCCAAATTTGAATAATTGTGATAATTTTTTTCCTAAAACAAGAGGTAATATATTTACTTCCACTGTACTTGAAATAAATTTATTTTTATATTAAATATCTCTTTTATAACAGAGGGAAATGTGTTCATGAAGATACCAACAAAAAGCAGGAGTTTAGTAAAGTGATGGAGGCAATGGGAGGAATTATAAAGTTGCTAACTTCTTTTCCTCTGAAAGTATCATTAGCATTACTAAAAACATACTACAGATTTTCCAGATTACTAGGGGTTGGGGAGTAAAAAAAAAAAAATACACAATTTATAACAAAAGATAGGCAAGAAAGAAAATGAGGAAACAAGAATATGGAAGACATAAAATGACAGAACACCATGCACGTGTTAACAACCATAAATGTAAAGAGAGTAAACTCACCTATTGAATTTAAGACTAATGGCATTGCACAGCACCAGGAAGGTTAATAAACTTTGTTTTGCTGTGGGAAACAGAAGCATGTATTAGTCACTGATTCAGAGGATTTATTGCATTGTGTGGAACATTACCACAACTTTGCAAAGTGTAAGCTGCCTGGTGCCATAACATAGTACAAACCTATTACCACACAGAAGATACACATATGATGAGGATATATAAAAAGATATCTATCTATAAAAGTTAGGATAATTGAATTTGTAAATGTATATAGTTTTATTAGTGAGCATACTTGGTTATAAGTCCAGTTTCTTCCCGTAGAATATCTTCTCCCTGATACAGACATATAATTGAGGAAAGGGATATAATCATGGAAAGAGAGATGTAAGTAAAAGAAATAATACTTTTAAAGACTTCTTGGGCGGCCTTGAAAACTGTGAAAAGGAAGAGAGTGACTCTGGTTTTGTTTGGTACTCGGAGCTGTGTCTGCCCTTTGTGTTTCCATGGCTTGCCCCAGAGAAAACCTGGCCATTCAGTTTCCAGGTTGGCTTGGTTTTGGATCTTCATTGCTTTTTTCCTAGCTGCTGGGATGGAGTTGCCAAGATTTGGTTTGCATCTTGAAAATCTCCTTTCCCTGCCCTTAACTGTGGAAGTTTTGTTTTTCTGATTTGGGGCACAAAGTAGTCACCAAAAGTTATATTATGTTCTAGTTCTAATGTAAGACTCCGTGGTCAATCCATACTTTGACTGTTCTCCAGACAATAGAAACTGGAATAGAGCCCAGAAGTTCTGGCATGTTCTTATGTTCTATTTTTTGTATACCGTGTAGTATCCTAGTGCCTGTAAAGAGCTGTCAGACCATTATCTCCAGCACCCACATTCTTACATGCTCTTGCCCTGTCCCCTGCTTGGTCTCCTCCCCTCTCCCACTTCACATGCATCCTTCTGTAATCTTCTCTGTCTTATGGTTCAAAATAGTATATATTTAGAGAAAGTCATTTTTAATAATTTGGTTGAAAATATTCAAGAGATATTTAAGCATTGATAGGTTGAGAACTATACTGGATACCTCACATGTCATCTAATACTCAATAATTCTATAATGTAGAAACTTTATTTTAATTTCTTTAAGGCTCATAAGGGTTGGCCACAATTACGCAATTGGTTTGGTAGAGTCTGGACAACAGCTACCTATTGACTTCATATAATGCACCAAATACTGCATTTTGATCTTTATGTATCTTACACATGAAGGCATGAGGATTATAGAGGCTGGGAAGATAACTCGTCACAGTTGCCCAAGTCTCTGTCTGCAAAAGCCATGTTCATTCTGTTGTTCTCTGTTAACTATTTTATAATGTACTGTGATATGTGCTTTGATGTTTTTGTGCTATGAAGGTGCTCTGGGAAAATGAGCCTAGGAAGTCCAATAGGGTTTCACAGAACAGGAGACATTTAAATTAGGCCTTAAGAGATGAGTTTTCCAAAGATAGCAATGAAGGAAGGCATTGTCATTGTCAATGAGAAAACATGTTTAATGACACAGGGATGTTGACCGGTTGTGTGGTAGGAGCTGTGGTGGCCGTTGCAGGATGCAAGGCTGGGAAGTGTACAGAGATGGCTCTGCGGGGACCTTGTGGACTGTGCTCTGAATTTTGGGTTCTGTCCTCTGTCTAGCATGGAGTCGTCAGTGATGTGATCAGATTTCTGTTTTGAGACGTATAACTGATGGTGTTGGGTAAGATAACCTAGGAGGGCTGAGATGAGTTAGGAGACCATGACAATAATTTAAGCAAGAGCCCCACCCAGGACATTAGTGGGGAGTGAATGAAGAGCCTCCATGAGCAGAAGCCATAGGTGGTAGGCAACTTTCATGAATTCTCTGGGTTGCACACACAATTGCCAAACTTGCTCTTACTCTTACACTTATTCTTAGTGTGGGTGTTGGCATATACACCTTTATGCTTGCATTTATGTACATATATACTGATGTATGTGTGATTGTGTGTATGTTAACTAGCATATTATACATGCTCTACTGAAATTTGCTTGTTTTCCCACTTAAAATAACTTGGAAGTCATTTTTGTCAGTAAATCTGGAGCTGCCTAATTCCTTTTGATAGCTGCTTAGTATTTTATGTGGGTGTGCCATAATGTATTTATAATACATAATGCATTATGATGGACATTTAGATTTCTGATATTATACCATCACAAATGGTGCAGTGAGTATTCTTGTATGTATATATCATTTTGTACATGTGAAAGTGTATCCAAATTCCTAGAAATAAATTCTTAAAAGTATTTGACATTCTTTGAAATTGCATAGTCAGACAGATTGGGCATTTGTAATTTTAATATATTGCTAAATTACTTTCCATACTGTCTGTTTTCCTATACCCTCACCGACACAAGGAGTTACCAGACTTTGATGGTGACTCATCTGAAAGGTAAAACCGGTACCTTATTGTACCTTTACATGTTCCAACCATTTTCATTTCTCTTTCAAAGAGCCATTTTTACCCTTTTTTCATTTTTCTGTTGTATTATTGGCCTAATTTAGCTGTAGAAGCTCTTGATATATTAGGAAATTGGCCTTTCGTCTGGTATGAGTTCCGGATATTTCTCCCCAGTGTGGTGGTTGTCTTCGGCTTAACTTTTGGTAATTAATTAAAAATTTTCTTTAGTTAAATCTGTCAGGGTTTCTTTCATATTATACTTAGAGAAGATCTTACCACTTCCATGATTATTTTAAAAAACTTTTCCATCATTTTTCTTCCAGAACTTGTGTAGTTTGTTTGTTTGTTTGTTTGTTTGTATTTAAAGCTTTCAAACATTTGGAATGTATTTTGGGATAAAGTATTAAGTATGGATCAGACTTTTCCCCCAGTTGTACCAGCACCATGCATTGAAAAATTAATCTTTCCCCCTTGACTTGAAATGCCATAAATTATCTTTTTATGTGTGGGTCTTATTTACTCAGTCAGATCATAAACTTTTTAAGGGCCCAGACAGTTATTATCTTATTTCAGCATAAAGTTGAGCATAATGTTCTGCATAGAGTAGGTATGACATTAATTTTTACTGTTTTAAAAATTACAAATTTCATGCACTCTATGGGAAGTACACAAAACATTCATATACAGTTTAATGAAAATTTATAAAATGAACACCTGTGTAACCACAACCTAGGCCAAAAATAGGCCATTCTATTTCCCCAGACATCCCTGTGTACCCTTCTCAGTCACATTCCTCTGCCATACTCCAGAGGTAACCACTCTTTCGACTTGTGACAGTGATTTTCTTGTTTTTCTTTATATTAAATTTGAACCATATAAATTGCCAATTTGTAGGTAAAAGAATTTCTAATATCTTTCATATTTCAACATAATAATTTTACCACCTGTAGATCTCTAAACAGTATAGTTGAGCCTGATTTTGAATATTATTTCAGTGGAATCTTACTGTGTTTGTCCTGTGCTATGCTTTCTTTCACTCACTATGGTGTTGTAGTATTCAGCCATGTCGTTGCAAGTTGTCAGTTTTTGTTGCTGGTTGCTGGATGTATGCCATTATATGACTCTACTACACTTTATTTATCCTTTCCACTGTTGCTGGATTATGGATTGTTTCCTGTTTCAACTAGTGCAACTAATGTTGCTATGAAAATCTTTGTACATGTTTTGATGCCTGTGGCCAAGGTTTCCTCTGGGACAGGATCAGCACATTAGGGCCCTAATTTTTGTGTTTTTGTTTGTTTCTTTTTTTCAAACTTTATTTGAAATAATTTTGTATTTATAGAAGAGTTACAAAGTTGGTATGGAGAATTCCGGTATGCCCTTTACGCAGCTTCCCCTAATGTAAACATCTTATGTAATTACAGTACATTTAAAACTAAGACATTGATGTTGGTACCACACTATTAACGAAAAACTCTGGATTTTATCTGTTTTTCCACTAATGTTCCCTTTCTGTTATGGGATCCAATGCAGGACACCACGTTGCCTTTAGTTGTCATGTCTCCTTAAACATGAAACAAATTTTCCAACTGTAATACAGTAGTTGTATAAAGTTCTTTTTGTCTTTACCCTTATAGAATCCAGTCAAAACACTTTTCCAGAGTTACATAGTCTTTTGGGTCTCCTTTCTTTCACTTAGAGCAATTTATTTAAAGTTCATCCATGTTGTTGCATGAATCAATAGTTTCTTCTTTTAAAAAAAAAATTCAGTGAACTTCACGTAACATAAAATTAACCATTTTAAAGCAAACAATTTCGTGGCATTTACTACATTCTCAGTGTTGGACAACCACCACCTCTATCTAGTTCCAAAACGTTTTCATCACTCCAGAATAAAACCTTGTACCCATTAAGCAGTTACTCTCCACTTCACCTTCCTCTCAGCTTCTGGCAACCACCAATCTGCTTTCTATTTCTATGGATTTACCTATTCTACATATTTCATATGAATGGAATCATGAAAAATGTGCTCTTTTATGTCTGGCTTCTTTCACTTAGCATAATGTTCGCATTGTAGCATGAATCAGTACTTCATTCCTTTTTTTAAATTGTGGTAAAATATGCATAACATAGATTTGCCATTTTCATCATTTTTAAGTGTTCAGTTTAGTGGCGTTAATTAAATTCATAGTATTGTACAGCCATCACTACTATCTATTTCCAAAACCTTATTATCACCCTAAACAGAAACTCTGCACCCATAAGAAATAACTCCCTAATCCTCACTCCCCCCAACCCCTAGAAACCTCTAATTTTTACCTCAATGAATTTGCCTATTCTAGATAATTTACATAAGTGGAATCATACAATATTTGTCCTTTGGTATCTGGCTTATTTCACTTAGCGTAATGTTCTCAAGGTTCATCTGTGTTGTAGCAGGTGCTGGAACTTCATTCCTTTTTATGGTTGGATAATATTATATGGCTAGACTACATTTTGTTCATCTGTTGATGGACACTGTTGTTTTTACCTTTTGACTATCGTGAATAATACTGCTATGAACATGGGTGTATGGCTGCTGTCGAGCCCTTGTATTCAGTCCCTTTGGGTAGATAGCTAGGAAGGGAGTGGTTTGTCAACCCCTGGGCTAGAATATGGATGATGAAAACTAAATTCCAACATGGTTAAACCACAGTCTTGACAACACATGGTTTTATCAGATTTAAAAATTTTTGGCCAATTTGGCCTGTTTGTGAAGGTTGTGATTTTAATTTGTATATCCTGATTCCTAATAGGGTTGAACACATTGTCACATGTTTATAAGCCATTTGAATTTCTTGTTTTGTAATGTGCCCATTAGTTTTCCCATGGGTGGTTTGCCTTTCTAAATGCATGTTGATGAATTGATGTTCTCCAAATAACGTTTATTCTGTGTTTCTGCAGAACAAATAGTGGAGAAAGATGAAGGTCCGTATTATACTCACCTGGGATCTGGCCCCACAGTAGCCTCTATCCGGGAACTCATGGAGGAACGGTGAGTGATGCACAGATGTCCAAGGAGGAATAGGCAAGTTGTTAATAGAATACGAATTTTAAGCCTCTCTCATTTTCATTGCTTGTACTAGACAACATACAGAAGGAATATAGATATTCAGATTGTGGAAAGTTGAATGTGGGATCCTCACCCCTAGCGCTTCTGGGTTTCTGTCTATAGGTCTGCCTTCCATCTGTCTCCTTCCCCATTTTTTTTCTCTCTCTTTTGAACAATTTTTTATTTAAGAAGTGTGGTTGAATGGTTATATGTCCTAGAGTTTCCCACAATCTGGATTTTGCTGCTAGCTTTCCTGTTGTATTGTTTAACATTATCTTCTGTAGATCGAAAGGCTTGATCAGGATCAGATTGTTTTTTCTTTCTTTTTTTTTTTTTTTAAACCACTCCATAGGTGATATTTTGTACCTCTACCAGGGGGACTGTACTGTCTCAGCTTTGGCCTGTGGGAGCCTCTTCAGGTTGTCTCTTGAGTCTTTTTGATATGATCCTCGGAGTCTTTAATAGCTTTCTTGATTTCTCATATGACAAAACATTCTAGGCTCACATTGCACATTTATCCAAGAAGTCTCGGTTCCTTTTATTGTGGGAAAAAGTATTTAGGAAACAGACTCTGGGTGATAGGCATGCTCGTTGCTACTGGAGTGCTCATTGTTTCCAGGTCATTTCAATAGAAGGAGCTAAGATGTGCATGTAGGTTTTTGATTTCCTGTTATCGTTCCGTGATTAGATACATCATGAGTTTATAATAACACTTCCAATTCAAACTCAAGACAATAAGGTTTTTAATAGCTCTGTTTTGGTTTTTTAATCAGTTTGTTTGAGTAGAGACTTTAAAATTGGGGTACGTGTCCACAGCAGACATTAAATGCTATGAGTTTCAGTGTGTAGAGAGGTAAAATAGCTTGGTGTGATTGAGAGCATATGGACACTGAAGCTGGACTAAGGTTTAGTCCTGGCCCTGCCACTTACTGCTGAGTCCTTGGGTAAGTCACTCAAATTCTCTGTGACTCAGTTTTCTTACCTGCAAGTTGGGGATGATGATAAAAGTACACACATTATAGGAAAGTTGTGAGGATAAACTGAATTGTATGTAAAACACTTAGAGCTTGTTCGTAAGTACTACATATAGGGTGTCTATCTCATACACACATGTACTGGCTGTACTTTTTACAGCGAGCACTATAATAGGAAAGGCAGAGATTATGTAGAAGTAAAATGTTTGTTCATACATTTACATACAGATGTGTGGAAGGCTGAGTGACTCAGAGTTTCTTCAAATTTGAGAACCAGATTTTGTCTGACCAGGGGAGCCAGGATAATCCTGTCATTAATGCAGCAGGGAACGTGATTTTGAACTGAGTAACCAATAACACCTCTGAATGAATAAAAGGTGACATGGATCGATGATAGTGATCTGCTATAATCACTTTTAATTATCCTGTACCATTTGAAAACATTTATATTCAAAGTATCCCATCAGAAGAGCATGTTATCAAACACCCAATCTGTAAATTCAAGATGTTTGAAAGGATACCTCTGAGTCCATGAGAATGAACAGGTTTAAAACAGGGTGTGTGTGTGTTGTGTACATGCCTGCTTGACTGCATGTGCCCACATGTGTGCAAGTTGCAGTTCCAGAGTTGGACAGGGCATCATTTTGGCCATTGATTTTTTTGAAAGGAATTCTTACACTATCACTTGCAGGTTGAGGATTGTGGGGGAGTCAAAGGTACAAGTTTGATCTGGGACGGTTTTTGTGTGTGTTTGTTTCTTGGTTACAATTTTACAAGATTTCTAGATAGCTGTCTAAATAACTCGTAGTTATAGAAGAGTATGTTTTGAAATAGGATTAAGAGATAGTGATAAAGTTGAGATTTGTCTGTTTTTTTCCTCATTGCTTTAAAAATAACAGCCAAGTGTAGATTATTCAGAAACTGATCCAGGGGAGGAATTTCTCTCAAGACCGTGAATACTTGTGTTTTTTTCTCAGCAATTGGTTTATTTTTATCTGGAGGACCTTGTAAATGATGTAACAGATTGTGTTTCCATCTTTATATTGGCTGGTAGTAAGCTTAGAGGCCTATTTGTGTGCCCCCATTAGGAGGGGCGTATGTAATTTCTCATCTTTGGCCCGTGGGGGCCATTCACATTCACTCCAGAGTCCTTTTGACATGACTCTAAGGAGTCTTCATTAGCTTCCATGATTTCTCACACGATGAAATGTTCCAGGCTCATCTCAGAAATACACACAAGACCCCATTGCTTGCATTTTGTGGACATCATCATGTCTGCTTCCTGCTTTATGCTGATTCTATCACCTGTTATTTTCATCATATAGACATATCTCTAAGCTCCTTTCTGGAACAAGGAGGGGCGTGAACAGTTAATGAAAATCACCTGGCCGGGGGTCTAGTTTGTGAATGGTTCAGGCTGTCTCTTCCCTAGACCTCCCCCAGACTTCTCTGCAAGACTGCTCTAGTACCAGGAGTTGGCCAAAGGCAGGGAGGGGAAGCAAACTGAAATCAAGGAAATGTCTGTGATTTTGGCTTATGTGGTAAAGATTTGGAAAAAAGAGGGAGAAGTCAAAAGCAAATTCCAAAATATCCCAATTTACTTATGCGTTCCATGCCTCCTGGGTACCCAGCTCCTCATTTTTGTAGATAGTTGGAGTCAGTTGTTCCAACTCATACCTGAGAATAGTGCACTGCACAGAGCCACATGCCCTCCAGCTGAAAGGGGAGTCTGCAGCCCAGGAGTTCATTAAATGTTCATTCTAGAAATGAAGAACCAGCACAGAACTGTGCTGGCAAATGCTTGATTTTAAGTGAGCTGGTCTCATTACTCTGTGATAGAGGTAACCCCGAAGAAGCACCACTTTAGATCGGTGGTTCTTAAATTTGAGTTGCTCCAGTCTCCCAGAGGGCTGTGAAAGCACAGGTCTCAGGGCCCCACCCCCAAGTTTCTGACCCAGAGGTCTGGGGTGGAACCCAAGAATCTGCATTCCTCCCAAGTTCCCAGGGGATGCTGATCCTGGCACCACCATTTAAGAACTATTGGCTAAGATGATCAGGTTACTCTTGAGAGTAAGATTTCAGCCAGTCCTTATAGACTTGTTTTAGGGTCTAAGAGTTCATCTGCATTCTAAAAGGGCCTCTTAATGATAGGCCAGAAAGTAAGACATTTAAGAAAAAAGAACACAATGCAATATATATCTACATATGCCTTACTGGTAAATTGTACACCTGAAACTTACTGGATTTCATTAACCAATGTCACCATAATAAATAAATGAATGAAAGAGAGAGAGAAAGAGAGATCTCAAATTGGTTAGTTGTCTTTAAAGACCACGACAGTTCTGGTTTAAAAAAAAAAAGTCTAGTGGATCATTCAGTGCTTTGCCCTTTTATTTGCTCTTGAATATGAAGTTGGCTGCAGGAACCATTTCTCGCAAGAATGGGTTGGTGGGAAAGGTGCTGGCTAGAAAGCCCGTGTCACTGTCCTCAGTTCACCCTCCTGTGGGGAACATGATATTCTTTCCGTTTTGGTGAGAGCGCTGTAGCCACCTCGAGCTGTTGTTTCCCCAGCGACCCTAGCACATACCTAGTGCCCAGACTCTACCCTTGTGGGTGGCTTCCTGATAAATGCTTGTTGAATTGAAAGGTTTCCAGGACCTAAACAAAAGCAGCACTATCTGGTCTTTTTTTCTTGAGCCAGACTGTGCTATATAAACTCCCCAGAGCCCTGTCTCCAAACACATTCTATAAGGGACTAATGTAGTCTTAGAATTTTAATGTGGTAATTATCAGAAACACTTTTCCTCTCTTCCCTGAGACCTTGAGTGAAGAGAGAACTCAGAAAAACCCTGGATCAGCATTTAAATATTTGTTCTCTTTTCCAATTACAAAAATAAAGCATATCTATAAAAAGCCTTTAAAAAAAGTTTAGAGTGACTAAAACTCTGTAGCAATTATCTTTCCCAGGAGAAACTTTAAAAAAACGATGCTTACCTTTCAATTTTTGTAAGCATTTACAAAGAAATTATGAATTCATAAAGAAATTATGAACCAAATGGGATCAATCATACTATACCCACTGTTTGCAGCTGCTTCTCCCCCCACGCCTTAATTTCTTCCATGTCAGCACATGTAATTCTGTCAAATTCCTTTTGATGGCTGCATGGTTTTTTGATTGTATGGAAATTTATAGTAATTATATTTTATTTAGCCAGTCTTATACTGGATACTTAAGTTGTTTCTGATTTTTCTGTTGTTAGTGCAGCAATGACTATCTTGTTCCTAAATCTTGGTGTACTTGTACAGTTGTTTCTGAGGTAGAGATTTCTAGAAGTGGCGTGGATGAATAGAGCGTATGCGTAACTGTATGTGTATATACACAACACATAAACTGTAACAGCAAATAATATGTCGTAACCAAACTGGATTCATTACAGAAATCTAAGGACAGTGTGTTAAAAGAGCATACCTATGTGTTAATTGCCCAAAGGAGAAAAACCATTTAATCATGTATCTCCTTAGATGCTAAAATGTTTTGAAAAAAGTAACCAATTCTTGATTAAAAAATCCTTAGGACAGAGACTTTTAGTAGAACCCTTCGAAGTAAAGAAGTGTCTGTCTCTATCCCAAAGTCAGCTGGCTTCGTGCTCAGTGATGAATCGTTGGAAACATTTCTGGTAAAATCAGGAAATAAGCAAAGATGCCCACGAGCCCTTCCGAAGCACTGGCTTGTACAGAGAGATGAGAAGCTGAAATAGAGGCATAAAGAGGGCAAAGGAAAAGGTAGCGAGTGACTGCTATTTGCAGATGATACAATATTGTACCTGAAACTAAAAAGCTGTTAAAAATAAGACAATTCAGTAAGAGGGCTGTTTACATTATTAAGAATAATGAATATTTATTGGGCTCTTCCCTCATGTCAGGAACTTCAAAGCACTTTAAATAATGTACTCCCAATAGATTACCTCATTTGATCTTTTTCCAAGCCTAGGAGGTAGGAATCATTTTTACCTCCATTTTACAGGTGAGAAAACTGAGGCTTAAGGAAGTTCAGTCATGTGGCTCCAGTCCTTGTAGCAAGAAAGTGGCTGGACTGGTACTCAAGCCCAGTCTATCTGACCTCCATGGCTGCACTTTAAGCATCTTTCCCCACAAGTGGTTGTGTGGCCTTAGACAGGTCAGTTCAGCTCTAGAGGCCATAGTTTCATCACCTGTGAATGTGCTGTGGTTAATAAGATGGTCTCAGAATCCCAGAGTGTGTGCACGTGTGGGTGGGCCAGGGCCGGAGTGTGTGTGGGAACCAGACGTGTTTACTGTCCAGGGGACTCTCAGAGCCAGTTTGTGCTTTGTAGGGTCACTTCCGCCCAGCCTCAGCTGTCATCGTGTTCAAATGTCAGCTGGGGATTGTTGAAAGAGAACAATAAGAGTTTCCCCATTTATTTTCTTTTGTTTATTGAATTTATAAATAGCTAACTTGGAGTGACTCAGCTAACAGGGCTGGATACACATGCCTACATTTGACCTTTGGTTTGAGTACCTTCCTGGAGGCTCAGAGGCAGTAATCAGAGACATTCTGCTGGACTTCTCCCTCTGCCCTGGACAGAGGTGGGCTGGATGAACCAGAGGCCTTAGGAACCTGGAAGTGGCGACCGTGTCCTTAGAGGCGCTAAGCACAGAATAAATATTTACACCTTTCTCTTTCTTCTCTGTTGCCCCCACAGTAACTAGAAATCCACTGGGGCTTGCTTTCTTACTGTAAGTTGCTCTTCTGTGGGTTCCACTGTGCTAATGGTGCTGCTCTCTCCTCTCCAGGTATGGAGAAAAGGGGAAAGCCATCCGGATCGAGAAGGTCATCTACACCGGGAAGGAGGGGAAGAGCTCACGTGGCTGCCCCATCGCAAAGTGGGTGAGTGTCTTGACTCCAGCCAAGGCTGTGCCTCACTCTCCAGGGCTGGGGTATATGGCAGAACCAGACACATTTACTGTCCAACCTTGGAGCTGGCATCTGGTGCTTGGTTAGGGTCACTTTCCCCAACCTCAACTATTTGTCCTTTTGTTTAAATGCCAGCACCTGGCATCTGGGGCTGGCCTCAGAAATGCTCTAGTCATTATACTCAGCTCATACTGTCCCGTGGTTCAGGGCTATTTGGAGAACAGGAGGAGCTGAAGATGGCGTCTTACCCGAGGCATAAAAATCTTACCCCACTATGGCCAACTGTTGGACTCCTCTGCCCCACTCCCTGTGCTGGAGCTTCTGGTGTTCCTGTCTCCTTTCTGGAAGGGGCCTTGCTCCTACCTTGCTTCTGAGCCACTGTTTCCTATAAGCAGCCTGAGTGTCTCAGCAGGCAGCTGTCAGTGCCTCAGACCCTGAGTTCACCGAAAGTTTTCTGACCTTGATTTCTAGAACCGCCACAGAATGAGTGCTTGGGAGCAACAATAAGGTCATCAGGTTGAGCCGTAAGCTCAACCAGGTGCATAGTAGAGTAGGGGGATATGCAGGGGAAATGGAAGGCTCTGTCCCTGTGTTCCGGCTGCTTAGGATGTCAAGATACAGGAAATAAAATTACAGAGATGTGAATAATTGAGGTTTAACTTTGAGAGGCTGACTTGGTGCCATAGAGTTCAGGGACAGGGACATGTGTTGGGAGGGAGGAAGTCAGGCTAGGATTCCCAGAGAAGGTGGACGTGTGTGGGGCTGTGAATGCAGGGCCCTATTAAACGGGCTGAGGAGAGGGTAGACGCACTCCTGATGAGGAGGGTCACATGGGCAAAGGCAGAAAGGCCAGATGAACACGCACGGCTCACTTTGAGTGAGGGACGATGGTAAATGGTCTTTGTCAGCCTATGTCCATCTGTGCATTTGCCTGTTCTTATCTGGTATGTACCCCATGCCTTAGTACCTTTGCATTTAATGAAAATAAAAGGTGTCTGCTACAGCCATGCCACCCTGAAATGTGCCCGATCTCGTCTGAACTTGGAAGCTAAGCAGGGTCGGGCCTGGTTAGTACTTGAATGGGAGACCACCTAGGAAGACTAGGTGCTGTAGGTGTTAAGAAAGAAGAGAGAGAGAGAAGAAAAAGTGTCTGAATTTGAACTACCATATATCTATCTGGAGCAATTTTCAGTCAGTATTGCAGAATTAAGTACGACAAAAGAATCTAAAACTGCTTAGAGCATTCACAGGCATGAAGAAGCATGTTGTCCTCACCCTCATGAAAGGTGACCATTTCAGTGGGAGGCTGACTGAGTCTGTCTGTGGCTGATCAGGATGGGGTGTTATCCCCGCAGAGGACCCATCAGGGAAGTGACATCTGCCCCTTTCTCCTGCTAATTCATGCAGTCCTTGAGGAATTCCAAATTCTTGGGCTGGAAACTGAAGATCCTTGGAGCACAGGTAGAAGAGCTAGGGACTGTTCCAGGTTCAGGAACAGCTGGCTATGTAGATGGCACTGAAGAGGAGAATATGCATTTCCACCCCTGGATACCCATGGTGTGTCCCTACCGAGGGCTAGCAAGAGCACAGTGACCTGAGCAGGGGAGGAGGGAGGCACCCAGGTACAGCATGAGGTCAGTTCTTGGGACTATGAGAGGGGACTAGAATGATGGAGGGGGAGGAATTGGTGCTCAGTGTGTTCTCCAGGGTCTGTGGACAGTGCACTTTGAGTACTGTGAACTTGAGGTTTTATCCAAAGGATGGAACAGCTTGTGAGTGACATCACCAAGCCCTGGTAGGTGATGCCAGCTTTGAAAGAAAAGCCTAGATAGCAGGGAATAGATAGTGACAGTGTTCCCAGAGCGGAAATTCCTGTATCTGATGAGCGAAGATAAAAGGAGAGAGCAAAGAAATTGTTTTTTATGAGAAGAGCAAATGGTGGTAGAGCATAGAATTCTTACAGTGGCAAAAAAATTAATTAATTAATTAAAAAAGGCTCTGCGTGTGTGTGTGTTTTCTAGCTATCTCCCTTAGTGGAGTGGACTTCTCTTGATATTGCCTATACAGCCTCCGAACAACTATGTATTTTGGTTGGTAGGGCTTCTCGAAAGCGTTTTACTTCATTGGAAGTGGAGAGGGGCCAAGTGTTCCCTTCCCTGCCCCGCTGGGGAAGTGACCTGCAAACACCAAGAAGGACAGATGATTCTTGGTAGCAGAGTGGTATCAAGAGCTCCAGATAGTGGTATATGGCCATAGGCAAGCAGCAGTGTCCAGTTGTCTTTGGTGGACGACGTATCCTGTGGTTCTCCCCACCCTGCCTGCTCCCATGTCTGGAGCCTGGGTTTTCTTTACCAACCAGGGTTCGTGTTTCTGTTTGCAGCCTCAGCCCTGACCAGTACCTTTAGCTAAAAAGCAGTGCGCCTGACAACTTTTAGAGTTGACTGGCCACGATCTTGGGGACAAAGTCGAGGCATATCGTGGGTACCCAGCAAATGTTTGTTAAGAAGACAGGCGGATGACCCAAACAGCCGTTGGTAATCTCTCATTTTAAGGTGGCCTCTACAAAGTATGAAAGTCACTGAGTGTAGGAGTAAGAGAGTGACCCAGGTAGCATTCCGAAGGCCCAGATAAATGGGGGAATGCCAGAAGCAAACATCACGGACAGCAAAAACGGGCTTTTGGTAGAACCACAGAGATGTTGCTTGGGCCAGTCTGTAAAGGTAACAGGTCCAAAGGCAGGTGTTTGAAGGCCTCTCAGGAGCATGGTGGAGCAGATTTACTGGGGAGCCCGGGATTGGAACCGAGTACCAAGGGCGGGAGTTACAGGAAGATAGACTTGTGGTTCTACTGGGTGCGGTATTATTCTCAGTTCAGCGTTCGAGGAATTCCTGCCCAGGGTCTAGGTGAGATGTTTATGATGCTGTGATGGTGTGTGACCCGTTTGTGATGCCAAGTTCAGGTGTTGCTGTATTCGGGCCTTCGGTTGGCCTTTGACTCTTGCATTATGCATTCCATCTTGCTGGGTTCCTTCATAGAGTGTTGGTAGGGAGCTCTTCTTTATTGTTTTCTTATAGTTTTTTTTTTTTTTTTTAGTGTACCTATAGGCCTATAAAGGTGTGGCCACTGAGAGCTTCTGCTTGTGCCTAGTGACATTTGTGTGTTTGCCAATTGGGAAACCAAAAGGATGTGGATCAATCACAGCTTGACAAGTCAGGTGTTTCTTTTCATGCTCTAAACACATGTCCCAAGAATGTGATAAGCTAGTGAGAGGAGGTTGACAGTAGTGCCTCGAG
Source organism: Pteropus alecto (assembly GCF_000325575.1). Taxonomy (NCBI): domain Eukaryota; kingdom Metazoa; phylum Chordata; class Mammalia; order Chiroptera; family Pteropodidae; genus Pteropus; species Pteropus alecto. Next base: position 859,279 of record NW_006430723.1, read on the forward strand.
AACCCTAGTCACAAAGACTACTGTCTTATCAATACCTGCAAGTATGTGCTGGTGCCATGAGCGGGAAGCCAGGAGATTATCCAGAGAGTTCTAACACACATATGATTTAACAGATGCTGTTCACATGTTGCTGATTCCCAAAAAACAATTAAAATAATATCATTGATGCTTCCATGGGGGGGCACCATTATCGCTATGGCTCAAAGCAGGAACTCATTCCCAGAGATATGTTTTGCTTAACATGCAAAGTGTCCTTTAGAATTTTGAAGGAAATTCTGACGCCTGCTACAATATAAATGGACCTTGAGAACATTATGCTAAGTAAAATAAACTAATCACGAAAGGACAAATGTTATATGATTCCATCCATGTGCTGTACCCAGAGTCACAGTCAAATTCATGGAGTCAGAAAGTAGAGTGGTGGTTACCAAGAGCTGGCTGGGGTCAGGGGAGAATGGAGAGTTAGTGTTTCATGGGTACAGTTTCTGTTTGGGAAGACGGGAACGTTCTGGAGACAAAAATTCTGATGATGGTTGCATACAATGTAAATGTACTTAATGCCTCTCAACTGTACAGTTAAAAATAGCTGAAGTAGGAAATTTTATGTCGTGTGTGTTTTATCACATACAAAAAATTAGATTTGATGTTCACATCTTTATAAGGGGAGATTTCATATAAAAATCTGGATTTCTGTTTTCTCCTTGCAAAATTAAAAGAAGTAGCTGCATTAGGCCGGGATTCCCTCCAAGCAGCAGTAGATGGAGAGGCCTGGCTTACTCCTTTGAAGGGGACGATGCTTGTACTTTGCCATGGTCCACACCACTTCCTAGTCTTACATCTGGCCCACTTTCCTCATTTATACTGCTCGCCTGGCTGCCGCTTCGACACTCCCTGCACTGACATATTTGTGACCAAGTCTGTCTCCAGCCTGGGTATCTCCTGACCTCCAGACCTGTTCTGTGGGGCCTACTGGAAACAGCCACTTGCATGTTCCAAAGTACCCCCCAGCCCTGCCGTGTTCCCCATAAACAACACGCACCCATTCTCCTCCGCCACAAAACGTGGAAGTCATGTAAGACTTTCTCCCTGTCCCTCAGCCCCTATAGTCTGGTCGTCCCAAAGTCGCCTTTCTCCTACATGTCTCTGGAGTCCATTCCTTTTCCTATTCATTCTTCACTGCCCTAGTTCAGGACTTTGTTTTTGCTTGTGTATGTCTGCGGTTTCCCAACTGGTCTCCCAGTCTTTCTGCTCCCCCAAGCATTCACCCGACCCCTTCCTACACCCCACCCCTTCCTATACCCGACCCCTTCCTATACCCCACCCCTTCCTACACCAGGAAGCTATTTACATAAATAAGCCCCCTGCTTGATAGTCCTTGGATAGTCCTTGAGTCCTTCTCCATCAGCCTGCCACTCAAAGTCCTTCCCATTCTCCCCTCTTCCTAGGCCCCCACATCTTACCTGGTCACAGAACTCACTTGGGATCCTCGAGAGAGATTCAGCCACCTCATTCCCCAGCCCCCAGGACCCTTTGCCTTGATAGGTTGTTTTATGAGCCAGGACAGTGTTCGGGGAGTGAGTGACCAGTGAGGTGAGAACCTGGGTGAGGGAATGGCCGGGTCCCGAGGAGCAAGCAGTGCCGTGCCCAAGGCCCTAGATTTCTTGTTAACAGTCTTATTGAGATACAATTCACATATGGCATAGTTCACCCATTTAAAGTACACAGTTCAATGATTTTTGATATATTACATTATCTTTTTTAAATTGCATTAGAATATACATAACAAAAGTTGCAGTTGTAACTCTTGGTAAGAGTACGGTTCATTGGTGTCAACTGCATTCACCTTGTCATGCAGCCATCACCACAGTCTATTTCCATATGTTTTTCATCATCCCATACTGAAACTCTCTACCCGTTAAACAATAACTCCCCAGTCCCTTTCCCCTCACACCAGGAACCACTATTCTACTTCTCTCTCTCTATGAACTCGCCTATTCTAGATACCTCTTGTAAGTGGGATCATAACAACATTTGCTCTCTTGTGTCTGGCTTGTTTCACTTAACTTGATCCTCAGGGTTCATCCATGTTGTAGCAGAATTTTATTCCTTTTAAAGATTGTATAATATTCCATTGCCTGGATATGCCACATTTTATTTATCCTTTCATCAGTTGATGGACACTGGGTTGTTTCTACCTTTGGTTGCTGCAAATAATGCTGCTCCAAACATGGGCGTACAGGTGTCTAGCTGAGTCTCTTCTCTCAGTTCCCTTGGGTGTATACCTAGGGATGGAATTGTCTAGTCATACGGTAATTGTATGTTTAGCTTTTTGAGGAACTGCCAAAAAGAGTTTTTCACAGCACCAAGGTCCTTGCTTTTTAACTGAAAACGTAGAGATATGCAACATTTTCTCTGCAAATGTTTTAGGACAACGTAAAAATCTCAGTATATTTTGGCTTACAATTTTATCTCTATTTTTACTCCTAAGTCCACATAAATCATCAATAACTTAAACGTTTTAATCATTTCTTATTTTCTTCTTAAAAGAATAACTTTCGTGTTTCTCATTCCCTAATTGTAACGATCTCTTAGTCTGTGTGGTTGCTGTCGCCAGGGTGTAACACCCCTAGGGTACTGTCCTGAAGACCTGCACCCCCAGGTCTGGTCGGCAGAGGTGAGGGGCATGTGGCACCCTGTGCAGAGGAGCGTGGGTGCCTGGCTCCCGCAGTTAACGGTGCCTGCCCTGCATTCTTGCAGGTGATCCGCAGACACACGCTGGAGGAGAAGCTGCTCTGCCTGGTGCGGCACCGGGCAGGCCACCACTGCCAGAACGCCGTGATCGTCATCCTCATCCTGGCCTGGGAGGGCATCCCCCGCAGCCTTGGAGACACCCTCTACCAGGAGCTCACCGACACCCTCCGGAAGTATGGAAACCCCACCAGCCGGAGATGTGGCCTCAACGATGAGTACGTGGGCAGGGCCCCGGGCAGCAGCTGCAGGGGACTCTGGGCAGCCCTGAGAAGCCACTTGCCCCATCCAAGGCGCTGTTTGTCCTGCAGAGTTAGGCCTGGGTGGAAAGAATGCTTACTCACAGCCCTGACTTGGGTTCTGGTCCTGGCTGGGGAGGGTCTGTTGACTTGGCTCAGTGTTGCCGTTGTGCCCCCATCGACTCTGAGGCCCTAATGATGGTAACAAGTGTGAAAAGTGTGTGAGTGCTGCACCAATATAAGGCACCAGTGGTATTCATAGAACCTACCCTCAGAGGGTTTTTTCCCATTGTTTAAATTATGGTATTTTTGCTTATGGTAAAATTCATCCTTTGAGGTATATTGTTTGAAGAGCTTTGACAAATGTTTACAGCCACGTAGCTGCCACTACCATAATCAAGATATTGAACAGTTCCATCATCCAAAAATTTCCCTCATGCCCCGTTATAGGCATGTTCTTCCCCCGGCCCCAGCAACCACCAGTCTTGTTTCCCTATAGGTTTCTCTTTGCAAGAATGTCATATAAATGGACCCATACAGTGTGTAGCCTTTGTCTGGCTTCTTTCTCTGAGTGCAGTGTTTCCAAAGTCATCTGTGGATGTGTATCAGTACCTCGCTCCTTTTCACTGACGAGTAGTATTCCACAGTGTGGGTGTATCACAGTTTGTCCATTCCCCTGTTGAGGAACATTTGGATTGTTTCTGGATTTTATTAAGCGTTGAATTGTGACGTCAGTATTTATTTGCTTAAAGGCCTGTAAACACCCAGGCCTGCAGAAAGCAGGCATGTTCACACCCTGTGGTTCACGTCATCCCCGTCTATGCGGTGTGTGTTCGAGCTGGTCAGGATATTAGAGTTAAGGCAAAATATAAACCTTATTGGGTTTTGACTGATTCTTCCCACTTATCACAAACAGGGGCCCTGTGCTTTGCCCAACAACAGACTCAGATCTCCAAGCTCAGGAGTGAGAATAGAATGGACTGCTCAGAGCTGGCTCTGTACCCAAGGAAATTTGGGGAAGCAATTGAGGGCAAGGAAGGATGTAGTCCAAGTCACTGGGAGGCCAGTGGATACCAGGCCTCAGCAGGTCCTCCTCCTGAGGGAGGAGGAAGATTCCAGAAGAAAAAAAAACGTGTCTGTGTGCCTAACACGTGATATGTGTTACAGCCGGACCTGCGCTTGCCAAGGCAAAGACCCCAACACCTGTGGTGCCTCCTTCTCCTTCGGTTGTTCCTGGAGCATGTACTTCAACGGCTGCAAATACGCTCGGAGCAAGACGCCTCGAAAGTTCCGCCTCGCAGGGGACAACCCCAAGGAGGTGAGGAGCTCACAGGGAGCAGTGAGACACTCCCACACACCCTGTCCCACCTGTGTCTTTAGTTGTCCAGGTGGGAGCTGGGGTTCACACACCGTGACACAGATGTACAGAAAGTGGAACTTGCTTTATCTGCTTATTTGCTGTGAAATGTGTAGAGAGGGTACAGTGAGTAAAAAATTAGGCTTACCAGTTACAGGTAAGCTTCAGACTCTTCCGGTTTAAAACAGGCTCTTTAAGTTAAACATTCAAATTCCTCATCAGAATTCAACCATCTTAAATGGTAATTTTTTTCTCACCATTCTTCCTAAGATGTTCTTTTTGGGTCTGGGAGGTATCACAGGAAGAGGGCCTCTCAGCCTTGGGCCATTCTCTGGGCAGATGCCTGACTTTCTGAGGTGTCCCTCATCCTTTCTGGCCGCTGGGCATATGTCTCCGAGCAGTTGTTCAGTTGTCTCCTTACTAGGGGCCTGGCCTGGTCGTGGGGCACTAGGCCAGCATCCACAGTACAGCCTCTAGGCCTTCTCTCTGCAGTCTCCTCATTGAGGGCCAGGCCTCCTTCTCAACCCCATGACAACCGGACAAGGGGCCCCTGGATCTCCACTGCAGGCCACACTCAGGCTGTGGGAACCAGGAGCGTCAGGTCAGGCCACCTCCTCCTCTGCTACTTGCCCTCTGTTGCCCGTGCAGTGAAGTGGGGTCCTAGGAGGTGGTCTCCACTCAGAGTTCCAAATGCTAAGAAGGTGCAGGTCTGTCTAGGCTCTCTGTCATCCCCACCCCAGCCTCCCTGCCTCCCTCCTGCCTATGCTTCTGTGAGGGTAGGGTTCTGGGTCCCTTTGCCGGAATGCAGGCAACGTCTCAACCCTAGCCAATAGCTCCCAAATCTCTCCAAGCTCCTCAGATGAGGAGGGCGTCCCCCTTTTCCACCGGGTGGGGACTGCCCTGGGGCCTTTTTGTTCTATACCACATATACACTACGTTCAGATTTCAGATTTCCAAGTTTGGTGTTTCAGAAGTAAAAGGAAGCATTTTCAAATTTAGAAGCCCTTTTTTTTCCTCAAAGCCTGGCTTTGGACTGTTGCATGAGCTAGTCTAATAGTCTGATTTGACATTAGACTTTTATTTATGACAGCGTCTGCCCTCCCCAGAAGCAACAAATGCAGTAGCTTCAATGAATGCAGGAGTCCCAGGGCCACGAGGAACTAGGAGTTACCAGGAATGAAAATGCATTGGTTTAATTTCTCAGCAATATTTCTCCTATTCCATCAGCTACTGTTTCTGTGTACTTACTAAGTCCTGAGTCCTCTGCCCAGCACCTCTCGTATCTCAGTTAATTTTACAACACCCCGATGACCTAGGCACCATTACTCCCACTTTCCAGGTGAGTCACACAGCTTGCCCAAGACCATATGGCTATAATGGCGAAGTCAGGGTTTAAGCCCAGGCCTGTGTTTCCCCAGAGCTTATGAGCCTCACCTCCATGCTGTGCTGGCTTTGGGTCCACTGTGCTGGTGGCAGCATCAGAGTGGCAGCCAGGGAGGTGCAGTCAGGAATGGCTGACAGCTTTGCTCTCCCGAGTGGATGGACATCTGAGCCATTGGTCTCGTTCTTCCATTTCTAATTCTATAAACTTGGTTCTTTCCCTCTTCCCACTTTCTCCTGCTTACTTTCCTGAAAACTCTCTATGCCTTCTCCGAAAACTCTTCGAGGCCTGCCAGGAGCTTGCCCAGTCCTACTTGCTACTCGTGGAAGTCCAGAGATTGGACCCCTGTAACTTTCATCAAGTGTAGTTGCGGGGGCTGCTGCATTGTCTAGGGCAGCATTGTCCTTTGGAACTTTTTGTGATGATGGAAATGTTCTCTGCTCTCCAGGACAGGAGCCACATGTAGCTATTGAGCATTTGAAGTGTGACTACTGCAACAGAGGGACTGAATTGCAATTTTATTTAAAGTTAATTAAAATTAATTTATATTTCAATAGCCACATGCGGCTTGTGACTGTCATATGAGACGATGTGGGTGTAGAGGTTGGAGCTATGAAATCCGTTTGTGTACCTGGCTCAGGACAGGCTCTGGGCCTGACTGGCTGAGGAATTTCTGACATAGACCTTGACTTTTATTTATCCTGTAACATGGGAAAAACAATCCACAGTCATTGCTCCTCCTCTTACTTGCCACCATACCACACCTCTACCCTAGGGTGTGGAGCACTCGAAAGCAAGAACCATTTTTCTGTGTTCTGAGCAGCACTGGGCTAGAGCCTAGAACAGCAGTCGCTTGGCAGTCAGATTGACTGGACTGACAGGCAGGGGCTTTTCCTGGTGAGCTTCAGTTTCCCAACTTTAGAATGGACATGGCAACACACCCTTCACAGAGGGAACACTGTAAAAACTACCTGATGGCACCTTACTTCCTACTTTCCCAGTGGCAACCCGGTGTTGGTTCTGGAATGGTGGCTAATTTCCAGTGTCAGGGTTTGCCAGGCAGGCTGCTCTGGATGTGTGACCTCTCTTCTCTCCACAGGAAGAAGTGCTCCGGAAGAGTTTTCAGGATCTGGCCACCGAAGTTGCACCCCTGTACAAGCGGCTGGCCCCACAGGCCTACCAGAACCAGGTACTGGCTCCTGGGCCTTTCTGTGCCCACATGTCATCCACATCTGTGCCACGCTCCCTGAAGTAGGGAACTAGGAAAGTGGGTTCCTCTGTGCTCCTTACAGGAAAAGCCCAGCCAGAGATGGAGCAGGGATGTAGTTCTTTCCTAAGACCCCTTTCCCATACCATGCTGACCATACCTGAGAACATCTCTTCTCCATCCCTGGGCTTCATCCCCCTCCACTGCCTCTGGTCTGGTTTCTACTAATGAGGCTTGAGTTTCTCTCCTTTTTCACCCCTGCATCTCCCAGATGAGGCAAGGGGGACTTGAGATAACTCAGGAGGAAGTAATTCCTACAGGGGCCTCAGCCAGAAACCTCCTTCCTGCAGCCCAAAGGCAAGGTGACTGATCCTTAACATCCCTCCCCCAAGATCTGGCCTCCCCATGTGCAGAATCAGGGCCACTCACCTCAGGTCTCATGAGCAGCTCTCTTTGGCCATCCACACAGGTGACTAATGAGGAAATAGCGATCGACTGCCGTCTGGGGCTAAAGGAAGGGCGGCCCTTCTCGGGGGTCACAGCCTGCATGGACTTCTGTGCCCACGCCCACAAAGACCAGCATAACCTCTACAATGGCTGCACAGTGGTAAGGAAGCCTCTGTCTTGTCACAGCCCCACTCACGGGACCATCCTGGAAGAGGGCCGACTGGTGTATGCAGACAGGTGGGCTCGAGTGGGGAGAGACCAGGAGACAGATTCTCAGACTCTGGGACTGCCCTGCCAGACTGCTCACACCTGCCCTTCGCTCTGAGAAAACCCTCACCAGATGCATGGACAGAGCTGGCCTTGTTTCTGTGGTTAGGCGGATGCTGCAGAATGCAGCCCCTTGGGCACCTGGAGCCCCTCAATTATCTAACCCTTTTCCTATTTAGGAAAACAAAGTGCAGCTCGCTGCCAGTGTTCATTTAACATCACGTGTAGGAATGCTACGTTTTCTAGGTTTTGACATTTTCAGTGATCAAAGTATTGAAAACAGAATTCTATAAATAGAATGATGTCATTTGTTTCCAAAGGCTATCGATATGCTAGAGCGATGTGAAAATAATAAAAGTGAGATATTTCATGGCAAACTTTGGGGATAAGGTTAGGACTATAATCCGCCCGTTATCTCGAGGCAAACGCTGTAGCCGCAAGCGCCACCGGCGAGTATTCTCAAGGCCCTTGGGAAAAGGGCTAAAATGTGGTTCCAGGTCTCTGTGGACACTTGGATTTAAATCTGAACAACTTCTCGATTCATTCATCGAGCAAATGTTTTACTGTGCCCAGGTACGGCTTTAGATGCCAGGGAATAAAATGCACAGTCTTGCCCAAGTATGTGATATACTGTCCAGTAGCAGCGAAGACTGTGAGAAGAGGGTGACATGATAGGAGATATTTTAGATGAAGTGGCCAAAGAGGCCTCTCTGAGGAGGGGCACCTGAGCAGAGACATGAATGAAGCTACGGAGTAAGGGATTGAACTTCTGGGGGTGGATTGCTGCAGGCAGAAGGACCAGCACAAGCTAAGCCTCGGGGGAATGAGAGTAGAGGGCTGGGCAGGGGCCAGGTCACAGGGAGGCCGGGCAAGGCTGTGAGTTCTGCTCTAAGTGTGATGGGGAATCCCTGGAGGGCTCTTGAGCTGGGAATGGTAAGATCTCATTTATAAAGTTAGATGTGCTCCCTCGTTCCTGCAGATGGAGAATGAAGTGTGTCAGGTAGGGGTAGGGGAGTGTGGGAGGGAATTGGAGGAAGAAGGCCAGGTAGGAGGCTGGGACAGTTGTCCAGGCCAGAGGTGACAGGGCTAGGGCAGGGTTGAGGGTGGGGATGAGAGTAATTGGACAGATGTTGGATGATTTCAAAAGTACAACTGAGAGGATTTGCTGATGCACTGTGGATGTAGGATGAGAAAGGAGACTTGAGGACCACTCCAAGATTTTTTGCTTGAGCAACTGGGCAAATGTTGGTTTTATTTACTGAGATACAGACTAATGGGGGAAGACCAGTGTTGGGGTAAAAAACCAAGAATTCTGTTTTGAGTTGTTTGCTAGATGTCCAGGTAGAGATGCAGAGTAGTCAGGGGAGAGGGAGGGGTCCATAGAAATGAACTTGGGACTGAAGAGCGTGTAGTTCCTGGTTATAGCCATGGAGCTAGATGCAGTACCAGGGACATGGATGTATTTGGGGAAGAGAGGAGGTTTGGGCTTGAGTGGGGATACCCTAGAAGGGGTGAGGCTAGCTCTCTTCTCTGCTTTTTAAGTAGGTTCTGGGGAAGCTGTGAAAGAGGCAAGGGTACTGGCGCAGTTATCTCAAAGGGGGCTCCCAGAATCTGGTGTAGCTTGTATCCCCATGGAGACCGATGGACCTAACCCTAGGATTTCATTTCTCCACCTTGTCTTCCTTCTCCGTGTCCAAGCCTGAGAAGCAAGATAGGACAGGCTCCTGTCTAGACTGTGTTGTGAGGGTTTCTAGCTGAGACAGAAAGGGCGGGCCCTCCAAGCTATGAGGAGAGAGGCAGGGAAGGAGATGGGAGCACAGGGAGGTTATCTGGGTTCCAGAGCTTCTAGAGTTTGGAGTGAAAAAAGGTAAATTTTTTCCAAAATGAATAGTATTTTTTACTAATTAACTATTCGTTATAAAAAATTTTAAGTAATATAAGGAAGTATAAAGTAAAAATTGCCTGCAATCTTGTAGAAATAATCAGTGTTTGCATTGTGATGCCCATCCATTCAGTCATCTGAATGTGTGTGCGCGCATGTACAGCTATATAAGTTTTACACAAAGGGGATCACATTATGTGGATCCCCTGCTGTTCCATGACCTGCTTTTCTTAACTCAAGGATCTGTGGTGGACAGCTTTCTGTGTCAGTGGCTGTAGGTTTACTTTAGCATGTTCTAAGGCTGTATGTTTGGCTCTGCCATCATTTATTTGACCAGGCCCCTCTCGATGGACAATAAGTTCTTTGCAACTTCCCCTTCTGTAAACCACGGGAGGGACCATGGTCACACACCTGTGTAGTGGTGTGTAATCCCTTGAGGTGCTGGGGTGAGGACAGTTTCAGGCTTAGTGTGCTTATTCTTTGGCTTCCTTGCCAACAGAGTGTTTTGTCAACCTTTTCAGTTTTTGCTTGCCTGAGTGGCAAACCTTATTTTAATTTGTGTTTCTTTTATTTCTAGAGAGTTCGAATACCTTTTCCTATTTTTCTTGCTCGTTTTAATGTCATCTTCATGACTGTCGTACTTATGTCTTTCTGTTATTTTTTAACTGGTTATTTATTAACTATTATTTTTTTAGCCGCATCTGTTGACATTTGTAAGACATCTTTATATGTTAGAGAGAGAAATACACCTTCTGTCATATCTCATCCTTTGCCTTTTTTCTTTGCTTTGTTGTTTACAACGCTGGGTTTTAGAGGATTGTAGGAAGCAGGACTGGTGTTCAGTCCAACTCAGAAAGTGCACAGGGGTCCGGTTGGAGCAGAGTAAGTCTGAAGACCCCCACAAACTCTGGAAAGAAGCACGCTTGGTAGAGCACCACACCAAAGGAGAAACGTTAGATGAAAATATGACTACAGCTGACTCCAGAAAAATGTTCAGTAATAAAATGCCATAATCAAAATTGAAAAGCCAATGCAAACTGGAAAACAACATTTGTCACAAGTGACAAAGGGAGTGATGGAAAGATTGTATTAGTGATAATGAATAATCTAGTAAAAAAAAAAAATGGGCAAAAGTCATAAAACTCACCGAAAAAAGGAAGACAGAGTTGTGTTCACATGTACCCAGGATTCGTTTTAATTGGGTATAAGATGCGAAGACACAGAAATGATTGTTATGAAGGAAGAAGTTTATACTCACAGAGCCCCACAAGCAGAATCCACAGCAAGCCACACAGGGCCATGCGGAGAAGCACCAGGGTCGGTCAGGAGGCAGAAGGAGTGAGGGAGAGAACGTGCCCAGAGCCTTTATTGGGGACTTTGTTGGAAGAAATGGGCAAGGCAGGGTAGGTACACTGAGTAAGCTTAGGATTGGGTCCTTCCAATAAAGTCTGTGGGCTCTGGGCTATCGGGGTGGTCCCTAGTTGTCCATGCCTAGCCTTGGGGTGATTTAGGGCAGGGGGATCTTGGCATATGCAAGTTGATAAAAGAGATGGTTGGAGGTACAGGCTCTGGATCGGTTAATTTGTCTATCAAATGTGTGCTCACAGGGGAGTCGTTTGCTATCTCTAGAAATTAGCTAGCCCTGGGAGGGGCAGTCCCTCCAGGATCAAGGCTCCAAATGCCAGCACATCAAGAAAACAGACAATAAGAAAATATAGTCAATAAAGAGTAGAGAGTACACTTGAGAAAAAATAGAACCTTGTTAGTAAACAACAAGATACGTTTTGATAATGAGCAAAAAGTTTTTAAGAAATTGGTGGCAAAATTACAGGCAAAAGTGTAAGAAAATTGAAACTCACATTCTGACAGTATGAGTGAAACACTAATGATGATAATCATTTTGGAGGGTAGTTTAGTAGTCTGTGGCAGTTCTACTTCACAGCATTTATTCTAGGGAATTGAGTCTTTAAAATTTTAGCCAAAAGGATTAAAGTATCGTTTATGATAGGGAAAAACTGAAAACAAGTCCAAATGGTAATGAGAGATTAGTTAAATAAATGAATACATTGATACAGTAGAATCAGATCTTAAATCATATTGGAGAATATTTAACGCATAAGAAAACATACTATATTTAAAAAGATAAAGTTATTACAGAAACTGCATGCATCCTGTTTAATTCCCAAAAAGTGAGTGTGTACATGTGTATATGACCAAAGTGTTTACAGTGATTATTTCTAGGTGGTGGGATTATGGAGATAATTTTTATTTCCTTTTTGCTGGCCTAAGTTTTCTACAACCAGCACATGTAGTTTTTAATAAAAAGGAAAAGTATTTCAAGAGCAAAAGGAGGCCGAATGTTCAGGGCAAGGAGGATAATGGTGAGTGGTCCCAGGCTCCACTAGTGGATTTATTGCAGTGGCCATTATGCTGTGCTGGAGAGTGTAGCATGTGCCCCAGCCCTGCCCCCTTGCCAGCCATGTCACCCTGGGCCAGCTGTCTCATCCCCTCTTGGCCTTATTAAGATCGCATGAGACAGTGTGAGTGGACATGCTTTGAAAGCTGTAGAGCAGACTAAATGTTGGTGATACTGTTATGCTATGAACCAGGATGGATGTGCTTTTTAGACACCGTAAAGTAATAGGGAGCATTAAGACCAAGTGGATGCCTGGTGTTGGGGCTTTTGGGGGAAGGGGTATCACCCATGGGGATGCTCAGCCCTTCCTCCCAGTACTGGGCTCCCCCAGCTCATGCCCCTCTCGCTGCTGGAGCAGGTCTGCACCCTGACCAAGGAAGACAATCGCTGCGTGGGCAAGATTCCAGAGGACGAGCAGCTGCACGTGCTCCCCCTGTACAAGATGGCCACCACGGATGAGTTCGGCAGTGAGGAGAACCAGAACGCCAAGGTGGGCAGTGGGGCCATCCAGGTGCTCACCGCCTTCCCCCGCGAGGTTCGGCGCCTGCCAGAACCTGCCAAGTCCTGTCGCCAGCGGCAGCTGGAAGCCAGGAAGGCGGCAGCCGAGAAGAAGAAGATTCAGAAGGAGAAGCTGAGCACCCCGGAGAAGATCAAGCAGGAGGCCCTGGAGCTGGCCGGCATCCCCACTGACCCAGGTGTGTGGGGAGCAGGCGCCCTCCGGGGGTGGCATTGGTGCTGTTGGGTGGGGGCCCTGGATGGCCCCCTGGATGGCCCGCTGACTGCTCCCTTTCTGCCTTGAGTTGGGACTCCAGATGAAAAAGTCCGGGGGCCTCTCAGTCATCTGGACCATCCCATTATCCTAATGTTGTCAGTCAGTGTGAAAGCCGCAGCAGCCCTGGGACACCAAACTGATAGGCGGTCCCTGGGGAGCAAGTGCAAGGAGGTCATCGTATCTTCCCAAAGAGGAGCTGGGTTTCCCCTCCGGCTCACCCACTCCCTCTCTGAGAGTCTGAGGGGACCGCGGCTTTAGGCACGTGGGCTGCGGTCAGGGTGGCTGAGTGGCACAGCTCCCCCTTCTCTTGGCCCTTGTCCCCGCAGATGGGAGGGGCCTCAGTGAGGACTCGTGGAGTTCACTAGGGTGAGGGGTGGGGGAGGAGTGACACAGAGGGGGCCGTGGGCTCTGGGCCACTTCTCCCAGGGCCTCAGAGGGTCCGGGGGCCATGCTGAGCAGTGCCCAGAGCAAGTCCAGCCTCATTCATCTTGCATGTCCTGCAGAGGAAACCTCTGAAGGAGAGAGAGAGTTTCTACCCCCAGTCCATCTGCCCAGGGCCTCGGCCGACTGTGGTTCTCCCTGCTTCCTCTCTGTCTTGCCTCCTGTTCTCCTCAGGCTTGTCCCTGAAGGGCGGATTGTCCCAGCAGAGCCTGAAGCCCTCCCTCAAGGTGGAGCCTCAGAGCCACTTCAGCTCCTTCAAGTACGGCAGCAACACGGTGGTGGAGAGCTACTCGGTGCTGGGCAACTGCCGGCCTTCCGACCCGTACAGCATGAACAGCGTGTACTCCTACCACTCCTACTATGCACAGCCCAGCCTGACCTCTGTCAACGG
>NW_006430723.1:872857-882943 GCF_000325575.1 Pteropus alecto
GCTCTTCCGTTTCAGCTACTATGGCTTTCCATCCAGCAACCCGGTCTTCCCCTCTCAGTTCCTGGGGCCTGGCACCTGGGGGCACACTGGCAGCAATGGTAGTTTTGAGAAGAAGCCAGACCTCCATGCTCTGCACAACAGCCTGAGCCCGGCCTACGGTGGTGCTGAGTTTGCCGAGCTGCCTGGCCAGGCTGTTCCCACGGACACCCACCGCCCCACCCCCCACCACCAGCAGCCTGCTTATCCAGGCCCCAAGGAATATCTGCTTCCCAAGGCCCCTCAGATCCACCCAGCATCCAGGGACCCCTCTCCCTTTGCACAGAGCTCCAACTGCTACAATAGATCCATCAAGCAAGAGCCAGTAGACCCACTGGTCCAGGCCGAATCTGTACCCAGAGACCCTGGTAAGATGGGCAAAATGCCTTTGCCCGAGGCATCTCAGAATGGGGGTCCCAATCACCTATGGGGACAGTACTCAGGAGGCCCAAGCATGTCCCCCAAGAGGACTAACAGTGTGGGTAGCAGCTGGGGTGTGTTCCCTCGTGGGGAGAGCCCTGCCATCGTTCCTGATAAGCTCGGTTCTTTCGGGGCCAGCTGCCTGACCCCTTCCCACTTCCCGGATGGCCAGTGGGGGCTGTTCCCTGGTGAGGGGCAGCAGCCAGCCCCCCAGCCTGGAGGACGGCTGCGAGGCAAACCGTGGAGCCCCTGCAAGTTTGGGAACAGCACCTCGGCCTTGGCTGGGCCCAGCCTGACTGAGAAGCCATGGGGCCTGGGGGCAGGGGATTTCAACTCTGCCCTGAAAGGTGGTCCTGGCTTCCAAGACAAGTTGTGGAGCCCCCTGAAAGGGGAGGAGGGACGGATTCCAACCCCGGCAGCGAGTCAGCTGGACAAAGCCTGGCAGTCCTTCGGTATGCCCCTGGGCTCCAGCGAGAAGCTGTTTGGGGCCCTGAAGTCCGAGGAGAAGCTGTGGGATCCCTTCAGCCTGGAGGAGGGGATGGCTGAGGAGCCCCCCAGCAAGGGGGCAGTGAAGGAGGAGAAGGGCGGCATGGAGGAGGAGGAGGAAGAGCTGTGGTCCGACAGCGAGCACAACTTCTTGGACGAGAACATCGGTGGCGTGGCCGTGGCCCCCGCTCACGGCTCCATCCTCATCGAGTGTGCCCGACGGGAGCTGCACGCCACCACGCCCCTCAAGAAACCCAACCGCTGCCACCCCACCCGCATCTCGCTGGTTTTCTACCAGCACAAGAACCTCAACCAGCCCAATCACGGGCTGGCCCTCTGGGAGGCCAAGATGAAGCAGCTGGCGGAGAGGGCACGGGCGCGGCAGGAGGAGGCCGCCCGGCTGGGCCTGGGCCAGCAGGAGGCCAAGCTCTACGGGAAGAAGCGCAAGTGGGGTGGTGCCCTGGTCCCCGAGCCCGAGCATAAGGAGAAGAGGGGGATTGTCCCCACCCGGCAGGCGCTGGCTGTGCCCACAGACTCGGCGGTCACCGTGTCCTCCTACGCCTACACGAAGGTCACTGGTCCCTACAGCCGCTGGATCTAGGTGCCAGGGTGCCAGCGTACCTCAGCGTCGGGCCCGGCCCGAGCTGCCTCTGTGGTGCTTTTGCCCTCACACCTGGGGGCGGGTTGGGGGTGCAGAAGTCTTTTTATCTATATATACATATATAGATACACATATATATGTATTTATGGTCCAAACCTCAGAACTGACCCGCCCCTCCCTTCCCCCCACTTCCCCAGCACTTTGAAGAAGAAGCTACGGCTGTCGGGTGATTTTTTTCGTGATCTTAATATTTATATCTCCACGTTGGCTTTTTTTCCCCCCTTGTTTGGGGGGCTTTTATTTTCTCTTGTTTTTAAAACTCTATCCTTGTATATCACAATAATGGAAAGAAAGTTTATAGTGTCCTTTCACAAAGGAGTAGTTTTAAATTCCATTTAAAATGTGTATTTATTGGATTTTTTAAAAAGCGACAATAGTAATGGTAAAAGATGGGCAGGAAAAGCCAGAAGTGCTCACTCCTGCCCAGTCTTGCTGGGCCCGGCGAGCCTGGCCCTTTTGGGAGCTGACGAGGTTCTCTCAGCCATCTGCCCCTCATGAGCCAAGTGCAGATTGTAGCCACCCAGTCCATCCCTCCGGACAGATAAGCCTTCCCTTCGGGGGAGGGAGCCCTCAGGACGGCCTCTGTCCTCTCCGGCAGGATGGGAGAATCTGTAGAGAAACATCTGGGGCCCCTTTTCCAGGCACCAGCTTGGAGTCAGGGGGAAGGGGCAGCTGCACCCCAGGCCAGGCACCTGAGAGGCTGGTATAGATTTCCCCAGAAACCAGGTTGGAAGTAGACAGCTTCAAGCTTGCTAGTCTCCACACTGAATCCTCTCTGTCCGTTATTTATCAAGTCATATGATGTGGTTCCCTAGGCAGCACCTCGTGATGGAGCTGGAGTTGAGAGGCTCTTAAGGAGCCTTTTCCACCAAGTCGACGAGCCAGTGAATACTGGGCTGAAGGAATTTGCCTTAGTGGCAATTTTTAAAAAGCCCCAAAGTCCATGCTGATACCGAAAAAGGGCTACTGTATCTTTAAAAACCAGAAGTTGAACCCAAGCTGTGAAAAGCCGGCGTTGCCCCGTGTGCAGCGCTGTGCAGAGCCTGGTGCTGTAGTATTGTGCTGGGACTTCCTTGACTCGGGCAGGTTGCATCCTGCAGGAGCTCAGCACACCAGTGTAACAGCAGTTAACACATCTCTCCTTATTCCTGGATTTTCACATTGGACAATGGTGCATGCCTCACACCCAAGCCCACCCCCTCCATGCTGTCATTTGAGGAGTGGGCCTACACTTAACAACTTTAAAACGCAAGAGTCAAACATTTTCAGCAGGTAGCTATGATTTTCCTCCCTAATTGGTGCCATTTCTCTATTCAGTCATTTTCTCCTTTCCTTCCTCCCTTTTCCACCCGCTTTAACACACCCGTTTGAAAATTCTGGTGCATTCGTTTAGCTTTTCGAAATGAGAATGTGGTGCTTAATTTTCACAATATTGTTGAGAGAGGTTGGGGCCTGGCAGGTAGAAGCAACATTCATCGACAGCAAGTCACACTTCTTGGAGTTTTTGTTTTTCCTGTGGTATTAGCAGCAGTTATATCAATGTGGATGTGTGGTGAATGGGAGGCTTCATCAGGATGCACAGAGGGGAATATGGCCACACAGTGAATGAGAACCAAGCCCTGAGAGAAACATCAGATATTTATTGAGCAGTTTTATTCAGATGTGGGTCTTCGTAAAACAAGTTTAACAATCAGATGACGATGCTAAAGGCAAGTTCCTGAGCTTCCAGGTGCCTTGTGTAAGAGCAGAGAACCGACCCGCTGGGTGTTTACTGTAACTGTTCCGGAAGCACTGGCGGAGAGTCGTTGTAAGATGTCCTGAGCATTTATGTGGTCTGGTTTTAACTGTAAATAGTGAAAGATTTTTTTAAGCACTTTTGCCTAGATTTAAACAGCAACTTGAAAAAAAAAAAAAAGTATGTTTTAACATGTAATTGTGGGAGAAATTGTAAATAGTAGCTGAATATTTAACGTGCTTTGTCTATCCTTCACTTTTACCATATTCTGTAAAGTTGCATTTATTTTACAGGACAAAAATGAAATATTATTGCTTTTGAAATAAATACCCAAGAGCTTATCAGGATTTAGAATTATTCAGAACTCAGATTTATAGGAAAACCTCTGACCTTCAGTTTGACAAGCTAAAGGAAGCAGAGTCTTTAATGAGCATGCTAATTTTCTAGTTTTGAGGAAAAGTGGGGTCCTTTAAATGCTATTTTGCTTATCGCATCAGTACTTTTATGCAGGTCTCATTTGACTCCGTGCTTAGGTAGATACGGGGGTGCCTTGAAAACTTCATTTTAAATGATCTTAAGCAAGAAATACAATATTTTACGAAATATTTGGAGAATGTGACCGTCTGTATGACCCGGGAAAGCCCCAGGTTGGCTGTTGGTTTGGAAGGTCCCGAGTGTAACCCAGGTGATTCTGATACTTGGCATGTGTGAATCTTCCTGATGTATGTTAAATATACTCTTCCCCTCGTCACCCTTTGGTAGCAAAGCCATTAGCTGAAAAGAGAATCCAATACAAGCTAAAAGCATGTGATGTCTGTCCCCCCAGCTCAAACAGCCTTTGGTGCATAAATTTCTAGATTAGCAAACAGGCTGCTGAGAGGTGAGTCAAGAGGCAGTCTCCATTGGATGTTCCCATCCCCTCAGAATGGTGTTTCAAAAATTAGGTGGTGCTGGTGCCATGCTCAAGCCCATGCTGATTTGTACACACTACATGTATAACCTACCTCAAATCTCAGTCATTAAAATTAGCATGCTTTAGACGTATATTTAAAAAGTAACTATGCACAGCTCTTTATCCCCCCCTTGCTGCTGAAGGTTTCTTAAAGAGAAAAATCAAATTTTTATTTTTTACTGGCACTATCATTTTTTAAGTCCTAAAGATGATTAACAGACATTTTTATCATGAGAAGAAAAACAAAGCCATTGCAACTAAAGAACCTAACAGCATGACCAAGTTTTAAGAGTAATATTATAGCAACAGAAAATGATGGAGTCTTATAGTCATCTCCCCAGTGTGCCCTGTCCACAGACATCACCCACACACGGTGCAGACATTTGGTTCCTCTTGCTTCATTTTGTTTTCCCTGCCTTTTGTGTGCAAGGGAAGTGCTTGCAAAGTTCTGTGCTAAGAGATTTTTAAAATAAAAATCGCTTCGCAGCAGGTTCTCACAAAATAACTGGTGCTAGCTCAAGAAACCATTATCTAACCATCAGAGATCTTGACTAAAGGTGTTTTGTGGATTCTGAGGTCTTTTGTTTTTGTTGTTTGGTTTGTTCTTTGGCAGGGCCTAAGTTCCCCACACGCTGGCTTCGTGGGTACTGCTTTACCTTCTCACTGAGATGACAGTGGTGTGCATGGAAAGAGATCATACCCTGTCCCCTCTTGGTCCTTCCACCAGCCTCTCTTGGATACAGTAGTGTGCAGAGCAAGGGATTTTTTAAGTGCTAAAGCAAAGAAAGAAGTAGCAGAGCTAAACTGCTGTGTACCAAACAGCAGTAGGTTTTTGAGGACAGTTGACAATGAAGAGTTGGTAACCTGATTTCATTGAGAGAAATCCAGCCAGACTTTGTGATGTTTAACCACCGCCAGATCTCAGATCAAGGCAGTGCTGGTGGGAAATTAAAGTAACATCCCTGACGTGCCTCAACCAATCTCTCTTTCCTTTTGTTACTGAAGTGTGTCCTATGGACTAGAAAGCATTTTTATGAAATGAAATAGTCTAAATAAAATGGTGCTATGGTGTTTTAATGTGACTGTCCTTGATCCTGTCCTGCTGAGGTGCTATCAAGGTTCTGAAACCACAACCAACCAAAAACAAGGTGGGCTCCAGTCTCTCTTGGCTTCCCCTCCCCTCCCCCCTTTTGGTGCTGTCTCCTTAGACCTCTGTTTACCGTGCTATAACCTGCTCTGAGCAGTTTTGTTTTTTGTTCCT
The DNA here is from genome assembly GCF_000325575.1 of Pteropus alecto. Classification (NCBI taxonomy): domain Eukaryota; kingdom Metazoa; phylum Chordata; class Mammalia; order Chiroptera; family Pteropodidae; genus Pteropus; species Pteropus alecto. The sequence goes on from NW_006430723.1 coordinate 878,409, forward strand.
CCCTTGGTGGCCAAACACAGAAAGGCAAGTCGCAAAGGCAGCTAGCTCCCTGACGGAATGGGAGTGGGCTTGCCTGGCTTGGCTGGTGCTCTAGTTTTAATCTGTCCTCTCAGGCCTAATGAGAAAGGAAGGGCGAAGGGCTTTTTTTTTTTTTTTTTTGAGGAAGGGGAGTCAGGTTCTCCTGCCTCTTTTAACATGGCAAGTATTTTCATAGACAAGGACACACATTCTCCTGTGGTCCAGGGTGCCACGTAGATGTCTCTGAGAGTCTCAGAGACACTCTGCACACCATGGCAGATTAGACAGATCTCCTTCCTCACCTGGCACTGGTCAGGGCCATGTGGGCAGGGGGTTCCTTTCTTGGCTCCTTGAAGCCTTTGCCCCAGCGTTACTTCTGCCTGTCATTGGTAACCCGTCATGTTCAAACTAAAGGAAAAAGCTTTCTTTGTTCATCCGATGCCACTGAGGCTGCTTTTTTAGTTGGTGCTATTCTAAATTTCTTCTTGGGTCCACAAAAGTTGATGTTTTAAAAACTCAACGAGAAGCTCCATTTTGTGTCATCCACTGTCACAATAATTTTTTTAAATACCTCAAAAACAGGACATCATGACAACTTCGGTAAGGTAGATTCCATGAGGGTCGATGCCTGCAGGTTGTCCATTTGATTACGTACTTGACCTTGAAGAATCTCGGGTCATTTTATTTTTCATTCATTCTTCAGCAGTTAAAATGGCAGAATGCCTAAAGGAAGGAGCATGGTTGACTTTATTTCATTTTCTTCTTAAGTTTTGCTTTTCTATAAAATGTGAATTTCCTATACCCATCTCATTGAGCTTTTTCAGTCATTGTTGCTGTCATTTGAAATGACTCCCTCGAAACCTAGTTTTATTAGCCAGCTGCATCTACAGTAGTACATGGCCAATTTCAACATACCCTGGACCAAAACGAACACTTTTTGAGGTGCGTTCCCCCAGCACAGGTTATACAGTCCCATACCCACGTGTGCAGAGAGTTTTTTCTACCTGTGAGGCCTCTGTCTTGGCGCTCCCAGCCCTTCCTCCCACTGAGCTGCCCACAAGAGCAAAGCAATAGGCTTCTCCCCTGAGCAGAGACTGCAGCACAGAAATGCAAGGTCTAGCGTTGCTTTTTGCCTAAGAATCAGTGAGCGATTTGGCCTACTTCCTCGTTTGCTTCTATTCTGATATCAGGGATGCTTTTTTGTAGTGGTATTATTTGGTCTCTCTTCTCATTTTGACTACCCGTTATTCAGGGATAACTTGTCACTATTCACATGGGGATTTGCAAAATACTATTTGGCTCATTTGAACATCCGGATTTTCTTGGTTCCAATATTTTTTTTCTTTTGAGGGAAAAAAAGGAGGAGAAAACAGGAGTGATGTTTCTTTTTCATGTACTCCAATTTCAGAAGAAACAAGGGCAGGTCATATTGTGGCATATACATGCATTCGACTTAATCTAGAACCCCTGTAGTGTTTTGATGTGTTTTATTTCTTCTCTCTGAATTCCTGTTTGGTTACTTGGCTTCCAATGGAGGTGAACTTAACAACCATACTTGAATATTCCGTCTTGACTTTGTAACTGTGGCTACTTGAAATGAAGTTTATCTGGGGTTGATGGATGAATGGTAGATTTTTGCAATGTCTCAAGGCAATAGGATGTGTATTATTAAACTGTAGATATTCTTAGTACAGTAAATTTATGCTGATAATTTTATTTTGTATAATTTTTACCTTTTTGTTAATATTTTTCCTCCTACTTTATTGGTTTGCCTCCTGAGCTACCCCTCCTTACCCTCCCTTATCCCCCAGTGTTTCAGTAAATTTAATTTAGGGTGCCTAGAAATTGCAAGTATGTATCCTTTTTTGATTTGTATTTTATTATAATTTACACAAACAACTGGGTTTGTGAACTGTATTACTTCTGGTATCTTTAAAATATTGTGGGTGTTTTAATAAATTTTATATTTATTTTTTGCACTCAAATTCCGTGTGGACCCTTTTTCCCCCCAACCCCAAAGCAAGCTCAAGTTGTTGCATGTGAGATTGCCCGTGGTCCCACCCCCACCCCCACCCCCTGTGGGCTGTAGATGCACAAATAAAGCCCTCGCTGATAGCAGCGAGAGAGCCTGTCCTCGTCCCCTTCTGCCACTTGCAAAGAGTAGTGTTCAAAGGCTGTCAGCTGTCGAAGCTGGCTATAAAGGGGGAAACGGAGATGGCTTTTGCTTTCTTTACCTTTTATCTTTGTCTCCTTTTTTCATTCAGTTTGGAGACCACCCCATTAAAATCTTTCACTTCTATCGCTTCTCAGCCTTTCAGCTAGGATCAAGTGTAGTATATTTTTATCAGTTTAAAATTGTTCACTTCTGATATGTTTGCTAAAGGATCACCGAATCCTGCTCAAGTCTGATGGCCTGAATGCCACGTCTAGTAGAGAGTGCCAGATACGGAACCCTAGATTCTGTTGTCCCTGGGGCGAGGAGCTTTCCCATAGGATCCCATGCCTGGGCTACCTCAATTCAGATTGCCAGTGTGGTGGCTGATTCTAATTGTGAAAAAGGGAATCAAGGAAACTAGAAGGGCACGTGGCAGGGGAAACTATCCCCTCCTGCTTGAAATATTTGCCTGAAATTGATTCAGGGTCTCAGAGAGACGAGCATCCCCGCCATGCATAAAGACCTCAGCATTCTTTCTAGTTGATGACAACATCCCGTTAGGTCACTACAGAGGAGAGCAGAGCGCCTACCTCTGGGCACAGTAGTGAAAACCCCACAGTCCTAACAGGGCTCCAGACGACTGTCTCAAACTTTCATCTCTGTTATGTTTCACTTGCAAAGTGACCCTCTGGAAATGCCTGGGTGTGCATGGCTATCAGGGGTCCGCACACATTTGCATGTTTTACAAACGTGGGATTGCATTGTGTTTGGTAAACTGCCTTCCACTTGACATCTGTGGGTTGAAAGAGACCTAGTCCAGTCCCCTTCCCCAGCCCCTGTTGTGTGGGCCCCATTTCCAGGACCTGAGGTGAGGGCTGGGAGATTCCTGCTTCAACAGGGGCTGACTCAATACTGGGTAACTATAAATATGCTTTCATCTCTTCTTATACAAATTCCATGTTAAATATAGAAAAATAGAAGACCGAAGTTTTAAAAATTATCTCAAATCCCACTACAAGAGAACCACATATTGCTTGCAAACATTTTCTGAGGGTGTAAATACAACTATTATGAGCAGTACATGTATTTTTTAAATGGATTAATATGGTAATACTTTGTTGTGATCTCTTCCACTAAATATATCTTTAAATACCAGTGATACAGAACTACATCTTTTTAAAGAGTTACTTAGCATTTCATTGTATGGATATAGAAGCATTTAATCACTCACATACTATTGAACTCTAAGCCCCACCCACTGAACTTCTTTCTCCTCTAAGAAGCATCCTAATTAATCCCTCTGCCACATGTCCTTAATTCCTAAAACCTTCCTGTGACATAGTTCCAGACTCTGTCCTACCTATTTCCCCTGACCCCCGTTCACACCTAGAGCATCCTTCTTTATATTGGGATCTCTGGGAATGAACACTGTCCCAGATGGCTTCTGGCTGGCCTAAGCCAAGCACAGAGACACCAAAGAGCCCCACATCTGGACACATCATTTTTATAAACACACACCAAGGTTTATTAACTTTTTAAGCAGCCGAGAGCTGTGTGGCTCAGTGAAAAGAACGTGGCTCCTTCATTTCCCAATCATGTCGTGTGAGATTAGCCATTTCATCTACCTGTGTCATTTTCTTTATCTATAAAGCAAGCCGATTATACCACATAAGACTGATATGAGGATCTAAAATAATACTACAGTAAAAGTACCAGGTATTCGGAACATGGCAAGTAATAGAAGCTGCCATTATTACTCTTGGCATATACAAAACTTTAGGGCACTAAAGAGTTCGAGACTAGTCATCGACCACAGTAGTTAGGTGAACTACTGCCAAGTCAGGCCCCTCACCTCCAGGCTTTACGCACTTCATCTTGTGTTTTTAATTCTACACACAGCCTGTGAAGCTTAGTCATTTTAAATATACTGTTTAACTCATCCTCCTATTTTGAATCTCAATTTCATCATTATTGGTTTAGTCTACCCAGCTACGCAAACTTCTGCTGACGCTCTTGTGGGCTCCTTAACCTCGGAGAGCTGTCGTCTCTATGTCTCCCATGCACACGGGGAAATAACAGGCGCTTACCATCGTGTGAGAGGAACCGAACCCTTTAACACCCCCGCGGCTTGGTGGTTCTGCTGAAGTTATATCCAACGCACATAACCCGGTGTCCATTCCCATCAGAGCCACGGCCACCACAGAAGACACGAGAGCACCTCCCATAGAGAACACCATCAAAGCTTGTCAAAATCTAGATCCTTCCAACCCCACCCTCACTCCTATCCCTGGAAGCCTTGGCAGGTGCCTGCTTTTCTCTACCGAGAAGCCCAGTCCCAGACCCAGTGAACTTGACCAATTTA
>NW_006430723.1:882996-910964 GCF_000325575.1 Pteropus alecto
TTTCTTTACACACACCTGACGCATACTCCTCCAGGCTAGCTGCCCTCCATCCCTCACATTTTCTCTTGGTTCCCACCCTTTGCTTCTCCTCTGGGACAGACTTTATCAATTACCTGCTTTCTGCCCCTCACCATGCTCTCAGGACCCTGGTCTGATCCCACTCTGCCCTCAGCTTACCACCTTTCTCACTTTTTCCTATCACTACTACATTTCTGCAAGTGTAGACAACCTCCTGGTTTCAACTTCCATACCACTCCCTCACCTGTGCCCTTGTCTCTCCAGAAAGATCTGTCTTCTAGACCAAAGATCCTGTCCTCGCCGACCCCTCCAAAGCCCCAACCCCCCGAAACTCTCCACTCTTGGGCTGTGCCATCAGTAGCATTCCATCGTCCCTGGGCCCTGAAGCCCTCTGCCTGTCTCATGGTCCCTTTATGTACGCCTGTTCTTGAAACACGGATGTCCTTGCTACAACCTATAGGCTTCTCTCAGGGGCCTCATGCAGCCACCAGGCTTCAACTATGCCCCCAGCGCTGGTGATTTCCAAAGCCACGTCTAGCCCTGACCTCTCTCATGAGTTTGGGCTGCTGGATAGCTCTCAGTGGCTGTTTGGCAGGGCCAAAGTCTTAATGTACCAAAAATTGACCTCTCACCTCTGCCGAAATTCCCTCTGACTGTTGATGGCCTCATCATTCTCCTGATCACATCCTGACACCTGCCAAGTCTGGAGTCTACCCCATCATTGTCCTCAATCCTGTCCTCCTTGTCGCTCTTACTAGCAGCCCACACTGCAGTTGCACAGGCTGTGCACTGCACAAGTCTGGAGGGGCACGATTCATACAGACTACCATGTGGGCTTTGATCATTGGCATAGACTCCTCCCCCAACCCCCACGAGCAGAGGCACGCTGGAAGACCACTGCAGGGCCCTACGAAACTGGGGCCCAATGCAGACGCCTCTCATACTGTTCTAAAAATGAGAACTTTCAGAAAGATTAAGTGACTTGCCCAAGGCCATCTAGTTAGGAAGTGGTAGAACCCATGCTCAAACCCAGGTGTGTCTGACACCAAAACCTGTGCCCTGTCCAAATGTACTCGTTTCTTCAGCATTTTAAGAGCCATGTTCCCAAGGGACACATGTCATCCTCACTAGCAGGAATCTACCCACAAGCAGAGCTTAGGGCACAGCTGGCAGCCTGGAGGTCTGCGGAGCCAAGAGGCACAGGTTGCAACAAGGTGGCTCTGCAAGAAGACGTGTGTTCTTTGGAGCTTTTTCAATTGGCATCTATATTTGAGAGGCTGACATCTGGCCCCCATTTGATCTCCCTGCCTACCTCACCGAAACCGATCTCCTTACTCAAATAATCTTCCTAAGAACCAAATTGGATGATACTATTTCCCTGTATCACTCCTCCATGCTCCCCATTGGGTACAGCTCTCAGGATAAGGTACAACATCGTAACTTTGTCATAGGGCCCCGCAGGACCTGGCCCCAGCTCGCACCTCTAGTACCACTGAAGGCCACTTGGTGTCCTTGTCCGATTATCTCAGTGCCTTACCTCCTAAGTGGCTTCTCAAATATGAAGAGGCTTTCCAGCTAATGGGAGTGCAAGTAATACCCCCAAGAACTCCCTCCTTTTAAAATTCATTAAGATATTTACATAAACTATAAAACGACTCCAAATAAATTTTCAGTAAGAACAAAAGGGTCACTAAGATTTTACCCAAGGAAGTATGAACAAACAGAAAGCCAAGTTATCTGAAACCAAAAATAATCTTTCACTTTACAAAGAACAACAAACATTAAGAATTCAAAGTGTCTACGGCCGTGCCACCCTGAACGCCCTGGATCCCAGCTGATCTTGGAAGCTAAGCAGGGTCGGGCCTGGTTAGTACTTGGATGGGAGACCACCTAGGAAGACTGGGTGCTGTAGGTGTTAAAAAAAAAAAAAAAGAATTCAAAAACTGGTAATGAATCCTCTGGAAGAAATAAGAGGTCAGACAGTGAGTGATTGCAATCTATTTTCAAAAAAATTTAAAAGAACTTCTGTCTACTCAACAAAAATGAGGTACTAGATAACAGACCAAATTGTATCTATGCCTAAAGCACAACTGATATGTGGAGAACAGGATAATCAAAGCAGATCAGGAAACAGTCATTTAACATGAAAGAATATATAGGGAGCTGCATGAGGCCATAAAAAACCGTGAGACTGGAACACTAAAAATGTTCCAGTCTCTGGTTTTTTATGGCCTCATGCAGCTCCCTATATATTCTTGAGAATACTGGGACTTCTTGAGAATACTGGGTGTTCCCAATAAAGGATTCAGGAGAAATGGTTCTGAATTAATAATCAAAGGTCTATGGGAAGAAAACTGTACTGAGTGAAGTCAGATGAGAACCGATACGTCCAAGGCATCACAAACTGTGGCTCGCTTTATTAAGAAGTGAGAGTCCTAGAAACTAACTTCCTCCTCATCAGCTGGGGAATCATTTCTGCAAAGGCATCTGGACTCTTCAGCCATGCTGTCATTTAGAATCCTGAGCAAAAGCTGCAGCCCCACAGCCCACAGGTCTCAGAGCCTCTCACTCCACAACCAGCACTGAGCACCTTGCTCTCAGCAGATGCCGTGCTGGGTGCTGGGCACCTGCCCAGGCCCAGACATCCATGCCATTCAGAGCAGAAGGCCACGCTAAAAGGTTGGGCTCTTTTTTAATTATCCCCACGCACTGGCAATTCTAAACAATGTCATTGCTAAAGCAATACATGTAATAAATATTACAGTATGAAAAAGGAAAAGTGAATTAACACTTTCTGGTTTTTAAATTAATAAACTTTATTTTTAGAGCAGTTTAAGGGCTATAAAAAAATTAAGCAGTAAGTAAAGAGTTCCCTTATTCATACATAACCACCTCATTTTCCCTTATTATTAATATCTGGCATTAGTGCGGTACATGTATTATGATTGATGAGCCAATATTGATACAAAATTATAAACTAAAGTCCATAGTTTACATTAGGGATCATTCTTTGTATTGTACATCCTATGGGTTTTAACAAATGTATAAGGGCATGTATCTGCCTTTACGATATCATACAGGATAGTTTCACTGCCCTAAAAATCCTCTGTGCTCCACCTATTCACCCTTCCCTCCCCTCTAATCCCTGGCAATCACTGATCTTTTTTCACTGTCTCCATCGTTTTGCCTTTTCCAGAATGTCATATAGTTGGAAACACACAGTGTATCCATTTCAGTTTGGCTTCTTTCACTTAGTAATGTGCATTTAAGGTTTCTTCCATGTGTTTTCATAGCTTGCTAGCTCATTTCTTTTCATCACTAGAATGAACACTTTTTAATTGCATTAATGTGTTTTGAGAAAGTAGGGAAAAGTGTTTCTTGTGGACAGAGCAGCAAGCCTAAGCAAAAGCTAGGGGTGGCAGGGGGGAGCTATTAGAAGAAGATGAGGTGGGAGGGGGGAATGGGAAGGGAAGAAGAGTGATCTGATAGGATCTGTGTTTTGACAACATCGCTCTGGCTGCTAGGTCGTCCCTGAGAAGTGCTGCAGAAAACCACTAAGTCAGAGGGCAGCCAGGAATTTTTAAGCCTGGTCTCTGTTTTTAGTGGGGTGCTTACGGACCACCTACTTGAGAAGGCAACTTTGTCCATCTAAATTCTAACCATTGCTGCGGTTACTGTTTTAACAAGATGTATCCTTCAGATTAGCGCATTTTAAAATTACTTACTCTTTAATAAACAATGTATTCTGCAGCCCCTGACACCTGCACTCAGCTGCATGCCTTTTTTTTTAAAGATTATTACTGTTGATTCCTTCCCTTGGCTTTGTTTGCTTAACAATTTTTTAAATTTATTTTTTATTGTAAAATGAACATCACATAAAATTTACTATTTTAATTATTTACAAGTTTACAATGCAGTGTGGCATTAAGTACATTCTCTTGAGTGTCAGCACCATCTCCACACTTGTTTCATCCCCTCAAAAAACTCTACCCACTAAACATCAACTCCTCATTCTCCTTTCTCTCTACCCACCTTCCTACTTTGTCTCCATGAATTTAATTACCTACTACCTTATAGAAATAAAATCATGCAATGTTTGTCCTTCTATGTCCTCCTTAATTCACTTAACATAATGTCTTCAAGGTTCATCCATGTTGTAGAACGAGTTGCAATTTCACTCTTTTTTTTAAGACCAAATAATATTCCATTGCATGTGTGTACCACATTTTGTTAGCCATATGCTTTGAAGAGTGAATTCATAAAAGTCTTAATCTTTGCCTTTGGCTTTGAGGTGTCTCCAACTCCATTCCCTCCATTACCTCCTTTAAATAAATAGTACATTTGAAATAAATGATGGTAGTGCAGTGATTGTATGGATGGAAAAATAGAACTTATATTACCTCAGTTCTGTCATTATCTGCAACCACTTGGAATTTTCTTGTATGTTTAAAATTTAACATTTTTAACTCGGAGACAATTTAAACCCACTAGAATCAATCTTGAAATAACAGACATGAACATTGTTGCCACTTCTGGAATTTATTGTGAAATGGGATTTTTATGAATCTCTGTCAAACTATCCATTTGTTTGCAACTCTTCCTATTTGTTTTTTCTTTCTCGATAAGTAAAGATAGATTAACATATCTGTCTATACCAACTATCGAACATGAATATCTAAAAATCAGTTTTGATGAAGTTATTGACAAATTTGCAGAAATTAAGAATAAAAAACAAATTATAATTTTTATTATGTATTACTATGGCAGACCAACATATAGGTATAGACATATACTTTAAAAGACAGATATTGATGTAATTTTAAGAGACATATATTAATGTAATTTTTAAAAAAGTGATAATCCATTTTTTCCTATTTCGTACTGTAGTTTTAATTTTATTTTTTATATTCACTCCCAAATACAGAAAGTTCTCCCTATAAGTAGCCAGTTAGGGGCTACATCTCTCTCAATATTTCCTTTTTTTGCCACAGTGAAAGCTTTCATTCCCAAAAGTATCAATATATTTAGTCATTTGCTCAATCCTACAATACACACAAAATAGTTCTGGAATTGTTATACTCATACCACTACTGACAATAAAAATATCGAGTAAAATTCAAGCTTTCTGTATAGGCCTCTTTCATCCTCTGAATTGTCCAATTAAGAGTGCTGTGTTCAGATGGAAAAAGATATTGCTTTGATGGACCTAGAAGGTATTTAAGTCAGATAGAGAAAGCTAAACACTATATGATTTCACTTATATGTGGAATCTAAGGAATAAAAAGAACTAATCAAAAACAGACTCACAAATTTAATGGACAATTTGGTAACGGACAGAGGGGAGGGGGGTTTGGGAGGCTGGGAGAATGGGGTGAAAGGTTAAAGAAGTACACATTAGTAGTTGATGGATGGTCACAGGGATGGGGAGCATGGCATAGGGAATGCAGTTAGCATTAATATATTAATATGTTGGCTAGATGGAGGGTCAGGGGAGGGAGGGAGCAATTGAGGGGATCGTTTTACGAACTATATAGATGTCTAACCAATGTACTGTATACTTGAAACTAATTAAAATAAATAAATTTTTAAAAACGAATGATGTGTTCAAAATTACTTGAACTAATTTTATTTTTTCTTCTGGATGATTGATTTGTTATTAATTTGACTTACAACTAGGTTCATTTTAAAATGAAAGTTTAAGGTTTTTCCCCATCCTTGTCAACTTAATTTTTATTTTTGAATATGTAAAACATCATTACCACAGTTTAAAAGTTAAAACTATATGAAAAAGTATGTTCTGAAAAGTCACATTTCTTTTTCTCTGCCTCCCACCTCATTCTCACCTAATCCCTGTAAGTAAGCCATTTCATTTATTTCTGGTTTAGCCTTAATTTTTTCCTTCTACAAAAATAAGCAGATACATATATGGACTTGTATTTCTCTTACTTACACAAAATACAGAAACATACAAAATATGCTTTTTCGCTTTTTTTAGGAGGGTTCATTGAAGTATGATATCTATTCAGTCAGATTCATCCTTTTTAAGTGTACTGTTTGATTGATATTGATCTGTATACAGCCAGGTAACCACCACCAAAATCAAGACATAGAATCTCCCATCGCCTCAAAAAGATCCTTATGCCCTTTTGCAGTCAATCTTCTTTCACTCTCAGCCTTTGGCAAACACCGATTTAATTCCTCTCTATTATTTTACCTTTTCTAGACTATCATAGAAATGGAATCATCATACAGTATTTAGCCCTTTGTGTCATCTGGCTTCTTTCACTCAGCATAATGCTTTTGAGATTCATCCATTGTTCTTAAAAGTGCTAGTCGTTCCTTCTTATTGCTGTGTGCTGTTCGGTTCATGGACATTCGGGTTGCTTCCAGCTGGCTGCACTTTACTTTTATTTCTTAACAATATAAACTGGAAATAATTCCATATCAGTTCATAGAGTCCTTATTCTCATCCCTCCACTTTTATTCACTTTTTCAAATAAAAGCTTTATTGGGATATAATTCCCAAAGCATAAAGCTCACACTTTTAAAGTGTACAATTCAATGGTTTTTAGTATATTCATAAAGTTGTGCATGATTCAACCCTATATAATTCCAGAATATTTTTCATCACCCCCAAAAGTAACACCATATCCATTAGCTCTCACACCCTATCCCTAACCCTATTTCCTTTTTCTAAAGATTTGCCTATTCTAAACATTACATATAAATAGAATCATATAATACATAGCCTTTGTGTCTGGCTTCTTTCACTTGGCATAATATTTTCAAGGTTCGTTCGCATTGTAGCATGTCAGTACTTCATTCCATTTATAGCCTTATAATATTACATTGTATGAATGTACCACATTTTGATTACCCATTCATCAGTTAATGGACTTTTGGACTGTTTCTACTTTGGGGCTGTTATGAACAAAGCTATGAACATTCATGTGCAAGTTTTTGTGAAGATCTACATTTGCACTTCTCTTGGGTAGATACCTAGGTTGGATTTGCTGAGTCCCATGGTAACTCCATGTTTAACCTTGTTAAACCAGACTGTTTTCCAAAGCAGCTGCCCCATTAGCATACATGAGAGTTCCAATTTCTCTACCTTCCCTCCAAACTTGTCTTTGTTCATGTTTTGATTCTAGCAATACTAGAATCTACAGGGGTCAATTCTGGTAAACTATATTTTCTTGTGAAAGTATTCATTTTAATGTTTTGAAATTTATTTGCATAAACTTGTACTAAATTATCTCACATGTTTTAATTTCCTCTGTTGCAATGGTTATTTCCCTATGTCACTTCTTATTTTGTATTTTTGGGCTTTATTCTCTTTTTTCTTTATTAGTTTAGTTATTGGTTTGTTGTTAATTTTTTCCAAAGAACTATCGTTTTATTATTTCTACTACCTTTGTTTCCTGCCTGATTAACTTATGTTTTTATGCTCATTATTTCCTCCTTGTACTTTCTTTTGGTTAATTTTGTTATTCTTCTAGCTTTTTGAGGAATTTAAAAATTTAAACAAAAGAAAGCTATTACTTTGCCAATTACTTCTGAGTAAAAGCAAGGTTTTGTTTTGTTTTCCTTTCACTTCTATTCAAGGCGTGAATTCTAGGAACAAAGTTCCTTCTAGAAAAATTTTACCGAAAAATCTTCCTGAATTAAGGTTAATGATATCAGTAAATATATTCGTGACTATGAGCCCTTGTTTCATATGGCAAATGTGTAGCATAGGGACCAAAGGAGCGATTTACAGCTGCCACTTCTGAGACATTGTCTACACCATACTTTATCATTTTAAATTTTTAGTTAAATTTTTAAACACAAAATTTCAGATTATTAAAGTTAATTATCCCTGAAATTGATTATCTGACGATAGTATCCCATTTCATGCTTAGCTTCGGCTTAACATTTATTTTGTCATATGGCTCACTTCTACAAGGAAGAGGGCAAGATGGTACATTCTGGTTTAGGGGCTACCAAGAGAGAGGCGGAGGGAAGGAGGCTTGAGGTGCCGGGGAAAACCCACTAGTGCCCCAGGGATCCTGTTACCGTAAGCGCTCTGGGACAGTCCCTGGACTGCCTCCCTTCTCATATGAGAGGGCCTCTTGGACCTCCAGGTTCCTCCCCAGGTTGCTGCAACCCCAAGGCGTTGCATCCCTGAGACTGGTTGTACCTCTCCCCCAGGTCGCTCGGTGCCTAGGGCCGGGATCCAGGCTCCTCCCCGGGGCGGTCCATCTCTGGGCCTGGCGAGCGGCCTCCGCGGCGGTAGGGGGCGGCCTCGCCCCGGCGGCTCTCCCCTGGGACCCGGTCCCGGGTCGCGAGCTTCCGGGCCATTGGCAGGCAACGTCCCCAGTCCTCCGTCTGTTCCTTCCCGGGCCTGTGCGCGCCTCTCCTGGGCGATCGCGCGAGCGTACCCTTCTGGAATCGGAAATATCCCGGTCATTTACAAATTAAAGCGCTCAGGGCGCGGGGGTCGAGGGGGGCGGTTGCTTGGGCAGTTTTGCTGAGGAGTGACGGTGTTGAAGGGGTTGCTATAGAGACTCGAGTGGAGGCGGCGGCCAGAGAGCGGACCCCCAGGAGCCGCGCCCGCCGCAGTGGGAACCCCTTCCCACCCCCTGCACCCGGACTGATGCACCGAGCTCGGGGATTAGTTTGACTTAGAAAAACACACACGCAGTGGAAAACTGGCATTCTTGAGAAATACTTCACGTTTGTCAGGGAAAGCACAGGGATTGAATTTAGCTATGCAAAACTACTTAACAATCTTTTGAAGAAATACCAACCCAAAAACTGGAGGAAAAAGAATACCAGGAATACATCATGTAAAGCTTTTCTTTCAACCTTGTGAGCGAAATGAGCGGTAGCACTGGGCAGAATGAGCTTCGAGAACTTGACCTCACAGATCACACTTTCATGAGGCACAGAAAGCACAACCACCCACAGATACTCGCTGGAAGCACCTTAAATCAAGTAAAAGAGACATGAATGAGATTGCATAAAGACTGACAGAGCACAGTAGTATTTTGAGAAAACGACGTCGATTAAATGTTTTAAAAGTAAATGTTGGAAAGGCACACCAAGCTCAAAAGCATCACCATTGGCAGAGGACAACAAAGAGAATTTCTCTCCTCAGTTCTTCAAGAAATTCAACCATGAGCTGCATGAATATTTCCATGCTCGTATTTCCAGCATCTTTCAGAAAATACAAGAAATGGAGGAAAAGGGATACTGAGAATGGTAGAATCAATGGAGACATGCAGGGGTTGATCACCAGGTGATAGAAATCAATGGGAAATGCTTGCATGGAATTGTAAAGGCAGCTGAATCAGTGCTCAGAAAAACGTCACAGCTGGTAATAGAAACTTTGAAGTTAGAGTTTGAGCCTCCAGGAGACATCTGAGGATGCAACTCAGCCAGTGAAGTGTACTAGGTCTGATAATCATCTTTCAGATTCTAGAGAAGGCAAACCAGAGGTCAACTCTGGTGGTGAATCCAAAGGAAAGTTATATCTGTTCATAAAAATAAATAAGTCTCTGAAACAGAAAAGGGAATCCTTTGATTCAATGAGTGCATGATCTCCAAACCCCAAAATCACTGCTTCAAAAGACTAAAGTGTAGGGGCGCCACACCAGAGGATTTCAGCCATCTTCCACCACAACAAAGAAGGAAAAAGCTGTAAAAGAAAGTCAGTGAATTAAATAAAGAAATCTAAATGGAGATGGAGCAAAGAGAGGGCATAACGAAGAAGAATGATTGTCTTCCAAATGGGAGACCCAGCCAGTTTGGGTTACAAATTAATGAAAGTCAGACAAAAATATAGAAGAACTGTGACTAGAAGCCCAGAATTCGAAGTCTGGCTGACTGAGGTTGAAGGCAGTATCCTAGCACCAAGTGAACAGGCCTAACGACAGAGTGGAATGTACAAAAAACTGAAACCCCAAATAACTACACTCAGACTGGGAGAGCACAGATGGCAGTTACATAGAAAAGGAAAATCAGGAGAGTTAGGTGAAGGTTCTGGCTATGGATTTTAATAATCTGATAACAAGGAACCCCTTCCCACTACAGGGACTTGTAAGGCTCTCTGTATATTTGAAGGTCGAAATGAAGGAATCATTTCAATAGTTGAAGCAGAAACACATGTTATAGAGGAAAATGAAGATGAATCTGCATTTGAAGAAATGGAGATGAAAAGGGTTACATTCCTACATTATTTGTCAAAGTCTATTGGACAAAAATGCCGGTGGTGCTAAGCTGTAAATTTAATATCACGTTAAAAACGTTTAAAAAGAACTGGAGGGGATAGCTCCGTAGTGTAGTGGTTAGCACATCTGCTTTACATGCAGAAGGTCCTGGGTTCACTCCCAGGGTGCGCCAGGTCCCAGGTGATCACTGTGAGCGTGTGGGAGGAGACGCCCCCGCCTTCAGAGATCCAGTTCTTAAGGAGAAATGGCAACATCTATAGGTCAGGGGTGGAAGTGTGTGTGGGGTGGAGGAGATTAAAAAGGGGGAAAAAAAAAGAACTGGAGTTGTTTCTTCTCACAACTGTGACTATTACAGGCAGTTACATAGAGAAGCAAATTTCTTCAAAAGACTGGGTAGATGGATAGCAGCATAATACGTATCTTCATATGGTCACACAGTGGACTTTGGCGTCACACACCTGAATTTTCCTTGACTGGTTTTGACTCTAATCAAGTTTCTCTTGCTAAGATGAAATTTTACATTGAAAGCTGTCAACTGCCAATTTACAGCTATGTCATTTGAAACTGATAAACATTTCTTCTTTTGGCAGCATCTATAAATAAAAATAAAAATGTTGGAGTCTACTAACTCTGAGTTATTTATGAATCAAAAATATGGCATAATGGGGTACAGGAGACTTTAGCTCTCTTATGTACATATAGTGTCTGCCATAAATTGAAATACATTAGAATATTATATTTGTAGCTTAATAAATTGAACTATACCAGTTCATTAAATTTTACTGTTATGCACTTAGAGGAAATCATGAACAAAATAAAATCTCATCCCTCTTTATTAAAGAAGAAAATACTTATACTAAATATTTGTATTTTTCCATAAATGTGGTTAAGGTCATGGGTAGTTTATCATAATTATCCAATCATGCCTATTTGATCCGACATAGCCAATTGAAAACTGGAAAAGTTGAGGGGGCTGGGGGAGGGGAGAGGTAGATGGGATAAAAGGGGTCGAATATGTGATGACAGAAAGAAATCTAACTATGGGAGGTGAACACACAATGTAAATATATATATGCTTTACTGTTAAAATGTTCAGCTGAAACTTACTGGATTTTGTTAACCAACGTCACCATAAAAATAAATTAATTAAAAAAAAATCTGGAAAAGTTTAGTCAATTAACCTGTTGATTTTCACATATGACAACATTCGGTTGATCTATCCACCAAATTGATGCAGTAAATCAAATGTTTTAATGCTATATAGACACCCTTACAATGCAAACAGTGTATGTCTACTTCTCAATCTTGTTGGTTCTATCAGCTGGTTTTGCGGCAAGAGGAACTGTATTCAGCTCACGCTTCCCTAGGCTTATAACTAGAATGCAGTGTGGCAGTACCTACAGTTGCACAGAGACACAAAACTCAGCATATTGCTTTTCAAAGGGTAAGATTTTTAAATCAATGGCATCTTTAAAACCTAAATTTTGAGCTTGTTAGAATTTTTTTAAAGCAGTAAATGTAAAAGCTCACTCTAGAGGATAATATGATTAACTTCGGCCAGAATAAAATAAGTTTCTCACCATCTTTAAAGAAATCTGGCCACATGAATAGACAGCTACCATGCCCAGTGTCTAATCATATCCAGTAATGAGATCTACCCAGAGATCACAGAGAACCAGCTATAAATGGGACAGAAGGAGGGAGCCAGGCTGAGACTTTCCTTTTTAAAAAAATTTCCTTTGAAAAAACAATTATTCATGTCCTTCCTGCTTTTAGACAGGAAAATTAGCTTCTTGCCTCTACATGATGGGCTCATTTCATGAGCTGAAATTAAAGGTTTGGAAAACGGCGGGATGTTATTCATGCTTGCTGCTCTGGATGGCAGTGTTTCAAAGTTCCAGTAGTGAGTTAGCTTACATTTCTACCAAAGTGAAATGCAGTGGACTTTACTTAATGACAGCCTGACTTACAACTATGTGGTTTTTTAAAACGTGGTAATTAAAATTTCTTTTGAATTATGCCTTCACTGACATGATACTGATAAAGCCACTTACCTCGATCCAGACCTCTGCAGGGGATTGTTCTCCTTAAAAAAGTATTGTAGTAAGGAAATCAGCTGATGCTCAAACCCTGGGGATTCGTTTCAGTGAGCCATAAATGCTTTCCCCACTTAAGTAGTAGTAGATTACCAGCTTTAGGCATTTAATCAAATGAAGGGACACCTTCCTATATCAGATGATGAGTTCATTTCCAAACTGTTAACTGCCAGAGAAAGCAAACGAAATATGGAAAAAGCCTAGAACAGAGCAAATCAACATTAGCTTCTAAAAACCCTGCCTTGAAAAAACATCCTGTTCTTGGAAGTTGTTTTTTTTTTTTTTTCCTTTAGAATTGTGTAAATCTGAATCAGAAAATAATTCAGTTTGTATAGAGCAAGCGGAGTACTTTGTGCATAAATTTATGATCATTATTTTAAGTTGTATGCCTCAGCACTGAGAACAGATGAAGATGTGGGACATAGACTAAACAGTTAAAGATATTTTGTAGTTTCAGTTTCTCTAGTCAATGCCTGAAATATTAGAAAAAGTTTTGAAACAATTTCCAAAGCATCAGGAAGTTCCATTTTCATCCAAAGTATTCTTTATTTTCTTCCAACAGTTCTCTGTTTCAAAAAAAAAGAAAAGAAAAAAAGAAGAAAGGGAAGAGGAGGAGGAAGAGGAGGAAGAGGAGGAAGAAGAGAAGGAAAATCTCAGCTCGTTTATAAAGTTTTCTTCCTTTATTTTACAGGTTAATAATAACACACTTACAGGTTAATAATGCATGTGTAGAAGCCTTTCCTCAACCTTGCCTTGTGTATAGATCTACCAAACCTCACCCCAGACAACACCCTCCTTAAAACCCATCCTATGTGGGCAAAGCTGCTACGTCCTGATGTCCATAACTCAGGGCAATTTTATTTTTAATAATGCCAGTGCACGTCTTTGGCATGATGTCTAAGATGTGATTATTTAACATTTGCCAAAATGTTTAGAATAACAATTGGCCAACTGGGGTGTAACTCCTTTTGTGGTCTTGTTTTTGTTTTTAAAATTGCTTTCTGTCAAAACATCCATAATTCCCCTCACAGAATATATTTTTATGTACTACTATTTAAAAGCTAAAAGGTCATCAAAAACAAGAAAATTCTGAGAAACTATCATGGCGGGGAGGAGGCTAAGGAGCCATGACAACTACATGTGACGTGGTGTTTGGAGGAGAGACCTGGGGAAAGACAAGGAAAAACTAAGGAAATCTGAATAAACTATGGGCTTTAATTTGCAATACTGTGTCAATGTTGGCTTATTAATTATAACAAAAATAGAACAGCAGTGTAAGCTGCTAAAGGAGGAAACAGAATTTGGGGTGTAGAGGAAAACTACTGTTTTCTCAGATTTTCCGTAAATATAAAACTGTTCCCAAAACAGTAATAAAGAGTTATATGAACAGTTCTAAATATAGATTATAAATAAAAACTAAAGTTATTGCTTGAACTTTGGTTGGTTTAACTTTTACCTATTTGTTTAGCTGGATATTCTGCTCCCTAACAACTCTTTGTTTTTCTAGTGCTGGGGAGGTGCCTGCTGGATGCTACACATGAGACAATTATAGACACTTGGGTTGTGAATAAATTGTGTTTGAATAAAGGTCAACATGATTATTTCTTTTTATTCTTATTTTTAAAGAATACATCTAGCATCTTTTAGTTGTACTCTTTTATCTGCCTCTCCATAAACACAGCTTTCTCAAAAAAATTAAAGTGCATAAATATTCTTTTAGATTCACAGTGTCAGAGGATCTTACAATCTATGAGATCAATATTTTGAAATGAGGTACCTAACGACAGACCTAATCCTACCAGCATTAGTAGAGCAAATACAAATATAAAAGGCGCCAAAAGTTGGGCTCCTTCGGCCAGGAGTTGAGACACCCTCCAGCGGGTTCCAGGAGAGAGATGGGCGCGGTATGGCGTGGCATCTTTAGGATGCACCTAAGAAAGCCAGCTCTGCTGATTCAAGCCAGGGGGTTGGGATTTTTTTGCCGAAGTTTCTTAGTCGTCTCCACGAGGAAGAGCATGGAGGTGCGGGAACCCAGACTCGCTCTGCTTCCAGGTGCTCCTGGGTAGACGATCGCGGCGGGTGTCGGCTTGGCTCCTTTACCCTCGGATCCCGCAGGCCGGATCCTGCCCAGGTGAGGTCAGGGACCTGCGCCGGCTTCAGGTAGCACTGGCCCTCTTCCGCCTTTTACCCTATGGGATTAGGGGCGTTGGGGCAGCTCCTCCAGACGGGTGGTGGGTGGTGAACTGGCAAACAGACGCGTGCGCAGCAGCTCCCTGGTGGGACAAGGGGGTGAGTCGGGCAGGCCTCACAGGATTTGGAGGCAGGGTGGAGGGACGGGGTAGGAGAGCCTAACACATGCGGCTCTAAGGAGTCCCGGTGGTTCACATCGACTGTGACTTTAACTTGACTACCCGGTCCCTGTATGCCCACTCTCTGGCGCCCGTCATTAGCCCACCTCTTAGACTTGGAAGGGGTATTTTAAAAATCCTAGGTAGTTCTCATTTACAGCCAGATTGAGAATCACTCTACCTTCTTTATATAGTGTCCACGTCCTCTCAACTCGGGCTTGCCAATACCCCTCATGACATCTCCCACGTGGTCTTTTTCAACTTTCACTTCTCCTCACCTATCAATTCTCTCCATATTTCTCGATTTGAATACCCAGATTTGTTTGCCTTGAGCTTTCCACCAGCCATTAGTAGTCTGTGCCTGGCTGTCCCTGGGTCATTTACCCATCCTTTCCGGTTCAGATTCCCAAGAAAGGGAATTGGATCTATTGAATCCTTGCCATTGCGAGTGTCTGGGTGGGGCTTTGCAGCCCCAGGTCCCCTCCCACGTTGCAGGCCAGCCTGCTCCATGACTGCTAGTGGGTGCTCTAGTCAGAGGTCAGAGGAACCCTGCAGAAACCCATGGAACAAAACGGGCCTGGGGGAGGGCTGTGGACAGGGCAGTTCCCCATAGATTAACTCGCCTAGTCAGCGAGCACCTACCTCAGGACTCTGAATTTTCCACTGGAAAACCATACACTGTTTTTAAAAGGACAGACACTGAACTCAGAAAACCTATCATCTTTCATCACAATTCAGCAGTTTCCACAAGTAGCACTTCATCAAAAAGCTAGGAGTTGGCTGTATCCGATGCAATATTATATACTCTGGCCTCTAACAATTTCTTCTCTTTTAATCAACTAAAATGAAACCTTGTGATTCCTCTTCCAACTTTCCTTTTAATTTGGGGGTGGGGGGAGAACTATTGTGTGTGTGTTGGGGGTGGGGGAGCTGCTTTTTAAAGATCTTATTGCCAGATTTGGGCACAGACATGCAGAAGTGGTAGAAGTGACACATTTCATTGAGCCTGGTCTCCTGGGGTGGGGTGGGGTGAAGCAGAGGGAAGAGTCCTGGACTCCTAGGAGACCTGCCAGGCCACGGTCACCTTTGCCTCTAGTTGAGAACACCTGTTGCTTTGTTCCAGCCTCTTCTTTGGAGAACTCCTACTTCTTTTGACAACTGTCCCTCCTCCCTCCAACCCAAACCAGAATCCAGAAAGGCTACAGTGCACGTGGACTCCTTGACTCCAGCTGTTTCATCCAGGGTGGTTCCTAATTCAAGAGGAGCTTTGAACTGCTCTTCTTGTGGCATGGACATTAAAATATGAAAATTAAGAGCTACTGGCATTATAATCACTGCTATATGGTGGAAGCTAATCCAGAGTAAGGGATAATAATGTTGATCTTCAGAGAGAAGCAGGCAGGAGATGCAGAGACCTGGTGACACTGGTGTTCCTGACATTTAGCTGTACCCCTGTCCTTTCTGAAGTCTGGCTCTTTGAATCTTACTTCAATATATGAAATGTCCCAGAGTCCTCCCAGTAATGCACAAGTATATCAGTTATCTATCACTGCATAAAAATCTACCTCACAACTTAGTGGCTTCAAACAACAAACATTATCTCACGGTTTCTGTTGGTCGGGAATTGGGGAGTGGCTTAGCTGGGAGGTTCTGGCTTAGGTTGCTGTCAAGATGTCAGCTGGGACTACAGTTTTCTGAAGGCTTGACTGTGACTGAGACTTGGAAGGATCCATTCCCAAGATAGCCAACCTACACGGCTCTTGTCTTGGCAGAAGCCTCAGTTCCCTTCTGGCTGTTGGTAAGAGGCCTCAGTTCCTTATATGGATCTCTCCACAGGCTGCTTGAGCGAGCGATCTAAAAGAGAGAGCAACGAGGAAGCCACAATGTCTTTTATGACCTCATTTCTGAAGCTGCACATTTTTTCTGTTCTTTAGAAGATCACTGAGTCCAGCCCACCCTCAAGAGAGGATAATTAGGCTCCACACAAGTAATCACAATGCACCTAATTCTCTGGTCTCTCTGTTGTTACTGACCAGTACCTTATTCTGGGCTCTGGGGCTTGTCTTATGCGACTCCTCACTACACCATCTAAGAGCTGTGCTCCGGGGCGTCTTCTCAGCTCTGATACAGATGAGTGACTCTATTCCAAGTAAAAGGCAGTTCAGCCCTGGCAGGACACCAATCTCTTCTGCCTACTGTGGAGATACAGACTATTTTTAAAATAAACAAAAAAATGGGTATGCAGTATATGAACAGAATATTTAAAATTTGTACTGCTCCAAAATTCTAGAGCCCAAGGTTGTTTTACCTACATATTCTTATTTCTTGGGGAGGCATGGGAGGGACCTTCGGAACTGACAGTGAACACCGATTTCCCTGGTGGTCGGTTCCATAAAAGATAGAGAAATTTGAGAAAGGAGTGGATGACCAGCCTGCCATCGCCACAGTGACTGAGGTGCTGAGCACTGAGAACAGCAGTGAATGTGGTGGGAGGGCAGGAGTAACACTGCTAGTGAAGCCATCAGGGCTCTCGGATGCAAGCAAAGGACACTGACCAGGCTGATGTGAGAAAAGAATTCAGGGAAAGGATATGAGGCAATCACAGAACTTCTGGAAACAACTTTTACTGGCCTACCAACTTCTGAAAATAGGCAGGAACTGGAAAGCTCTGTGGCCAGAGCAAATCACACTGTGCCCACCACCATGATTTGAGACAGCAGCCTACAACACCGACTCTGCTGCTCCCACCACCCAGAACACTGGACACTGCTGGCAGGGCTGCCAGAATCAATGCACCACTGCCCCTCCTTCTTAGCGTCACTTGTTCCTAATTCAAAGTCCAGGGCAGATCTATCTGAATGGCTGAGTCTAGAGCATCTGCCTGTGCCTAATTTGCAAAGGAACTAGGAAAGCAAGCCTTTCAGCTTCTCTTGTGGGAGGTGGGCTCCACTTCCCACCAAAATGCAAAAGGTGAGGGTTCTTCAAACAAAGGAAAAAGATCCTGATCCAGGGAGCCCCAAATCCTCAGAGTCCACTCCAGGGAGTAAGGATATGAGGGTCCAAGATCATTCTCGTAAGAAGTTTGGAGGGGAAGGAAAAGAGAGTGGTAAACTATGAGAACAGCAAAACCAAAGGATCTTTTCTTTTTCTTTTTGGTAAGATTAAGGGACCTGAGCAGTTTCACAGAGGACAAGAAAGTCTCTTGGCAAGACAAAATTAGCTGGCACTCCATTCTGCCTCTACAGCAGCAGAACAGAACTGTATAAAGATGAAACCACTTTGGACAAAAGGACATTGCTTCTGAAATAAAGGAGCTAGAAGCATTACTAATGACTTCAAAAGCCTCAGTTGTCCGTTGCCTTTAATTAACGTCTAAATAGATAACATATTCTTCTATAATTATAATACGGAAATGTCTATGAACAAAATAGATAAATTTTTTGGCAAATGCCTAGGAAAGAATGGTCAAGTTCATCCAAGGTTTTAAGCAGCAGCATCTACACAGCCAGGGCGTGGTCAGTGTTTGGGGATCGAGGTAAATATCCGCAATCCATGCATTCCTTTGATTTCTTCTTTTAGTGCCTAAATAGGTAAAAGAGTATCATCATTTCCTTTGCATTTGACATTGATTACAGTCACTCTGAGCGTATTTTTACATAGCTCCATGTCTGTAGGAGATTTTTGCACACACTTCCTTTAAGCAGTTTTTCCTTTTTTGGAAAACAATTTTTTTGAGTCAGAATCTAACCAGGCTCAAAAATCAAAAAGGTATAAAAAGGCATATAGTGAAGTCTCCCTCCCACACCTGTCCTCCGTCCCCCAGTTCCCACCTCCATTCTCAGATAGAGAACTTTTGTTAATTTCTTGTGTGTTTTTGCAAAGGTTTAAAAATGCATTCAAGCTAATATGAATATATATTCCACCCCACATTACCTTTTTAAAACAAAAATGGTAGCACTTCAAACACAGTATCTATGCTGCTTTTCCTGCTAACCAGCAGAGATCTTTCCATATCAGGCGTGAAGAGCACCCTCCTTCGTGTTTGCATCAGCATATGTTCTGTTATATGGAGCTATCATAACTTTTCAGCCAGTCCCCTAATGATGAACTTTTAGGCTGTTTCTTGTGTTTTGCTATTTTGGACAATGAATGGCTGTTCTTTAAAACCATGCCAATTAGCACAAATATTCCCTTTTTACTTTTGATCGAGAAATAGAGTTATAAATTAATTATGAGACTTGTTTAAGGTTATAGATGGTATCAGGGCACAAATCTGAACAAGCCACCACAATCAAATAGATATTTATTATTTCTCTACAGTGCCAGGAGAGAAGCTACAAGACCTGAGGGAGGTGTGGACCACTGGAATTTATAATCAGTACAGAGGAAAAGTCAAAGTCCTTTATATTAGGTCCAAATCTGATCATCACAGCGGGGTGCACATTTTTTTTCCAGTCTGTCCAGCAATCTTCCTTCTCCTGAGGAACAATTCCTTACCACTTTGTGTACTGCTAGTGGGCCTACCAACTGGTCTAGTATTGATGTAGCTGTGTGCCCCTGGCCCAGCCTGATTGGTTCAGATGTGACACATGACCCAAACTGGGCCAATCAGAATCTCCCTGGGATTTTTTTGGTATAGTGCCTTTTCTCCTGGGTCACTATATTGGAATAATGTTAGTTGGAAGCAGCTGGGGCCATGTTCCCCACCAAGAAGAGAAAGCCCATCTCTAGTAGGAGAAAGTAAGGCCAACACGCAGAAGCTGAAAGTTCAGAGAGAGAGGATATGAACGAGAGTAAGCAGATGAACATAAGACCCTGCACCTAGATATGTCAGAAGCCAGATAATTTCATGACATGGGCCACTCATTACCTTTGTTTGTTTATGCTAGTTTTAACTTGCTCCCTGTCACATATAGCAAAAAGAATTCTAAAACATGTGGTCAGGTTTATCAAGGCAGGAGCCCTAGAGATAATCTAGTCCTATCCCTTTCTTTAATAAAAAATAAAATAAAGAGTATTTATCCCATGTGCAAAATCAGCAGATGAGTAGCAGACAGAACTTGAACCTGGTATCTTGATGTCTTGGCCACCCGTTTCCCTGGGGTTCCTGTCCAGCCCTGATGCTGGGACCTGCTGTTGAGTTAGGAGCTGGTGAATTGTCCCACCACCTCCATGTTCACATACAAGCCCCCTCAACTCTGCAGACAAGCAGAAGTGCCCCTGAAAGAGCCTCACGTCATCTCAGGGGGAAGGAGACACAGCCCCCTAGGCCACATGCTCTCTGCTTTCTGCAGGCACAAAACGTTCCCTAGAGGCTGTCCCTATATCTGTGCCAAGGCCACAATCCCTAAAGCCTTCATGGCTAGCTAGGCAAGGGTGCAGTCACACCTTCAGACAAAAGGTGCTGACCACTCATGCCTTGAGCGGTGCCTTCTCTCTGCTCTCTTGCAGCCTTCTGAGTGCTCCCCAACACAGGTCACAGTATCTGACAGCTACAGAGGGCCTTAAAGATCACCGGAGTCGGTTTACAGTTAAGGAAACTGAGGCCCTAGTGGGGAAGTGACTTAGCCAAAGTCCCCCAGTTTATAGGATATAGTCTGGGTAAACATTTTCAGCACCTGCTATGTCCGCGGCATTATGCTGGGTGCTAGGGGCACAGATGTAAAAGGCATGGAGAAATTATGAGAAAGATAAGGGAAGTAACACTAGTTTACAAGAAATGGACTCGGCACACTGATGGGTGCTGCCAGCCCCCAAGTCAGCTCTAGACTACCTTGTGTGTCCTAGGAAGGAGTGCCCGCTACTGCACTGACCATTCGTGGAGGAGGCAGCCCTGGAGCTGGACAGCTGGGAGTGGAATGGGCAGAGAAGGACAGGGCATCGGGCCCAGGAGCGCAAGGAGAAGGAAGGCTGGGGATGCACCACGATTCACAGGGAAAAGCCTGGCCTCGATCGGGGACGTGGCGGGAAGACCAAAGCAGACCACACAGGGGATCAGAAATCCCAGGCTGGGAGGTGGGACTGGACTCTGTGGGCAACCAGGTTGCACAGTGAAGGGCTCTGAGCTGGGGAGACACAGGCAGAGGCACACTTAGGGGAGGGTGATGAATACCAGGCAGGGAAGAGGAGAGAGGGCAACTGCTGTTTACCCTTCCACATGCCAGCAGGCTGGGCACGTGGTCAATACCTCATGTGATCCTTGCCAAAGAGGAAACTGAGGCTCAGATCCCACTATGAAGCTGAGCCAAGAAGGACCTTGCTCTGTTCAACACAAAAGGGAAGTTGGTGCTCACTCTCCTCTCAATGGCTGCTCCCCAGGCCGGGAATAGGATGGATGGGGAAGGAACACTCGTCATCCTGGCATCCCTGAGGTCTGGCCCAAAGCAAATGCCAGTGATTGTTTCAGAAGAGAAGGCTGATAAACCATGGGAGCTGGGAGAGGCTGGGCCACCAGTTGGCAGGGTACCCAAGGAACAGTGAGTTTGCTCCTGAGGGTGGAGGTCATGGTGACAGAGGCATCCGGTCCCCAAGGAATCAAGTGGAGAGTATATGAAGAGAAGCAGATTCCAGCTTTAGATAAGCCAGGTAGCCTTTTCTGGGCCTTTTGGGCCTGAGAGTTTCAATTTTACTAGGGTGAACTAGGCAAGATCAATGAGGAAAGCTTCACCCTGGCCCACGACCACCACGCCCCGCACCTGACAGCCTGGGTATCCAGAGCATCTGGATGGAGCACCTCCCCACTCTCACCCGCTCCCTAAGAATCCACTTACTTGGCACCTGGGGAACAGAACCCAGTCTGCTTTCTCCTCCACTCTACCTCTAATTGGCCTCCTCCTATGTGGAGTGCCTGTCAGATCCTGATTCTCAGCACCTCTAAAAGATGGGCCACTAATTCCAGGTCCCAGCTCAGGTGCCTAGAGGTCAACAGACTTGCTCTTAAAGACGTTTCATTTCGCTCCTCCCACAGCCAACATCCACAGATGGAATCCTCTGAAAATGCCCATGAGCACATCAGTACATTGAGACACATGCATTAGAGCCCTAACAGCTTGCTGTAGCTGACGAGGGCCTCTGCTCAAGCTGAAGGTCAGGCTCAGAACACACTTCTTCCCCTGCCAACCCCGCTCCAGCAGCTGTGGGTGCCTGGCCAAGGGACCGCATGACCTGCTCTATGACCAGCAGTGCTCAGGTGGGCAAAGGGGCCACTATGGTATCCCAGGTTAAAAACACATCAATACTAGGAGGGGAATTCTCTGAAACAGAACACCTTTCAGGTACTGAATGTGTTAATTTCTCTGTAAGCCAATAACCAAACTGAGGCTACCTCTCTTTACTGGCTGCAAACTCAACAAATATTGATTGAGCACCTTCATGTGCCAGATCCTTTGTTAGTTGTGGTTCACTAACAATACAGACCTAGACCCAGGCCCAGCATGCACAGAGTCAGCTTTCTAGAGCAACGACACACACTGAGCTGCATTCTCCAGCTAGGATAGAGCTGGGGGAAGCCCACATTCTATAGGGGCCCAGAGGAAATCCTGAACATTGCCCCAAACCTAAGGAATTGTTGTCATCCCTCCACCCAGTGCTGTAGATGACAATGACAATGACGGTGGTGACAGATGACATTTATTAAAGGCTAACTATGTCAAGCACGCCTCTTAGTGCTCTTTGTATACTTAATCACTAATCTTCAAAATAGCCCTTTGAGTCAACTACTGTTACTCAAAGGAAACTGAGTTACAGATTAGGAAACTGAAGCACAGGGAGGTTGAATAACTTGATCAAGGTCACACAGCTAGAAAGTAGCAGAGCCTACATTTGAAATGTGCACAGTCTGACTCCTGAACCTGCATCCTTAACCGCTTCTAACTGTGGCTTCGGGGCAGGGCATACACTCAAATTAACAGCACCCCTGGGAGTCTAGTTGCACAAGGTGGCCTGAATAGTTTTGGGAACAAAACCCAAAGTCCCATCATTTGGGGATGATCTGGGCCAGTCATGTCTTTCCTGTTTTGTCTTCGACCTTGACTCCAATCCCTGAGATCATGTGGGACTAGAAGCTGTTGTACCTCAGGCTACCCGGGCAGACCTCTGACACACCTTTGGGCCGTAAGTGCCCACATGCAAGTGAAGGGCTGGGTTTCAGGAGGATCCGAAGCTGGATCCAGAAGCGAACCAGCCCACACAGGGCTGACAGGGCCAAGGGACACAAGGTAGGGACATAAGTATCTAGGACACAAGGCAGAAAACACTGGAGTCAGAGGGTGGAGGGCATTCATCCCCACCAGGCAGGTAGGGAGGCAGAATCTGAGCTGGGCAGAGGAGGGAGGAAGGGAACCCTGCAGGCAGTCAGATCTGGACAAAGGTCCAGGTGCACACAGACCAATACACAGGGGCCGAGAGAGGGAAGGTGCTGAGATGGGTGGGGAAGGCCTGGAATAGTGACCTGACACACCTGAACTCGATGAATGAGGTCACAGAGAGACTCTCATGACCAAAGCTGTGCTTAAAAAAATTAAATTAGGTCACAATGTGTAAGACCTTCTAGAATGATGTCAAACACACCTGCTGAGGGGGGCGAGTTTATATACACAGGCCCAGGGGTCAAGGCTGGTATTAATTCCAAGTAAAATAAGCATAGATAATGAATAAACTTGGCCTTGTCTGGTTAACTCTAATGTTTCAGACCCCTATTGTCTGCCACTAAGTCTGGGGCAGTGGGAGTAATTCTCGACCCTGCCGTGCCTCAATTTACCCATCTGTAAAGTAGTCCTAAAGAGAGGCTAAAAAATCTTCACATCTACGAAAACGTATATCCTTTAGTATTCCTACATTTACAAATACTATTCGATATGTGACAATGATAGTAAACTTTGGCAACATTTTATAAAAAAATGCAATATAACTTTTGGGTGGCTCGTTCTCAATTTTGAATAAAATTCCTATTTGCCTGCAATCGGATTCCAGATAGTTTCGGATTATATTTTTCTCAGGTCTTAAGTCCTGTCCACGTGACTGTGGTATTACATTCTTCTTTCCTAGGATTGCCAAGAAATTATCACCCCCACCCGGCAGGCCCTTTCAGATGCTGGAGACTGGTAGCCAAGGAGCACTGCTGCCTCTACTGACCTGATTTACCATCTGGTGCTGCTGGACAGTCCTCTTCTCCTTAAATTCTTCTGACTCAATTTGGATTTCATACATCGCCCCACAGCCTCCTGAAATAAATGTGACTTGAAAGCGTTTCAATTATTAAGTTATGGCAGCCAGGCTCTCATACATCCTTGAAGTGCCACACAATCTCAAGAAGGTCTGAATATGATTACTCAGCAGAAAATTGCTAAGACTGTTAGAAAAAGATCATGGCTTATAATCTGACCACATACTCCTCTTGGCAGGCTGCCTTGATCCAAAATGTGCTCCTCCTTTCACAAGGCAGTGGCTCCACCCAGAATTATTACTTGTGGGTAGGAAAGATAAGACACAAAGCATGGAAAACCTGGGAAATATAGGTTTTCATAGTATTTCCTTTCAATGCCATGGAAGAGGGTGGGAGGGGCTGAATTTCACTGTTCCACCTTCAAAAAATACCGGCAATCTTTTTTTTTTAAGTGCAAAAATACACTAATATTTGGCTTGAAAACTGTGTAATACTATCCAAAAGAAAAGAAAGAAACAAGGAAGTGCAAGAGAGACAGGGACATGGCATTACAATAAAAACTGTAGACAGGTTCTCTCCAGCACCTCTTGCTCTATAAGTGACACTGAGTGTTCCATCTTGGGCTTCTACAGGGAGGGAACAGCTTCCTGGTGAAGCTCTCAAGGCAGAGCTTGTGGTGGACTCATCTACCCACTGACCAAGCTTTGCCTCCACAGGGCAGGAGAGCTAGTGACGACTGATGAGAAAACATGCTGCTGTAGCACAAAACAACGTGGGCAAGAAAATGTCCCTGAGCTGTTAACACCAGGCCATTGTATGGGAAGTGTTTTATTATGTTTCTCTTATGAGCTCTAGGAGTCTAACTTTTGATTAAACCAAGGATCCAGGGCTCAGTTCCCTTTCTGCACTCAGTCCAGGGGTGGGCAGAGTCAGACAAGAGGTCAAGTTCCATCTCTGCCCTACCTGGACCTGGGGCAGGTATAGGACTGGGGACATCAAGGCCTTAGCATTGTCCTGAGACCCTGCAGAGTTTTCATCCCACCTACTGTTCCAAAGGATCTTTAGATTGATTAATTTCCTCTACTTTCCAGAATAAAAACTCCTTTCTAAACCTTCACCCAATCCTTGTAAATGGTATGTCCTCAGAGAAGCCAGTGAGCCATCGTGACAATGTAGAGTGGCAAAGACGGTGTCCGGGTGTGGGGAGTCAGGTGGATGCCCACAGCCAAGCCACTCCCTGGGTGTGTTGGGATAAAGGCCCTATCTTCTCCATCCTGTGGGTGCAGAAGGTGATTGCCTAGCCTGCTCCTAACACAAAGCCAGTCTGAGCTTCTGCGGTGCCAGTGGCCATCTGAAAAAGCAGGGCTCAGCTGGGGCAGAAAACTGGCCTCAGGCCAAAGTCTGCCCTGGGTCCTGGTTCTGCTGCCTTTCCTGTGAGGGACTGGGCAGATTCTTCGGCCTCCCTGGGCTCAGGTCCTCGTGGAGAAAGTGAAGCAGTTACTTTCCTCAAAAGGATAAACTCCTCCTGGGGCCCATTCCAGCTCTGACATTCGAAGATATCAGAAGAAAGTAGGGAAATTTTTGGAAAGCCTATCTTGTAGTCACACTGAAGGCTGCAGACCAGAGCCCAGGGTGACTGAGAGAGACCTCGTCCCCACACAGTTTCCCTTGATGTTTCTGTATCCCCACTTCCACATCTGCCCCAAAGCCACACATATTGAGAAGCCGTGATGGCAAGTTCCCTCTGCCAAGCCCCCTGCCCTCTGGCACTCGAGGGCAAAATCCTACCAGACTCTGTAGGAAGGAAGAGAGAAAAATCTTACCTGAAATGTCAGTGACTTTGATAGCTGTAGCTTGAGGAAAGTTTTCTTTGAGAATTTGGGTCACTTTGAGCTCCCCCTCAGTCTGTGAAGCAAACATCCGCTGGACACAGTGGAGAAGAGGAAGCTGCCACAGAACAGAGGAGTCACGGCTGAGCAAGATGAAGCTGCCCTCAGGCCTGCTGGGCCACTGTGCAGGCCCCACCTGCCATTCTGCAAGGCAGGGCCAGCATAGCCAAGGGCTAAGTCAGAGGGGCTGCATGGTGTCACATGTCTAATTAAGTTCCCCAGGATATAGAAAAAACTTTCTTGGGGTGGTGGTGGAGGGACTGTAAATAACTCACTTTCACTCGAGACAAAGTCCCAAATCTAATTCAATAGATGTTTAACTTGCCATGATAATGCCGTGAGAGAGATATTATCATGATGGCAATTTCATAGGGAGGAAGCTCAGACACTAAGTAATATGCCCGAAGCTGGCTGTTAGTAAAATGCAGAGCTGGGAGAAACTGGGCAGCCTGCCTCAGATGTGCTCTGCTGGGCCAGTGTGCTACTGACCACACATTGGTGGGCCAAATGTCACCATCGTTTAGGCCTGACTAACATTCCAATCTCTCCAGTGGGATATGACCTTGTGACCTACTGCTCAATAAGCCAGCTACCCTTTGCAACATGTACTAATTCCCACTGGGGAGAAGCAGAATTCGATTAAACGACCTGAAGAAGGAATATTTTTAGATTATTTACACTGGCAACCACTCTCTCCCAGCCCCTGATGGCTACCACAGGGAGTCAGCGCTTCTAAGGGGAACATGTCTCAACCTATAGGGGTGAAGGGGCATAAAACCAGGTCAGCAGCCTCTTGGCTGGGTTGATGTTGAAAAGGGCGACTGAGAACAGAGCATGGCAGGCCTTGAATGTCAGGCTGAAGATTTTGGACTTGGTTAGACAGTCCTCTTGAAGCTAGTCAGGAAAGATGCCCGGATAAGAGGCATTACAAAGGGAGTAGTACCAGGTTGGTCCCTGACTGGAGGATGGCAGGTGGGTGAACACCAGCGCTGTTCATCAAGTGCTGGTACTGAAATTACCTCCCCTTCACCCTTCTGTCAAGCCTTTTCTGACCACCCAGAGCAGAGTCCTGTGTTATAGAACCTTGGAGCACCCTCTTTAAAATGGCCTGAGCACTGTCTCTTTCACCATGTGGTCTCAAAGGCCGAGACTGAATTTGCCCTGTAACTGCAGCCTTCCAGAGCTGAGCCCAGGGCAGGCCCTCAGGGGGACTGGGGTGATGGATGCATGGATGCATGGATGCATGGATGGATAGATGGATGGATGAATGGATGAATGAGTGAGCAGGGGAAGAACCACACAATTCAGGACATGCATACTGGGCATCCACAAAGAAGTCTGGCAGGCAGTTGAAATTCAGGTCAGGAGAAAGCTCTGGACTTAGATAGTCTGAGTGCTGTGTGGAAGGAGAGAATTGATGTTGTGGACCTGGATAAGACTGGAGGGTGGGGTGGGGTGGAGCCTCTTCTGAGGATAGCGCCTTGGGGGCAAAGGCGGAGGGTGACCAGGTGGCAGGCAGAAATATAATCACTAAGGACTGAGAGTAGTTAGCACTGCAGATTCCTCAGGAGAATCCTTTCCTTCTTAGCAAATCAGCGGCCTTTAAACCGGCAATCTACTGACAAAATCCCCAGATGCCTCCAGTCCACGCCGACACCAGTAGAACTGCTAGGGGGAGGCAGGTCCAAGTCCAGCTGAGAAGGAAGAATGTGAGAGGAAAGAAAGCGAAATGGATGAGGTGAAGAAAGGATGAATCAGAAAGGGCTAGAGAAAACTAGGAGAGCGCGTGGTGAGTGCCCTCTGCTGGGCTTCTACTCCGGGCGTGTGGGGTATGGGCAGAGTCAAGGTCAACAAGGCAGACGACCCCAAAGCCCAGACCCGGCCACAGTTTCTGGCAGCCACGCCGTGACTCTGGGTTAAGACCCCTAGGTCTTCAGCTCGCTAGATCAACATTGCTTTTCCATACCCGCTGTATTATAGCTCTTTAAGTGTCTGTGGCCCTCGCCCTGACCTCCATCTGGCTCGGGAGATTCCCCCATCTCGCCGGCGCCTGACACTTCGAACGCCGGTTGCCCGGGCCCACTGAATGAACAAATCAACAACTGAATGAATGAATGGAAGAAAGGAAGGGAAGGCCCCTGACCTGCGGCCCTTCCGCAGCTCCCGCCCCGGGAAGAGCGCCCGGCCCCTGCCCGAGCTCACCCCGCGGATCCCGCGGAGCAGAGACGCTGCCGCGGCCGGGA
>NW_006430723.1:911347-928308 GCF_000325575.1 Pteropus alecto
ACTAGCAGGTCCTTCCCCCTCAGCCTAGAAACACCACCCAGGTCACTGGCCCTCTGCTGTGACTTTTCTCATCCCAGTGCCCCGTGTGCCCTAGGTGGAACTTCACTCCCACCCCTCATCCCCACACCCCATCATCGGCAATTTGGCTTCTCAACTGAGGAGTTCGGGTTTCTCTCTCCAGAAAAGGGGAGCTGGGGGAGGATTTTAAGCAGGGCGTTGTTTACAGATTTACGTTTTAGAAAGATCACTGTGGCTCCTGCGAGGAGGAGGGACTGTAAGGGGCTGGAATTGGAGCGGAGGACAGACGTTCTGAGGCTATTGCAATGGTCCAGGCGAGACTTGAGACCTGAACTAGAGCGGATGGGAGGAGTGGATTGAGCTATTTGGGAGGTGAGTGGAATGCAGTGACTGGATTGGGAGGTAAGGGTGAGGAAGGCGTCTGGGATGACTCCCAAGTTTCTGGCCTTGGACAACAAAAATGGGTGGAGGAGGGCCAGGTTGAGAGTGAAGACGGTCGACAAACTCAGCTTTGGATTTGCCCAAGTTTAAGTTGCCTACGAGACATGACCCTCCAGAAGCTTCCGCTCCACAGACCATGGAGTTCTGAGAATGTAGTGAAAAGCTGACGCCTTGACGGTTTGAGTTATAAGACATGCAAGGCAGTTGCTCTGACTTGGCAGCTCTGATTCCATTTTAAAATGGCTCTTTTTACATTATTGTTTACATTGGGTTTGTCACTTGGAACTAAGAGATCTATGTTAAACTCACTGATTTGTATTTGCAGAATTTCTCCTTTCCCATTTATTGAAAATCAGTACTTTTGCTTATCTCCAAAATTCCTCTTCCCCGTAATTTAACAATGCTCGTATTGGTTATTTTGGACTACAATTCTACATTCCTAATATCTTTCCCTGCCCTGTTCCCATACTGCTATGGAAGCCATTTGAGATGAAAATCTGTCCATTATTTGCTTACTTAAAATCCTTCAGACTCTTCATCACATACAGGCAAAAACTCAAATTCTTTCATGATTTAATCCCTACTTACCAGTCCAAATGAAACCCACCCTTCATTAATACTGGACTACTTGTAACTCCCTCTAAAAGCGATGGTACAAGTTTGGTTATGCAGTTTCCCATCTCTTAAGCCAATTCAAATTCAAGCCTTATCTTCTCCAGGAAGCCACCTCTGACTGTCCCACAGAAAACTAAGGGCCCACAACTTGTATATAACTTTTATTGCATATATGGCCCTTTAGTACTATTGATTTGTCTATTTATCCCACTGGTCTGTAAACTCCATGACAGGATCTTGCTTTATTCATCAATGTCACTAGCTCTGCATGGTATGGGACAAAAAATACATGCTCTGTGATTACCGAACAGAACTGACAGTGGTTTAGCAATTCTAGTTCCACTGTGAATTGGAACCTTTTCAGAAAAGGATCTGTAGATCGATCTTACCAATTTGGGGCTTCCAAATTAGTCCCAACTTAACAGTTCAAGTATGATTTTATGACAGGAGCAATTAAAAGTCCAGTTTTACTTTATGATTTTCAGTGCAATGCCTTTAGTCCCAGGAAATGGGTCTATCCCTACTGCATTTTACTTTTTTGCCCTGAACTTTAGGGGCTTTATCTTGAGATTCTCTTATCTTCACTTATGTCGATTAATGACCACTCCCAGCTTCATTTTATTTCCATCTGAGCTAACTGCAAAAGACTCCTTAGGTAGGTTACCAGTAAAAAAATTAATTGCAGTCATTTTATTTTATAAAGCCTACTAGCACAGCATTTTTATAAATGCAACCGAGAAACCTGCCTCGCTATGAACTAGCTATTTCAAGTCTGAGCTTTTGTGAGTTAAAAACACTGAAAAATTCCTAACATACCTCTCAAATGCCACCTCCTCCGTGGGGTTGCTCTATGGATTAAATGATATAACTTGCTAAAGAACTCCCCTAAAACAGGTATGTTCCTCTAAAGAAGGAATATTCAAAGTGCTGGTCAGCCACAAGGAGCTTGGCCAGAATCTGAATCAATAATCTACTTACTTCATTTAGCAAATATGCTACAAAAAAAAAGTCAGCTGAGCTAAAAGTACACTCAGATACTTACATTCTGGTGAAGACCCCTTATCTTTTCAGAGAACAGAAAAAGCTCACAGAGCAGTAGCCAATCCAAGCTTTCGGACCATCCAGTATCTTTTAAACAATTTTGCTACGAGCTCTGAACCCTCAAGTAAAATCCAGTAACTTTTCCCCAGCCTCTCTTGTAGCTAGGAGAGAGATATGTGACCTAGGATCTGCCAGAAGCATCCACGTAAGTTTTTGATTAGGAAGACACACAAAAGAAAGTGCTAAGTAAAACCCTTTATTCTCCTCAGGACAGATTTAGTTTTTGGGAGGAGCTGAGACAGAGATTGACATCTAGTGGTCAGCAATAGCAGTGCAGACTGTAGTGCCTAGACCTCTTCCCACAGCAAAGTGGGTTATTTGCTAGAGAAGGCCCAAGGCGAGGTTTGGATTTTTGTTTCTGGCTGTGTAGCTTTGAAGCTCGACTGGCTCTTACAAAAATTATTTGGGTTACTCTACTATTTATAATGTTTGAAATAGCTTTCAATTTTAGTTATTTAGACATCCTTACAAACTTAACATTTTCATGATCAATATTAAGCCTACCGAAATAAGTCCAAAAACTCCAAAACTGATTGTAACTTAACCATATCTTATGCACAGTGAATGTTAACCCATGTTGTTTAGCCACATTGTTTTTAATTTTAACTTTACTCAAAAGAGATCAAAACAATTCTAGCACTATTTTGAACCTACCTAAAATTAGTTATCTATACTTTGGTCCTCTAAAAGGAACTCTTTCCTACAATCATGAAAAATGGCTGCCTGGGGGAAGGGGGAATGTCTTTCAGATATGCTGAGCACTCAATATCAAGATCAGAAAAATTAAGGAGGCCAGTCTCTCTTCTTCCTTTATCTCAGTCTCACAGCCAGGAGTGTATAAAAGGTCAGGAGCTTGTTTAGCATGGTAGGAAGGAAACTACTTATTTTTTGTCTCGGATAAGTTTTAGCCACTGTAATCAGAGACATAGTTTGTTCCTTGTGTGTGTGTGTGTGTGTGTGTGTGTGTGGCGGGGAGGAATGCTGGTATTATAAGATCCCTAAATAGATTACTCTGTGGCCCGTGCAGAGGATGGCATGCAGGAGGAACAATCTAGTTACGACACTGCTTGAATAGGAGAGGGTTGAATAGAGACTGAGAGGCAGGTCAGGAGCGAAGTTTATTTAGGAACTTCCCTTCTAAGAATTAAGAAAACATATTAGCTACTAAATGATAAAGACAACTTTCCACAGAAGTTGCAAAAATCTCAAGTTATACAAATACTTTAATCAGTCATTTCTTTTTTAATATATTTTATTCTGATGGAGTTACAAAAGTAGATACAAAATATTTTTTTAAAGTACAGTTAAATGACTTAGAAAAATAGATAAAGCCCCTAAAGGTTTAAAAACATAACACAAATTTTCATGTAAAGGACATTTAAAAATATTTTAGGTGGTAACCAAGACTAACTTATGCAAGCTATTTAAGCTATTTTTGAAGTAGATCAAACACAGAATGTTGTTCTATAATAAATCTATAGCACACTGGCAATCCATTTGGATTTACAGAATACTTGTTTGAAATAGAATCTGATGAGAGAAAAAAGTGAATTTCAATGCAGCTGCTTCGGTAAAATTACTGCTATCGTATGTAACATCCCCCAAAAGCCTTAACTGTCGGAAATATCACACAAAAACACAGGAAGACTGCAGTACTGCTATTTTCCCTCTTTGCCAGATTTCTGTAACAGTATAAACCAAATGCTCTTACTAAATAGATATCAAGAGGAAATGACATCCCTGTTGAAGGCGCTCAGTTTGGTGTCCCAGCTGGCATTTTTCAGGCCAGAGTTCTACAAAGAGACAGCCTCCGAGAACCAGGCAGGGCTAACACCAGCGTCGTGACTGGGGTTGCTCGGAAACAAACTTCTCGGACTCATCCTCTTTGGGCCTGATTTGTACATGCTTATTGAGGTAATCGTGTTAAGTTCAGAAGCTCCACTTCTAGTATAACCTTGTTGCTCAGAGAAAAGGCCAACGGTATAATCAGGAAACCTCAACAATGTTTGCAAAAGTTTAATATCACTACCACGATTGCTCCTGCTTTGCACTACTAGGAAAACTTTCCTTTTGTTATCAGAGTCATGATGAATACAGATTTGCATTTCTTGGGCAGGCAGCTACATGAGCTAGGACTCTACAAGTCTAAGATGAAAGGAAATACTTTCTTAGCTGGCAGCCCTCTAAAATCACTTTATTCAGTCTGGAGAAGGATACATCTGTTTGTCAACACAGGAAGTAGTACAAGGAAGTTTCAATATTTAAACAAAAATATGCACATCACTGCCAAAGTTTTTTTAAAGGCTTGGAAATAAAAGCACCAAAGGATTAACTGCATAATGTACAAAACACTCCCCACCCCATGACAGTTATCAGGTGTGAGGCACAGCAACTGGACAGAGGAGATGACTTGTGATTAGGAGTGGGCACAGGAGAGATTGTTGTGGAAGAGGCAGACCCTGGGCAATAGGGAGATAAATCAAAAGTGAGAGGTGTCAAAGGCAGACTGATTTCTTCCAACTCTTATCAAATATTGGCCCTCTAGTGAAGTCAGTAAGGGGTCATTCTCTCCTCTTCCTCCAATTCTGCCCTCAACTCCCTAG
This sequence comes from Pteropus alecto, assembly GCF_000325575.1. NCBI lineage: Eukaryota > Metazoa > Chordata > Mammalia > Chiroptera > Pteropodidae > Pteropus > Pteropus alecto. Next base: position 916,126 of record NW_006430723.1, read on the forward strand.
CCTTGGATATAAACAACATTAATACAAATATTTAGCTGCATTGGTGGTTAAGCCAGATTAGTTTGGGAACCTGGTAATGTTTGCTTGCTTGTTTTAAAAAGTCCGTTCTGAGTCTCAAATTACCAACAATGTTATTTGTTTCATTAATAAGCTGCCTTTACTACTATTCTAACATGACCATCTTTGGTTTGTTTTGGGGCTGTCATGAAGAGAGGATTTCTACACTGAAAAGAACTGGAGAAAAGTGAGCACCCTTTTGAGAATATTTAAAATAGAAAAGATGACAAAGGTACAACACTAGTTGAGTATCCAATTTCATTCTTTGCAGACTTAATTAAAGTCAACAAGGTTTAAAGTCAAGATGCAGTAACATTTTAGGTCACATCTAGAAACCTGCTTATTTGTAAATGATCAACATAAACATACAGACAGGATGACAGGGACCTTTGAATAAACTTAAACCATGAATTGTGGAATGTCTCATAGAGGGCTTTTCTCTTTTTTTCATAAGTGATTATCTCACTCTTTAATTCCTGAAACAATGAGGTATGGCTTCCACCTAAATCAGATGAAATGTTTTGTTGCCTTTAAAATTCCATATATGTTTAAGAATTTATTGAAGTTATTATAAAAATGGAGTTTCTAAGCAATTCTTTTCTTTAAACTCTGATGGAATAATAAAAATAAATAACAAAAAACCCTATCAAGGCTAACCTTTTTCAAAGCCATCAAGGAAGTTGGTGAGCACTTTGCAAGTCACAGCTCTGAAACAATGCTGATGAACTTAAAGTGGTGGGAGTCTGGCAAGGCTTGAGTATACTTGTGCCTCAACAGTCAACTAGAGATTACTAAATCCTAGAAACCTAATGAAAATCAGATCTTTTCTTACTAAAGGGAAAGATTCTCTTTACCTAATAGAAATAGAATAATTTCAAGTTTTGATACAAAAACAATTAAAACAGGATAAAACGCTTATGGATGTTCAATCCATCCTTTGACTACTAACACAAGATTTTTTTTACATATTCCTCCTAGTCTATCTCCTTTAGACATAAACACACACAATTAAAAAATAGGTAACACACCAAACTTTTAGCTGTGTTATAAAATGTATACACCTTTCAAGGCCTTTTTTATTGCGGTTTTCCTTAAGTTTTATCCTTATTGTGATAAAGTTCGTGCAGTTCTACACTATTCAGTTAACTAAGTCTTAAGTCACAATAAAAACATAGAAATAATTTTTTAAAAAAGGAAGCTCATGGGTACTTTCTTCCATTCTCCTACCCTTTCAAGGCAACGTGAATGAAAATCACTATTTTGAGATCTGAACTTGTCATAATTTTTTGGAAGTTTTTTTCCTCAGCCAAAGCTACCTATTAAAATTAATCTGAATGAAGTATTTCAAAATACAAATCTATAAGATGCCTTAAAAAATTATTTCTGATACTATACTCCAAACATTTAGATAGGTTCATATGTGAATAAAATCCCAAATAAAGATTAAAAAATAAAGTCATTTAGAAATAACTGATTACTCCCATACATGTCATATGATTTACATTGAAATCATGGATTTTGAAAAAAGATACAAACATGTATTATCAATAAAAACACTAGTATACAACAACTTCAAACTAGATTATCCAAAGTGACACAAATGTTCTAAATCTTAAGGAAACTTAAAAATGTCTCTTTTTGTTAAATGTCTAATTTGTTAAAAAAAAAAGGGGGGGGGGCAGGAAAAAACCAATCTAAGTATGTTAGGAAATTTGTGGAGAAACTTGTTACTAAATTATTGGTAGAAATTCTTAATATACATTATGCTATAACCTGAAACAGTTTAAATCATTTTCTTCAGTAAAAAAAATAATAATAAGTAAATTGATAAACTACAGTTTAATAATCACATGTAACAGAAGTGTGACTCTGTGACAATAAAAGAAGTGGTCACATAGTGCCTCAGATGTGGCTATGTCCTGAATTTCTCACTCTGAAGATACTGGGCCGACCTACCTTTAGGACAATTTTTATCAGCAGACACAGACAAAAGGTGTCTTTTTATCCTGTTTTCTTAAAGTTTGTATCACTGGTCTATAACAGATAGCAATGAGAGAGCTCTAGCAGTAGGTGAAACAAGAGGGTAACTGTGTTCTAGAAGAAATATTTATCTGTCTTTCGATCCAAGCTTCTCAATTAATTCCTGAAGAGGTGCCAACTCACGCCTATCAATCAGATTAAACTCCTAAAAGAGAAGAAAAATAAAATTTAAAAATAGATTTGAAGTTAAAACTCTGTAAATGTAATTCAGAGAAATTTCCAATCTCTAGTTTTCTGAAATCCAAAAGAATGATGGCATGATCTGTGACCATTTTAAAACAGGATTTTTATTCCTTTTCTTAAAATATAGGAGACTTACAAAATAAGTAACTGTGCGTATTAGCTTGATACTCACTATGTAAAACATTAAAATCAAAATTGTACATGCTTGCATTTATAAGACATCTGAAAACTGTACATTGGACCTTTGATAGTGGACACCTCTGGGGCAGTGGATCTTTTTGTTTCATATATCTACATCCATATCTATACTATACCTCTATCTATGCCATGCAACAATCTCAGAAGGAAAATAGAAAGAGTACAATACATTCCCCTTTGTGTGACATACAGAACTGCAATACACAGTATTTTCTATAACGCTACTAGTTTTTCCACCAAAAAATGTTATCTGGACATACTATACTTATATATTTTGCACATAGAATGATATATCTTTAAAGTGAGGCTAAAGAAGTCCTGATTCTCTGATATCTTTTTGAAACAATGTGAATTATTTTGATTTTAAAAAGTACCAGTTCCAACTAAGGACCCATAAGACAACGAGCCACATTTCCGAAGGGGGTTGCTCGGTTTTAAGTTTCTAGCTGCTGATTTCAAAAGTTTTGGCCTGAGGTGAGACTTCTGGAAACTTAACCCATGATAGCAACTAACAGGTTATTCCAAAAGTTTCTTTTCCAGGTAGAAACATCTCATGAACAACCCAACTGCAGAAATATTTCAAAGCATCTTTTCACCCAGCAGTGGTGATGGAACAGAAGGGTACAGACAAACTGTCTTAGGTCATATCCTAACCAGAGACCTGGGCAGCCAGAGGCAGAAAGCCCCAAATGTGGGGGTGGGGAGGTGGGGAGTGTGTGTGATTATTTCTATACTGTTATGTATATCAGTGAAATAAACAATGTGGAAAAGAGAACCCTGCTATACTTAGCTCTACATCTCTAAATAAGACTCTATAAATTGCTCCTTATCAAAGCTACCAAGCCAAATGTGTCAACTTACCTGAACAAAGAAAATAAAGTGCTTAAATGAGGTGTTGAGATGGGCCTCCTCTTGCAGCTGCATCACAGAATCAAAGTGCTGGTGATAAATATGGGCATAAACCCTGAACAGACGCTTAAGAATGGTCTTTGCCACAGACATAAAGTTTTTGGGAAATGGGACACCTATAATCAAATATACATGTATATCTGTTAGTCTTTTTATCTAATTGAACAGCAGAAATTTCAGGCATGGCCATGAACAACTCCAACACAAACACACATTCACAACACAAGCCTATTTACACATTTTTTAAAAGGCAAGGGAAAAACCTAAGTATATGAGGTATGCTCACATATCACGCTTTTTCTGACTGCCTTAGAATAGCAGGAACAGGTTATCAAAAGTTATATAAGCTGCTACTGAATCAAAGTTAAAATAAACATAATTTTGATGTTTAACACTGAAGAGCTTCTCTCTAAGATTAAACGCAACAAGAATAAGTATTTTGACTATAAATAGAAAATTTTACTTTTTGTAATTTGTAACTATAAAATAAATTTTGCACACTCAACCGGGACTGGAAACTCTCCTAAGCAAAAGAAAAAAATTAAAGGCACATCCTGAGTCATCATAATCTACTGTTTACAGATAGAAAAGTATTTTATCTTCTGAATTACTCTGAAGAGCCAGTTTTCTTTCTTAAACTAGGAGTCCCCAACTTTTTAATTTTTTTAAAGTACTATTTTCATTTTCCTGTAGTCTAAGAAGGGGATATACTTTCTGAAAAAGGAAGGGTAGGCTCCCTATTTTTCAAAGAAAATAAACGCCTCCCTAAAAAAACTGGGTAATCTCTCTCCAAACAGTGCAGGTAGGGATGTGACTGTTTACATTTATGAGAATATTAGTTGACAAGACCAAAGTATCTTAGAAGGCAGGGACAGAAGAAGGACAATACAACTGGCACTGTAAATAAACCCACAAGAAGGCACCTGCTTGCAAATAGTCTAGATTAGTTGGCCTTAGAGATCTATTCCAAACATTACTCTTGAAACATTTTCCTTCTTTAATCTTTCAATGGATAAAGGCTAAAACACTTTATCCTTTCCTGCATTTTAATTTCTCAATCAGTCCTTAACAGCTTGAAATTTAGTATATTTTGCTCTTATAACCTGATTTTCTTGAGGGTTTCCCCAACCTCCAAGTGTTAGCTAACAACTTGCCCTTTCAGACATTATTCTGGAACTCATGGGTATGTTACTCTGAACTGGCTCTTGTGTTCATGTACTGAAAAGATGTACTTTAAGTCAAACTCCTTTTCTCTCAGAATTTACAAATAGGCATCTTGATAATAAAAGGAACAGTAATAACTTGGGTATACTAGTTTAAAAATAAAGTTTCATCTAATATGAATAAGTAACTGACAAAAGATGTGGATAATAGCCTAATGAAGTAGGAAAGAATTCCAGAACATTAAGATAAATTATTAAAAAATGGGAAGCTGAGAAAATAGAATAAAGCTAAAAGTACTCTTTATCCTCCATAAGAGGAAAACTTTAATGAATAAATATCATGTTTTAATCTAAGCAATTTTTCCAAGCTCAGTTTAACAGAAACATTCAAGCATAGTCAATATACAATAATGAATCTGTGAGAAAGAAAATAAAAGGTTTAATAGAATGAAAAAGTTGACCAATGGCAAACAAACAATATGATACAAAATTTTCTCCTGAAAAAGCTTGTAATTAAACTGTAAAAAAAGGAATCTGCTATAGTCTGAATATTTGTGTCTCCCTACTGCAAAATTCATATGTTGACATCCTAAGCCCTGGTGATGGCATTAGTAGGTGAAGCCTTTGGGAGGTGATTAGGTCATGAAGGCAGAGCCCTCATGAATGGGCTTAGTGCCCTTATAAAAGAGGAAGGAGAGAGACTGCCCTTCTACAATGTGAGGACTAGGTAAGAAGTTAGCAGTCTGCTCCCAGAAGTGGACCTTCACCAGAACCCAACCCTGCTGGAGCCATGATCTTGGACTTTCAGCTTTCAGAACTGTGAGAAATAAGTTTCTATTGTTTATACGCCACCTAGCCTCTGGCATTTTTGTTATGGCAGCCCGAACAGACAATACAGAATCCAACAATGTGTTGTTCATAAGACATCCTTAAACCGAAAACAACAAGGACTAATCTCATCCATGAATACCAATGCCAAAATCTTAATAAAAATATTAGCAACTAAAAAATAGTCTTCCAGGAGAACATTAAAAACCTTATAGCCATCAACAACAGATACTGGAAAAATATCTGATAAAACTCTATGATCATACCTGACTTAAATCCACATACCTCTAATCAAAAGCAAGATTCCTGCTTCATTCTGAAATACTAGAAGCACTCACATAAAAAATAACAAGAAAAAGATGTTTGCCATCATCACCGTAAGTCAGCACTGCTCGGTAGATACACCAGCTGGTGCAGTTAGGTAAGAGTTACACAGGAATACGTGTTAGAAAGAAAAAGGCAAAATTATTATACTTAAAAAACTCAAGAAAACCAACTCAAAACAACAGAAACAACCAAAATCTGATGGTCAACTATAACATTTATATAAAAATCAACAGCTTTTCTATATACTAAACAGTAACAAGTTGGAAACCAGATATCAATAAAAAAAAATATTAAATGTCTAGGATAAACTTAAGAAACCCAAAGGATAAGCACAAACTAAACTATAGAATTTTATAAGAGAAAATAATAAGAGACATGAATAAATGAAGAAATACACCTTGTTCTTGGCTAGGAAGACTCAGTATTGTCAAGAGAATCAGAAACCCTATATTAATCTACAAACTGAATGAAACCATAATCAAAATCTCACAAAGATTTTTTTTTACCTTGACAAAATGATTCTAAGTTCTTTGGAAGAACAAATATCCCAGAATAGCCGTGAATATTCTGAAAAAGAAGAGCACGGAAAAGAGACTAGCCCTACAAGATGCTCCAAGGTACATGGCTATGGTTAATTAAAACCGTCATTTCTATAGGAACAGATAAAGAGATTAAGAGACTCCAAAATATGTGGCAATTTGATAATTGGGAGAAAAGACACATGTATTTGATAAATAGTACTGGACAAACTGACTAGCATTTATAACTGGAAAAAAAAATGAAGGAAACATTGAGAAAAAAAATTCCTGATAGATTTAAATGTAAAAACAAAACCACAAAAATATTAAATGAAAATATGGTCAGATATTTTTATAATACTGAAGTAAGGAAAACCTTTCTAATCACTGATTAAAATCCAGACATCATTAAAGAAAGGATTAATAGGATAAAATAAGAATGTTATATGTAGCAAAAACACCTCATAAACACAATAAGACAAAAGGCAACCTTGGGAAAAATACGCGCAACATGTATGACAAAGAGCTAGATCCTTAACATACAAAGAAATGAACAAAGGATATAAACAGAAAACACACAATGATCAATAAACCAAAAAATGCTCAATCTCATCAATATTTTTTAAATGTACCTTAAATTTCCCAAATTATAAAAGATTTAAAAAATGAGTAACAACTGCTACTGGTGAAGAAACACAGGCAGATACAAACATGTCTGAAGGGAGTATACATTTATAATCTTTTTGGAGAGAAATTTAGCAATCTGTCACATTTTTTAAAGTGATAGAGCTTTAAAAAGAACATGTTAATTATTTAAAAGAAAATCAGTTCTATAACCCGAACTCACCAATCTTAGAAGGAAAAAGAGTTTCATCATCAAGCTGATCCTGAACCCAAGTCATCAAGTAGTCAATGTATTTTGGTGCAGAACATTTGATTGGCTTTTTAATATTAGTACCATCTGCCCAATGATATTCATATCTGAAGAGAAAAAAGATTTTACTGATAGTTTTCAAAAACATTAACAAATTGCAACTTGTAATCAAAGTAGGTTCACATTTTGTCAACAGAAGTTATATAAACCTTTAGTAAATTACCTAAACTTCTACTGAAGGTTACGGTGAGTTTCCTATAGAACTATTCTGAAATGTGATGGTTATAATTGGAAGAGAAAAGGAAGATAATGTGGCAGCTGGCAGTGCCAGAATAGATGTTTTCTGACAGAGCCCTGGGACAGATAAAGGAACTGCATTCTTGTCTATTAGGCAGAGAGTGCTGAGGACTGGGGAAGGGGATGATGGATCACCACATTCTGAGATCCTTGGCCATCAAATTATCACCAATAGAGTCAAGATTATAAAATCCTGTTTCTTGGAGAGGATGTAAAGAAATATCCTTAGGTATGCCACCTTTTTCCTATTCATATTTGCTGAGCTAGAATGATTAACAAGACTTACACAAAACTTCACTGTGTAAAATGTTTAAGCCATAGGTATGCTTAATTTTCCTACTTATTTTGTTTAAATTTCTTTTAAGGAAGTTTGAAAAATAAAACTTGAAACAACACAAAATAAAACATCTCTCCTAAAATACTATAATCATAATTGGACTATGAACTCATTGGGGACCTATTTATCCTTTATACCTGTAGCGAATTTAGAAAGGACTTTTTTTCCCATGAGGTAAACATCTTGATACCATCTATTATCACATAAAATCAGTCATTTGCTATAGGAAAGACTTAAACACACTAAAACATTAATCTCATCATACCTTGAGGATATTATGGGTGACAAAGAACTCCATCTCTTTCTCAATATTTCTTGAAATTTATTATAGTCAAATGTTAAAATCTAGCATCTTTAAGCCAGATAACAAAAGCAGCACAATTTAGAAGTAATTAACACTGAATAACCACAAGAAAAACTAATCGAATATTAGTCAACCAAAAACTTTCAAGAAATTAATTTAAAAACCAGAAACAGAACCATACTGTTAATAAAATTGAAAAAATAACTTGCAATGCCAGATAAACCTAACTAAATTTTTTTTCCTTTTACTCCTACAATTGAACATTCATACTTACTCTAATGCAATTACAAAATAAAACACTAAGTACCAAATGCCAAAGTATTTAATAATAACTAAAAGCTTATAGATAAGTATTCAAGAACTCGTAAAATTGAACTGCTTTTACACAAGCAAATAGAGAAAAACAAAGTCTTCATTATTTAATTTCTATCAATCAGCAATTAGCTTTATTTAGTAATTCAAATACCTATATAATAGGTAGCAATATGTACCTTGGACCTGCAGACATGACTGGACAGCTTGCTTCAGTGCAGAATTCTGTAATAGTTCCGTATAACATGTTGATCTGGTTGAAGAAATCTACAGCTGAAAAGATAATAGCAGAATTGTATTAAAGTGTCTGTGTGAAAACAACAAAGCATCAGACCTGTCAGTTGAAGGATAAATAGATAATGCATTGCGATTTTTGGCTGAATCCTTGAGAAATTCAATAATCCAGGATACTGTAAATTCTCTTTGTACATTGTCATATCTAAGTTAATCTTTTACATATATTCGCTTTTAATATCCTAAGCTTTTCACCAGCATATAATATCAGAAAAATAAAAATTAGAGATAATTCTAACTTAATGTTGACTATTATGTCATTAGCATATATAATTTGATTCCATCCTAGGGAATGAAAAAAACCATAGCTTCTTATTAATCTGGACCAAACAATACCATTTGTTAGAAAAGTGTTATAGAATATACTATGAGGTAGGCAATGTATCAGCTGCTATTAATAGGTATTTAAAAAATCTAATTCATCATAAAGAATTGAGGCCTAATGCATACTGAGGACATAAAAAACAGAGGATAATGTCCCTTGCCCTGGAGCCTCCAAACTAACAGGAAGAACAAAATTACCAGAGATGAATAATACAACATATAAGGTAGTACCCAAAGGCCAACAATAAGTGCAAGAATTCAGAGAAAAGGCAACATATTGAGGAGCTGAGGTGCAAGGAGTACTTCCTAAAGGAGCTTCAGCTTGATCTGGAAGAAAATGGAAGAGGTTGGGAATGAGTGAAACAACTTCACTGAGTGAAACATATTCTGTGCAAGGAGAACCACATAAACCTTAAAACCACACAAGTTTTCAAAAATATTTTAGTTCCCTGTCTAAACGAGTACCTAAAAATCCACTAGGGCTTTTCGAGTTTCTTAAAAAACAGATTAAAAAGTTCAATTTGTCAAAAGGAATTTTGTACAAAACTCCCTTTTATAAACCTTTCTCTTAATTAGTCATGTTTCTAAGAAAGTAATACTTCAGTGTACAATATTCATTCAAAACAAAGAGTATGCCCGGTAGTGTGCTAGTTTATTGGTCTAAAGCAGCTGTTCTCCAAATGTGGTCTAGGAATTCCATGTTTCAGGGGGAACCTGTGAGGTTGGAACACTTTTAATTGCTCTTTTCATTCTCATTCACTCAGGAGGCACAGTGGAGTTGGCACAGAGGCTCCATAATCACATCGCAACAGACTGAATGCAGAAGCAGACAAATGAATCCAAGCTCTCTCCTATTAAGCCAGACATTAAGATTTGCAAGCATGTAAAATAATGCCATACTTCTCACTAAAATTTATTCTGGAAAATAGTCATTTTTCATTAAAAAAATTTATACACACACACACATACAGGTAATGGGTTTATTATTGCTATTTTTAAAATAGTATTTAAAATTTCTCAGTTTTAATTTCTAACACAGTATCACTCATATAACCTATATAATGAAAAGCTCTTTGGGATTATCAATAATTTTTAGGAGGATAAAGGGATTCTGAGACCAAAAGAACTGAGAACAGCTGATCTAGACCAATAAGTCTCAAAGGAAAATCTAAGACTAAAAGGCCAATAGATGCCTTCAGAATAAAAAAAATGATAATTTGAATAAGGTTTAAAAAAAAGTTTTTCTTAATACATAATACTTCACATGGTCCACATATCAAGATATACAGAAACATGCAGTGAAAAAAATCTGAATTCCAGCCACTCCAAATCCCCTCCTACACACAAGCAACTACTATATTAATTTTTTGTTTCTTCCCACCTAAGTTTATCTTGTTTTACACAAAAATATAACATATTACATAGTTCTGCATCTTGTTTTTTTTCTCTTAGTAATATGAATAATGGCTTTTTAATGAGTTGAAAAAAGTTTTTCTTAATGTGGCTACTAGAAAATTTTAAATTACATTTGTAGATTACATTATATTTCTATCAGATAGTGCTGACCAAGTCAACAATTATCAATAGCTGATTAACACCACATAAAAGACAACTAGACACTATGGGAGTATCTACACGACTGGAAGTATATACCACCATCTATGAAGTAGCCTTACAAACCAACAAAATCAAATCTGACTGATCTGAGCTCCTTATCTGTGCTAATACAGTAGCCACTAGCCACATGTGGCTACTTAAGTAAAATTAAGTTGAAATACAAAATTCAGTCACATTAGCCACATTTCAAGTGCTAAAAGGCCACAGTAAAGATATGACAGCATTTGCATTATCACAGAAAGTTCTATTAGACAGTGCTGCTCTAGATCTAACATTCTAGAGGAAATAAGAGGAACAGAACATCATAATGAATGCCTTGAGGATAATTCACACTGGAACAAAAATGAACTGGTTTCTTCAAGAACAACAAAACAAGGAAAAAAGACTATGAGGGGAAACCTATTAAGAGATTCAAGAAATATATGTACAGGCCTTCCTGGATGCTGATTCAAGCTAACCACATGTTTTATAAAAAGAAACATTTATAGGATAATCAGGGAAAATATGAACACTGATTAGATATTGTAATGTAAAGGAATGATGGTATTGTCATGATTATGTAAAGGAATGATGGTATTGTCATGATTTTTGATAATGTAGAGGAATGATGGTATTGTCATGATTTTTCAAATAGGAATTGTTTTAGATACTGAAGTATTTATAGATAAAATAATATATCTGGGATTCGCTTCAAATTAATCAGGATGAAATATATAGAAAAATCATGAACTGAACATGAATCAATAATTGTTGAAGCTGGTTAATGGCTACCTGGAAATTCGATGTACCCGTTTCTCTACTTTTATAATTTGAAATTTTCCATGAAAAAGTTTAAAAAATTCCTGTAACAGCTGAAATTCTTCATAGATTTAAACCTTATCACCCAGAACTTATCTCAGAAATGATACACTCTAATATTCAAATGTCTAGCCTCAGCATTCCCTTCCATGTCATACCCCTGCTTTCTTGAAGTCAGACTTTCAGTTCATGGGTCCCTCCATTTTCTCTCAATCTCTCAATTTCCTATGACTAATCCTAAATCACAACAATCAATCGACTGATGATCTAAATTGCAACTGACTTTTCTGTATACATGGGCAGATGAGAGTTGTTGGAAATAGGAGCACAACTCTAAAGATTGGTTATCCTACAAAGTCATGGACTAACACAGGTAGAATCTTTGCATTTACCAATCTTTTTACTGACCTTACTCAGCTCCATTCTCCCCAGAAATTACTCCAAAGCACTCATCATTTCTGTTCAGGTCTCTCGACTCAATCACAAAAGCTACAACCAAGTATCTTGAAGAGAACACTACAGTTTTGGATGTATTTGTACTTACGTGTTTCTTTACAGATAATCTACTATATTACAAACCTTGTATCTGTAAAAGAAAATTCATTAACAACAAAATTTTAGCAAAATCTTCCTATAAACCAGCAAAGTAGAATGTTATTTAAAACTTACTGTTCACGGCAATCCATTCATTGAGATCCTCTCCCTCTGGTAACATAACGGCTTGTCTCAGATTCCCACTTCCTAGAGTTGCCTCTGCATGTTTTAAGAGTTCATACTGATGAGACCCTTCAGGGATATTCTTC
>NW_006430723.1:928365-939115 GCF_000325575.1 Pteropus alecto
TATCGACTGTATGACTAGAAGTAGAATGGCATAGTTTTAAGCACATAAACTGCTCATACAATAAAATAAAAAATATGCCCTAAAAAGTGCCAGCATTGATGGGGTGGGAAGTGGGGGTGATGAGCACAATGAAAGAATGCTTTAAGTTTCTTTCCTCACATTGAAACAGGATTAGTAGCACAATTTCACATGGAAGGCAATTGAAATACGCCTCATGAAGCAATGTGATGTAACAGAAAGGGCACTTTAACCAAAAGAAGAAAAAAACCTGAATTCTAGTCCTTGATCTGCTACTATCTCTGTGACTGCTTGAGAAACCTAACCTCCCTTTAACCTCAATTCCCACCTATAGATAAGTTGCTGGGAGGGGGGTAGCCCTCAGGTTCTCATAGGTCAAAAATTCAGTTTCTATGTCGAAATATTTGGGATACCATCAAAGCAAACCGCAGTGGATATAACACATTTTGATGTTTTTAGAGGAAAAAAATAAATGAGACAGAGATAAGTGGTTTCTGAGGGAAAGAACAAGTTTTTATTCCTATCTCACACCATCCATAAGGACTTCCTAACATGACACAGAACCCCAAAACCTAAAAAAAAAAAAAAAAAAAAGAGAGATGGATTTCAAATCATAACAATTAAAAAACTTCAGTAACAAAGTAAAAAGACAAGTAACAAAAAAAATACTTGCAACATATACTACAAAGGATAAACTGGATAATGGGCTTCTAGAATCTGTTAAGAAAAAAGGTAAGGAACCCTTTGGAAAATTGGGTTAAGGAGATGAATAGGCAATTCAGAAGGAAACCTATAATGACCAATGAACATCTGAAAAGCTGCTTAATTAAAGATTTATTTTTCTTTAATCTGAGTGTCAAAAGTTAAAACCAGCTAATTACAGTATGTGAAATTAGTACTTTAACACTCCTGGTGAAAGTGCAGTGTTTTGGGGAGGGCAATATGGCAGTATATGTTAATTCTGAAATGCTCCTCAATTTATCCCTTCCACTTCTACGTCTCTCTCTTAGATGCGAATAAGGATGTGTTTTCCACAATTGTTTTTAATGGTGAAAAACCTGGAAACAAGCCTAAGGTTTATTAGTAAAAAGAATAAATAAGCTATGATATATCCACATCATGAAGTCTTGTAGTTAAAAACAAGAAACAAGAACAAGCTAGAGCTACATGTATTCACATGGAAGGATCTTAAGACAAAACCAAATGTACAGCAGGAGCCCATTTTGTAAATGCATAGAAAATATCAGAAAGGGTACACATCAAATTGATATTGAGGATTACTTCTAAGAAGAAGAAGAGAACAAAACTGTGGGCTTTCACTTTACCTGAGTAATTTGAATTTTAAATAAGACTGATTACGAAGTGAAAAATTTAGAAAAGCTAAAAATCAAATACGAAAAGTTTTTAACATGATAAATAACTACGTTTAATAGGAAAAGTACTCAATTATAAGGACTGGCCTTTTACAAATGGAAAACTAACAAGGAAAAAGATGATTCATGATTCAATATGATCTTCACCTGAATTAAGACTCTTGTGCTTCAAATGGCACATTCAAGACAGTGAAAGAAATTCACAAAATGGGAGAAAATATTTGCAAATCACAGATGTGATAAGGGACTTGTATCAAAGATAAAGAATTCTTAAAACTCCAAAACAAAAAGACAAATAACCTAATTTTAAAATGGTCCGAGGTTGTCAACTAAAAAGGAAAAATAGTTTTTAAATGGTCAGGATTTGAAGACATTACTCCAAAGCACACGAAAAGATGCTCATCTTTTTTATTCATTAGGGAAACACAAATTAAAATCACAATGAGATACCATGAAACATCTAATTAGGATGATTATAATCCAAAAGACAATTTAACAAGTACTAGGAAGGGTGTGGGTAAAATGAAACTCATACAGTACTGATGGGAACGCAAAATGGTGCAGTAATCTGAAAGTTTGGCAGTTCCTCAAAACATTAAACATAGTTACCGTGTAATTCAGCAATTCCACTCCTAGGTATATACCCAAGAGAAAACACGTACATCCAATAAAAAAATTTGTAGTACACAAAAGTTCATAGCAACATTATTCACAAAGCCAAAAAGTGGAAACTCAAATGATCATCAACAAAACGAAGTTTAAAAGAAATACACAGCCTTACATTTAGGTCCAAAGAGCAACTAAGCAACTATACATCCACAAACAAACAAATAACTAAACATTAACTCATAAGAAAAATATTTGGGGGACGTGGGAGATTGTTCTATTAACATAGAAATTTGCAATTAAAATCTAAATCATACAGACTTTTCGACATGGTAGTCATACCTTACAAACTATACCCTTAAAAAAATAATTGAAAGGTGAGAAAAAGCGATTTGGACAAAGATTCTCAGTAGTGCTATTATTATAATAGAGAAAGAATCCAAATTTCTCACCATAAGTAAACTGTCGTAATGAAACACCATGTAACTTAATAACAACGTCAAGTATGTGGGTGATGTCCATTAACTAAAAATGGATATTTGTTCAATCATACAAAACACATCTAAGCAATATACTATGTGGAGAGAGCCACCTGAGAATAATGTGCGCAAACTGCAGCACTCCACGTTTTCCTGAGGCGGCATTTTACCGCGAGGGTAATTTAATTCTGACGATAATAAAGCTGGACAAACGGTGGAATGAAAAGCTAAGTCAGCAACGGATCGTTACTAGAAAAGGCTCCAGACTAGAGAGAAACTGAGAGCCTGTGGCCGGGCCCGTGGCTCCGCCTCCAGATCGACCCTCCGCCCTCAAGGGCTTTCGGGCGGAAAAGTTTGGAGGCGCTACCGGCCTCAGGGCCTTTCTACTCCCCAACCTCCTTGCTCCGTTTCCTTTGCGTCGACTTTCATCTCCTTCTGTCTCGGCCCACGTCCCAGGCTCCCCCGTGGCCCTGAGCAAAGCAAGCGCCAGCTACCCCAACCGCGGGCCCGGTCATCGCCCCAGGCTCCCTCTCTCCCCCTCCCTGACCTCGGCCCTCAGTCCTCAGCCCTGGACCCCTCAGCCCGGCCGCACTCACAAGAGGAAGCTCATCTTCTATTCTCACAGGGAAGGGGAGGGGCCGCTGGCCCCGCCGCGGTAAGGATACGGAGCCGGCCCGGGAACCGCGAGGGAGCGGACAGTCCTCAGCCCGCCGACAGCGGAAGCGCTGGTGCGGCAGCTCCCAGGCTGGGGTCCAGACGGTACAAGCCGCTGCAAGCTGCTGCGCCCACCTCACTCGCCCTTCCCACCTAGGCGAGCTCAAATGCGGAACCAGCATAATCTCGCGAGAGAAGGCTTTGCTCTGCCCTGCCCCGCCCCACCGCCGGGAGGGACGCGATGCGCCCCTTTTCACCCCGCCCTCTTTTGCAGCTCACCCAAACATCAGGCACCAGACCGGGATTTCTTCTCCAAGAGGCGTAGTGGCATTTCGGTCCTAGGTCTGGGAGAGTGGCTGTACATCCATTTGATCTAGCTTGTTGCTGTTGGGTTCCTGATCCCTAGGTAGCATGGGGCTTCTATGAATGCTGCAATTTTTTAAAAATTTAATTTGGCTTTTAAATTGAGATATATTTCACATGGCATAAAAGTCACCCTTTTAAAATGTATGCTCCAATGGTTTTCTTCGTATATTTACAGTTGCGCAACCATCACCACTATTTAATTCTAGAATATTTTCCTCACCCCAAAAGAAACCAGTACCTATTAGCAGTAACTCACCATTCCTCCCTCCTTATAACCTGTGGCAACAGTTAGTCTACATTTCATACGCATTTGCCTAATCTGGACATTTCCTATAAATGGAATCGTACAATGTATGGTCTTTCATGACTGGCTTCTTTCACTTAGCTTGATGTTTTCAAGATTCGTCCATGTTGTAGCATGTATCAGTACTTCATTCTTCTTTATAAGTGAATAATATTCTGTTGTATGACTACACTTTACTTTGTTTATCCATACATCTGTTGATGGATTTCCATTGTTTCCACTTTTTAGCTATTATGAATAATGCTACTATGAACATTCCTGTACCGGTCTTTGTGTAAATGAATGTGTTCATTTCTCTCAGGTATATATGTAGGAGTGGCTGGGTCATGAGGGGAAGCAGAGTTTGCCACCCCAAAATGTGCCTTTTGGGCTATTGATTATTTTAAGCTGGTTATTTTCAAGAAAAAAAAAAAAAGACCCCTCACAATCATATAGTAACTATATGTTTAACTTTTTGAAGAACTGTCAGACTATTTTCCAAATCAGCTGCATCATTTTATATTCCCACTGGCAAATGTCTGAGGGGTCTAATGTTTCCACATTCTTAATAACATTTGCTATTGTCTATCTTTTTGATTACAGCCATCCGAGTTGGTATAAAGTGGTATCTCATTGTGATTTTGATTTGCATTTCCCTTTTGGCTGATGTTGAGAATTTTTTCATATGCTTATTGGCCTTTTGAAACAAATTTATTTTTATCTTACTTTAAAGTTAGCTCAGGCCCCTAAAGCACCATCCAACAACTCAAAAGGGGTTCTGGTCCAATAACAGTCTTTATTTACTGTCTCCACATTGTCACCTTACCCTTGATCCTTAACACCTGACTGTCCAGATTCTGCATTGTGCCCACTCTCCCACAGAAACTTCTTGCCAGGCTTTCAAGTGTCTTAGTTTATAAATCCATGGGCATTTTTCAGTCATTATCTTACTTGCCACTTAGTTCTATCTGGCTCCTCCTACCAGACTCCTCATTTGATCTCTGTGATCTGGCTTCTATATGGTGGAAGTCGGGGCACAGAAAAGGGAAGAACACCATGATTGGGTTTGTTGGTTATAGTCTACTTTAGCTAGTATTTTTGGTAGCAAGTGACAGAAACCCACGCTGTTCACATTTCCACCCAAACTGCTTTATATTTTCTTTCCCACTAGACTGCAAATTTTTTTGGAGATAGATTGTTCATTTATCATCCCCAGTGTTCATCATAGTGCCTGGCACACAGAAACTACTCAATAATTACTCATTGAATGAATGGGGATATAGACTGGAAATGCCAGTCTAATAGAGGAGATTTATACAGAAATAAGTGATACAGTATTACTGATATAGGGAAGAGGCATAAAAACTAAATATTAAACTAAATTGTATTCAGAGCTTGCAATGTGCTGCCAGACCTCTGGAAAGCTATAGAACAAAGGAAGATTCCTGCTAGGCTAACTAACAATTTATTTACCCATACTATGAAAGGAAAACAGGAAAACAAATTCTACACAAAATAAACCCAATCATTCATTTCCTTTGGCCAGACCACAGGGAACCTACAGAAGAACAAAGGCTGAGATTACTAACATGCCTTTAACACTGAATACTCATACCTTTCACAGGGCATATCCATACCATTAAAGAAAAATAGGGAAACAATGTCTTTAAACTGTAATTCAAAGAAACTAAGAATTACGTATAAATTGAATTCCTCAAACACTCAGAGTTTCTGTCATTCTCTGTCTCTGAGAGGAGACCACACTGTCTACGGAGCACTATTCCTTCTCTAATAAACTTTTCTTTTGTCTCTGACTCTGGCATGTGCTTGAATTCTTTCCTGTGTGCAGTCAAGAATGCTCTCTCTTAGTGTGAGACTTGAGTCCCCACTTGGGGGATTTGCCCCTTCCTGCATCTTTGCCAGTACTGATAAGATGAAAGGTGAAGTGATTCTGGGTTTTTTATGACTTGGTTTTTGGTTTTCTGGTTTTTTAGCTTCATTGCTCAAGGCAGTGCTTGGGCCAAACAACTTTTTGCTATTTCCCCAATAAACCCTGACCTCCTTAAGTCCATGTTCCTGTTCTTGCAATTCTTTCTGCCTAGAATACCCGAGCATCTACATCATAACCTGTCCTTCAAGATCAAGCCAGAAGTTCCTCTTTCCTTCCTCTGAACTCTTGTAGCCCTTTATCTACATCCTTCTTACAATATATAATTATAATTCAAGTTTTAAAAATGTAGTATTTGTATATTAAACAGCTGTTGTGTTAGGGGGTTGGAACTTGAGGATTTATTCTCTCTTCTACTTTTCTGAATATTCCATTTTTTCTCTAGTAAGAAAATACTTATATTATTTTCGACTTTTTTTTTTTTTTTTAAAAAGAGAAGCAAGATAGAATAGTGACTAAACAACCTGTATTTTGGAGATGACTATCTGAGTACAAACCCTACCAGTGTATTCATTAATCATATGACCTTGATTATTTTCATAAGATTTTGCCTCAGTTTTCTTATCTGTAAAAATGGGGGCAATCTCATAGGGTTGTGAGGATTAAATGAGTTAAGGTATAAACTCATTTAGATAGTTCTTGGAATATATATATATGTGTGTGTGTATATATATATATATATATATACACACACATATAGATAGATAGATACGATCAACATTTCCTATTTAAACAGAAAGAAATTCTGACATGTTTTATCACCTCTATTAGATGACGAGCTCCTTGAAAGCAAATCCTTGACTGTTTATCTTGTGTTTTACATGTACCTACTGTGGGGCCTTGTATCAAGGCAGATATTCAGCAAATATTGCTAAATGAATACAACTGGATATTTGCCTAAATATTATTTTAGACCAATTTTTAAATTGACGCAGGCCCTGAATTTCAGGAGTTTTGTGTAGCTTGGGAAGTAGTTGCATCTGTTTGCCCAGAGAATACTTCCTCATTCTAAACACAATTTTAGTACTGTAGGTCCTTTTGTGCTTGCTCTTGTTGGTGCCAAAGTACCAAGTTGTTACAATCTAATGAAACACTAACGGAAGCATAAAAATGTTGCAGTAGCACCAAGTGACAGCCACATGACACCTTGGTGGAATGAAGAAATCTTGGAAAAGGAAAATTGTGGGAAAATCAAGTCACAGCTCAGCAAATGGTGATACAGGATGCTCAGCACAAAATAACTTGCCTTATACCTGTTACTACCCTATTCGTGTTGCAGGTAATTTATTTCATCCGAAAATCACCTGTCACATTAAGTAATTATATTATTTTGATTTTAACTTTTGTAGTTTTTTTAGTGTTCAATTTATGTATGATTTGATAGCTGCATAAAAACTATAAACATGAGGACATTTATTGATTATACTTTTATAATCATTTATATTATTTAAATATTATAATTATCATAAAAATATTTCCAGACAGCATAGAGAGAAAGGAATTTGTGAAAGTTTCTACCCTTTTTAATGGTATTGTTTTTTAAGTTGGAGAATCACTGAGCATATGAAAGGCCAGCTATGTATTAGGAAAACCTTTCAGGAGAGTTAGATTTTGGGGCGAGGCAGAAAGCCTCGGAGATTTGGGGGGGAAATCCTAGGTCAGTATTTGACCAGGATATCAACAAAGATAAGATTTGAGAGAGAGAGAGAGGCAGAGAATGAGACAGAGGGAGCGGGAGCGGGAGCGGGAGCGGGAGCGGGAGCGCGAGCGCGAGCGCGAGCGCGAGCGCACGGTTGCTAATTGCTGCAGGGCATTTTATTCCCCTGAGACATAGTAGTCTATAGTTTACAAAGACTGGGAAGATTTTGCTCCCTCATTGGCTCAGTTGGCCAGAGAGATCACTGCACACCATCTGGTCACAGCAGATGCTTGAAAGCAGAAGCTAAGCAGCAAATTATAAGGCCACCAGTACTGCCTTTTTTGGAACCTTTCCCCACTCCCATCCCCCCTGCCGCCCCCCGCCCACTTTCATCATACAGTTCCTCTTTCCAGCTGCCTCCAGCAGGATTTGCAACCTTGCATTTTCATTCTGTGTAATTGTCCTGTCTCATCATTTGAAAAACTCCAGCTTTACCCTAACAACCTCACCCATGCAGGGCATCTTTCCACTTTGGTCACGGTAAGGTTCCTGTCCCTTCTAGCTAGTGAGTGCTCTCTGGGGAAGCTTGTGTTTTAGACCCTGTCACAAGTGGGTGAAAAAAGACAGACAGGCAGTAAAGTTGCTAAACTGTCCCTGCCTGTTATCTTAGGACTCACGTTGCAGATTATGAAAGAGAAATCCCAACTTATCAAACACTGAGAACTCATTCAGCAAAGAAGACATATGAAAGTTTCCACTTTGAAAATGTCTTGTCTAGGGACAGACGTCTGTCAGTCATATATATTGGTGAATAAAATGGATGGCCCTCCTGGAGAGTACATTCAGTTGGAGAATATAGATATTAATCAAATAATTACATAGTAACTACTGGGAAGAAAAGCACAGAATGTGTTAAGAGCATTAAGAGAGTGTAATAAGAGAAACTGGAGAGACTGGGGAATCTTAGATGTTATTTAAGCCGAGCCCCCATAAGATGAGTTAATTGAATGAAGGAAGAGGCAAGAGGCTCTTCTCAGAGTCAATATCATGTGCAAAGATTTTGAAATAGGTAAGAGTTTACTATGATCAAGGAATTGAAAGAAACCAGAATAATGTGAATGTGGTAGGCAAGGGGGAAAATTAAGGGAGCTGAAAATAGCCACCAAGAATTTTGGCTCTTAGTTGAAGCAAGGTGGCCAGCCATTGAAAGGTTTTTGGAAGAATGGTGCCATCTATACTTTAAAATGCTGGATCATTTAAGAGGCTATTGTACTTGTCTGGGCAGGAGATGGAGTTGACCTGGGCTTGATCAATGGAGAGAAGTAGATGGAATTGAGATCTATTTTGAAAAATGTACAAATCTCAGTGATGAGCTGGATGTAAGTTAAGGCTGAGTCTTGGCACAAGCAACTAACTGGTAGCTGGTTGTTTCCAGTTACTGAGATGGAAAAGACTGGGAGGAAAAGCAGCTTTAGGGGTAGGTCAAGGGTTCTGTTTTGAATGTCTTAACTCTGAAATGTCAATAATACTGCTATATACAGATCTAGAGCTCAGAAAAGACACCATGATAGAGATAAACTTGGGAGTTATCAGCATATAGATATTTTCAATCATGGCAGTGGATAAAATAGCTAAGGGGAGAGTAGAGAGTAAGAGGTGCCGGGAAAGATCCTTGACGACACCTGATATTTAAAAGCCACATAGAGGAGAAAAAACTGGCAAAGGAGGTTAAGAAGTTACAGTCAGAGAAGTAGGAGGGAAACTAGGAGGGGATATTATAAAAGCAAAAGCAGAGTGTTGAAGAATAAGAGAGGGGTCAATCCTATGGCCCCCTCTCTTATTGAAAGTTTAGAATGAGGACTAAAGGGAAAGTTTGTAAAAGTGGTGACCATGGGGACATCTTTTGACAGCGTTCTCATCTTCATGCTCCACTGTAGTGAGTTGGGAGAGAAGCCTTGTTAATGTCGTGGGTGTTGGGGAAGGGATTCAGGCAGGAATCCTTTCAGTTGTACTAATGAAAACCTTTGTCACCCAGGCACATCCTATGGTAGTCACTGAAGAGGCCTTCTCCAAAAATGTACCGTTGAGTGAGAAACGATGACAAAAATTTGGGTCATAGTGCTTTCAGCCATGGAGAAACCCCCAAAACTTGGAACTTTTTAATGCCTTTTCACTTATATATTTTTGCCCTTTTCCTTTGCTATCTTAACTCTACTAACTTACTAGCTGTGCACCTAGAACAAGTTATTTGGTCTTTTTGTGCCTGTTTGCCCTGTAAAATAAAGGTACTATTAGAACAGATAAGAGGATTGGATAATACATGTAAAATACTCAGAACAGTGCCTAGTATATGTTGGCTATTATTATCTGTCTCAGAAACTAAGACTTGTATTATTGACTTATTTCTTTTTCTCTTAAGGTTCAAAACCTATTTGTGTGTGTGTATGTGTGTGTCTTTAAAAAAAGAAAAGAAATGGATTGAAAATTATACCTGCCATTTACTAGCTGTATGATCTTGGGAAAGTTACTAACCTCTCTGTCCCTTAGTTTCCTTATCTATAAAATGAGGATAATATCGTACTACTTTATAGGGTTACCGCGAGGATTAAATGAGTTATTATGCATAAACAGTTAGAACTATGTGCCTGGAACATAGTAAGTGCTGCCTGTCAGTTATGCTGTTCTCTGCAGCAAATCATTTTCCTCAATATTACTACCAATAAAATCAGAACAAATAGAAAGTGATAAAATACAAGTTGTAATTTAGGTGTAATTACTTATAAGGAAATAATATGCAAAAAAAAAAAAACTCACGATGAATTTGGCATTAAGTACAGAAGTTTGGAAGACAAACAAAATTTTCCATAACAATTTTTGGTGCTGCTGTCAGAATCGTGTATTTTTAACTAGTTGGTAAAACATCTTCTCTATTCTTTAAAAAATTCATATGAAATTTTGTAAATGGTTTAAATTTAATGAGTTCCTTTTAGCAGGCCAAAAAGAAAGAAAAAGAAGGAGGAATAGAAAGAAAAGGAGAGAAAGGAAGGAAGGAAGGGAGAAAAAGGAAAGCATGTTAGAGGATAATCTTCAGGGAGAATCATTTCCTTTAATGTTCTGTAACCTTGTTAGGGTTCCATGTTCTGCCTTCTGGCCACTGCATTCTGACAAAACCCTGTCTTTCGTCTGGACTAACACAACAGTGATAAGCATGTTTTGTGGGAGAACATAGGTTTGGATGAAGCAAACCTATTTTTAATCCTGGCTCTACCATTACTAGCTGGCAAATTACTTTAACTTTGTAAATTTGTCTCTTCTTCAATAATACAGAGATGATAATATAATGACCTCACAGGAACGTTACAATTATATGAGTAAATGTAGGGA
>NW_006430723.1:939161-943179 GCF_000325575.1 Pteropus alecto
TTCCCCTCTTCCCAACCCTCTGACTCTCTGTCCCCTTTCCTATCCTGTCAAATGCGTAAGTTCCCCTTACTTCTTGAAATTAGAAAAAAGCTAAGTTGCATCTCCTCCAGAGGAGCCCCTTAAACAGAAGGGGCTCCAATTCACAAGACAGAAAAGAAAAAATGTGAAGAACCTAAATCCTGAAAATTCTGAGGCTGGTATTCTCCAACCACAAGATCCTTAACAGCTGCCTAGTTCATGAAAGACATATGCAAAGAGGCCTTGTAAATCACTGAAGGCTTTGTGTAGTCTTTTGTATGAAATTCCTAGTTTTTTATGATCTAGGGTGCCTTGCCTATGAACCTCGAGGTCCCTTTTCCCTGTCTGCCTTAAGACCCTACCAAAAATGCAGAACATGCTCCTCGTCATCCTTTCCCAGCCCACATTTATGCATGGCCATAAAGGTGATTCCAGTTTAAAGGCAAAGAGAGGACTTTGTCATGGGTCAGGGATTCTTCCACCAAGTTCCCAGAGCCCTCTGGGCATATTTCTGTCACTTATCCACCAAACAGCTAACATGATTTGTCTTCCACTGGGGTAGAAACCTGGTTAGGACAAGTTTGCATCTTATTTGACTTTGTTATATCCTAATTTCCCAGCACAATGCCATTTATCTAATCCTGGGTATCTCTGATTGGTGATGCAATGGGTGTCATTTTGTCTCTGCTTCTTAGTCATTTTTGTATTCATATATGCGTGTGTGTGTGTTTTAACCAAAAAATGCGAAATGCTTTTATAGTAAGGAAAAAAAAAAAACGTAGCTCTCTCTGGCTGGGTGTTTCAGAGACTGGGTTGTCTTCCCTTACTGCTGTCTGCTTTAATGATATTGAAATAGAAGACATGTTGGCTAAAAATTAGAATGTTCTGAGATGAGAGAAATTTGAGAAAATGGAATGGATGGGTGTGACCCAAGCTGGCCTAGTGTGGAAGCAGGATCATGGTCCAGGTGTTGATATTAATTTCCCTAGGGAGGGTTCCTAGGACATGGTAGACATGGGGCTTAGGAGAATAGGTTTAACCAGTTAGAACAGAAATACTTCAATATTTTCACAACCACAATAGCTATCCCGGTACATGTAGACTAATTATCAGTTCCAAGTTACAAGGGGTGAAACTTCAGTGGCAGGCACGCTCCTTGCTTAGAAAGTCCTCTGAGATGGTAAATGTTCCTTGATTTCTTCAGGTTAGTCAGTTAAAATGAAAGTTTGACCAGTGGTGGAATGGATTGGAGTTCATAAACTCCGTTGTTCCTTCCAGACGTGGAACTCTGTTGTAGTTCAGCTGCCCACTCCGTGCATTTCGCCACCATGGCCTCCTCTGTCCTACTGTCATTTCTCACTCATTTGTAGTTTTAAATGCTTTTGTCTTTGTGCGGTCTGGATTCCGCTTTGTGTGTCCATGAAACATTCAGGCCCACGTGAAGTGGAGGGCTAAAGGCAAGGCTTTCATGTCAGGCCCATCTGAAGGTGGAGCCTTCCTCATCTTGATGAGTGAGTGACTCCAGGCAAGTGGCCAAGACTCTCTGAGTCTCAGTTCTTTCAACTTGAATGGGGAACATAATACTTACTTCACAGGGTTGATGGGATTAAAGGAGGTGGTATTGAACTCAGTGTCTGGATCAGAATAAGTGCTCAATAAATGATAGCTAATATTAGAGCATGGGCTCTGGAGCCAGCCCATGAGGGAAATGAGGTGCAAGAGTTTTAAGGAATGTGTCTAAGGTCGCAGAACTAATAAGGGAAAGAATTGAGCCCATACAGGCTGGCTCCAGATCCCATGCTCTAATATTAACTATCATTTATTGCAAATGCTTCATGGGGTTATTGTGAGAATTAAAAAGAACACACACAAAATGCTTAAATCAGTGTCTGACACATTATAAATGTTCAGTAAAGCTTAACTATTATTAAAATGATTATTAATAGAGGGTTGGTCATTCATCTGCTTTGTGCTTGCCTGATTGACATGAGTTATGAGATATGAATTGTCTTGGTTAAATAAGCCCACATCATATTGGGGGAGATAGACAGGCGTACAAATAACGTTAGGATATCATTCTGAGGACTGAAATAGTATTCCTATATGCTACGATAGCCCAGAAGAGGGGGTAATTTATTCTGCTTATCTGTATTGTGTTGGAGCAAAAATACTATTTTGCCAGGATGTCATCTCGATTCTCCCTTATGTGTCAAAGAAACATTGGGGCCACTTAAAGTGGAGGCCTATAGACACAGCTTTTAAGTTAGGAAATCTGGAGGTGCAGCCTTAAGGAATGAGTAGCCGTGGTTCTGGGTCGCAGAGCAAGGTCACCAAACAAACAGAAGTAACACAGAACAGAAACAGGATGTACTCAGTGGAGGGTCAAGCAAAGAAAGAGCAGGCAGGCAGGATAGTTGGGGACCCAGTGTAGAAGTGCCTGAGCATCTTCAGCCTATGGAATTTGGGCTAAAAATGTCACCATAAAATATTTTTGTTAAACAAATGATATTTCAATATACTACTGTGGGAGTATAGAAGCAAATCCTTTTGTTAATTATATTAAAAATACATAACAATGTTCTCATGGTTTTCACTCTTGAGAGTTCACATTTTGTGAAAAGAGAATTTCCAAAATATTGTAGAATGGTGAGAAGATTAGGTGCTTCAAAATCTGGGTACATCTCATTCTTTTCCCTCTGTAGGACATTCTCTGACCCTATACAATCTTACACAACTGCCGTCTTGAGGGTTTATTTTTCTTAGTTTCTTTTCTGGTTCATTGTATGTTTCCCTTATTCCCAAGCATCATGAGGGCAGAAATCTTACTGGTCTTTTGAAATAATTTCAGACATAGAAAAATTGCAGGCAAAATTCAAAGAATGTTTGTATATTCTTCACCCAATTCCTCAGTTTTTAATATGCGTTACATTTGTAATATGCTTTATCGGTTTCTCTTTATGTATATACATTGTTATAGGCCGAATTGTGCCCCCCCCATTCATATGAAGCCCTAACCTTCAGTACCTAAGAATAGGACTGTATTTGGAAATAGAGCCTTTAAAAGGTAATAAGGTTAAAATGAGATCTTAAGTGTGTCCTAACCAATCTAACTGGTGTCCATATAAGAAGAGAATATTAGGACATACAGAGAAAGACACCAGAGGTGTACTGCCACAAAGAAAAGACCATGTGGGAGGGCGGCCATATGTAAGACAAGGAGAGAGATCTTAAGAGAAAACAAACCTGCCAACACCTTGATCTTGGACTTCCAGCCTCCAAAACTGGGGGAAAATAAATTTCTGTTTGTTTAAGCAAACCAATCTGTGGTATTTTGTTATGGCAGCCCCAACAAACTAATATTTATATTATGTATTATATTCTGTGTACGTATATTTTTGAAACTATTTGAATGTAATGCCCCTTTATCTCTATAAGTAAGGACATTTTCTTTTTTCCCTTCTTTAACCCCACCCCCTTCCACCCCTGACCCATGGATGTTGCCATTTCCCCTTAAGAATTGGATCTCTGAAGGCGGGGCGCCTCTTCCCACACACTCGCGGCATGCACCCCGGGTGTGGCGCACCTGGCGAGCCTGGCGGGCCTGGTGGGCCCGGTGAACGCCTGGCGCACCCGGGGCGCGGGCCTGATGGGCCTGGCGAACCCTTCGCGGGCCTGGTGGGCCTGGCGAACCCCTGGCTCACTGGGGTGCGAGCCTGGCGGGCCCGCGAACCCCTGGTGACCGGCAAACCCCTGGCACACCCCTGGTGGGCCTGGCAAACCCCTGGCGCACTCAGGGTGTGGGCCTGATGGGCTTGGTGGGCCTGCCGGGCTTGGTAGACCCGGCGAACCCCTGGTGACCGGCGAACCCCTGGCGTACCTCTGGCGGGCCCAGTGAACCCTTGGCCGCACCTGCGGTGTGGGCCTGGCAGGTCTGGCGGGCCTGGCGAACCTGGGGGGCCTGGTGCACCTGGGGTGCGGGCCTGGCAGGCCTGGCAAACCC
>NW_006430723.1:943295-998813 GCF_000325575.1 Pteropus alecto
GCTCACCCGGGTGCGGACCTGGCATGCCTGGCACACTCCGGGGGTCTGGCGCGCCAGGGGTACTCAGGGGGCCCGGCCTGCCCGGGGTAGGGGTGGGGAGCTGGCGCACCCGTGGTGCAAACCCAGGACCTTCTGCGTGCAAAGCAGACTTGCTAACCACTACAATATGAAGCCATCCCCAGGACATTTTTTTAAGTAACCACAATTTGACTAGGTAAATCAGGAATTTAACACTGAAACCATGCTATTAGCTGATCTACAGACATTATTAATATTTTGTTGATTGTCCTATAATGCCCTTTTAGCAAACGAGAAAGAGAATAAAAAAATGAAAGAAAGAGAAAAAATTATTTTGGTTTGGAAATCATACATTACATTTAATTGTCATGTCTATACTCTTTTAGAACAGTTCCTCATTATCTTTCATGACTGACATTTTCAAAGAGTACAGGCTATTTTTCTTGTGGAATATCTCTCAGTTTGGGCTTGTCTGATCTTTCTTAATGATTAGATTATGACCTACTGGCATATTCCAAAATTTCAGAAATATGGCTTTTTCTTGAATTGTTTTAACATTTCAGGTCTGTCATCTCTCCTATCAATGTGTAAAAGCAAAATTAGGAACAATTTTTAGGAAACTCGATAGTTTAGGAAAATGACTTCATTCAATTTTCAGACTTGTTAAGAGTTAGGAAGTGATGCTTCTGCCTCAATGCATCATATCTAGGGAACGCACAATATGTGTCTATCCCATTACTGATGGTAACTTTGATCACTTGTTTAAGGTGATGACTGTCAGGCTTCTTGACTGCAAATTTACCTTTACTATTAACATGTATTTCGCGTACACTTAATTTCGTGAAACTAATATAATATTGTATGCCAACTGTAATGGAAAAGTTTTAAAATAAAAAATAATTTTAAAAATATGTATTTTGTGGAAGAGATATTTTGAGACTATACAAATAGGGCAGTCAGATAAAATACAGGAAGCCCAATTTAATTTGACTTTCCGATAACCAACAAATACTTTTTTTTAGCATCAGTATGATCCTTCTCCCAAATTATTTATCTAAAATTCAAATTTAAATGGATGGGAGTCTTGCATTTTTATTTGCAGGATCTGAGCACCTGATGTGAATATCTTGTTCCAAATCCAACTTCACCCAGTTGTTTTGACATCCATTGATAATTCTGAATCGATTTTTACTATGATTTGCCAAATAGTTCTTTTCTAACTCCAACATTCTTCTACATTTATTAGTTTGTATTTTATCTACCTTTTTAGTCGCTCCTTAGAGTGACTGGCACACAGTAGGTGCTAATATTTGCTCAAGCCATGAACGAACAAACTAGCTTATGTTGGCGAGCCCTCGGTGACAACAGCTGCATCTGGCAGGAGCTTGCGTTCCTCAGCCAATCACGGCATGCTCCCGAGGCTTCTGAGGCTTCCAGGGCCTCGCTCTGGGGCCCTTCTTGCTCCAATCACAAGCAGGGCTTTACTGGATAGGGACCAATGGATGTCGGCGGGAGGCGGGGCCTGCCACGCGCCAGCCGTATAACCGCGCGGCCCGCGCGCGCGCTTTGCTCCTAGCACCGACACCTGAGCAGGCTATGGCTGCTGCTTCCCTCGTGTCCACGTTGGCCGCCCGGCTGCTCCGGCCCGCACAGAACTCCCGCCTCTACCACCGTCCTTTCCACCTCTCGGCAGTTCGGTAAGAGGATCGGGAGCCGGGTCAGCGCGGAAAGCCGAGAGGAACCGAGCCCTGGCGGGCCGCCTGGGCTCCCGAGGGACCCTGAGGGATTTTTCTTCCTGAGCTTCTGCGTCCCAGGCGGTGGTGGCCACCGAGAGGGGTGTGGCCCGGCGACGTGGCAGCCGAGCGCGGCCGCAACTGGAGACTTGGGCGCTCGCTGGGCGGGGTAGCGTTTCCCAGGAGCCTTCCTTTTGGATGGAGCGGGCCTCCCTCAGGCTCCGGGCATCGCCTTGTCGCGTGATTCGTCCGCGGGCGGGCGGGACGGGGCCCCGGGTGCGAAGCAAAGGCACTGGCGGGCTCTGGGGCGCCCTGACTTACGAGAACATAACAGAGGTTACGGGCCATAGTGTGGCGGCCGCCCTTGGCGGTGAGGCGAGAGTCGGCTTGCGGAAAGTGGAGTGGACACTTTGAGGAGCGCGGGTAAGGGTTCTGGAATGAGCAGCCTTCGGCGAACGTTCCTTGCCCGCGATCCTAGCGGCGGAGGGGGTTGGGGCATTCTGATGAAATTCCGGAGACTGCTTGCTCCCCGGGTCCCCGCATTTCCCTCCTCCTCCCCGAGGTGGGTGTGGTTTGCGTTGCTCTTCACGCTGCCCCTTTCCCTCCTAAGAGAATAAATGTGCTGTGGTCACCAGGGCTTTGACTGCAGCCCACCCAGAGCTGGTCAGTGCCAGGCTGAGTAAATTGAGGTGATAAATACCCGGGAGTAGGAGAAAGAAAGCTGTGTTTCTATAGGAAGGTAATAAGTTTTTCCTGATCTTCCTTATTCAAACTCTCATTCTTAAACGTACATCGAAGTGTCGTTTTGGCGGGGGGCGGGGAAGGCTGTGAGCACTCTTCCTTCCATCTTTAGAGCATTTGTATTGTCGGAGATCTAAGCCTTGTAACAGCAGCTCCTCCTTTCATCCAGACACTATGCAAATTCACAGATGATAAAAACTTGCTTAGTGAAACTCACCTACCTGTCAGGGGACAAAACACACGTGTAATCTCCACGCTGTAAAAATGTTATTAGAGACATCGCCAAGGTGCTATTGAAGCACAGAATGAGGATTAATGCGTTCTTGAAAGAAGACTTGGGAGGGGACACGCAAGGCTTTTCTTGGTCCGACCATCATGACCTGCCTTTTCAGTCCCGTCTCTCATTGCTGTCCTTTCCCCTTTTCCTCCCTTCCTGAGTGTTGGCCACATGTGCGTTTCATGATTGAAAAGAAATTTATAAAAGATCCTCTAATTCGTTACCTGAAGAACTGGACCAGTTTGCTTTCTCTGCAGTAACAAATGCTTTCCTTTTACTTGCCTTTCTGAAGGAGCAATTAGACTTCCACGTGTCTGAAGGCAATACTGTGATTGGTATTTATCATTACGTTGTATTGCTTTGATTACTGCTGGCTGGTAAAATAATATTTTAAAAAATACGAGTCTACACATATTCCTTTTTGGGGGGCAGTAGGAAAGAGGGTTTCAGGAACATAAAGTCATGCTTAGAGACAATGGGCTGTATAGGGGAAAATGGACTTTGGCGGCAGAGGTTTGCGTTTATATATTGTTTCTGTCCTCACTTTCCCCTTCTACATAACAGGGTTATTATAAGAGCTGCAAAGTAACTGAGAACATGCGAAAATCTTAGCAAAATACCTAGTATTTAATAGATGTTAGTTCCATCCCCTTTTGTATCTGTCTTCACTCATTTCTGTTCCTGTTATTTAGTGGATAACAGAACTCTTCCTAAAATGACACTCATAAATTGTAAAATGCACCTGATATTAATTTTTTTGTGGAAAATTACAGTACTGTAAGCTGTTGAATTAGGAGGAAAGTGAAGATGCTACTGACTTGGATTTTAGTTTTGAACTTTATTCGAATAGTCCTTTTGACTTCTTTTTAGTTGTTCATAATTTTAATGGAAAATTTTCTAAACACATATGTGAAAGCATTTAATTATGAAATAAATATTAGCTAATATAGTTTATACATTTTGGATTCCTGTGGGACTGAGCTGAGTTTGTGTTTCTGTTTGGGGGTAGTAGTTTGTCCTTTAGCAAAAGAGGCGATGGGAAATTAGGTGGTGACTCACTTGTGGGACTGTTTCACATTGCAGAGTTGTGGTATGCAGAGGGAGGGCTAAAACAGTTACGTCATGAGAGATATGCAGGCACAGTGCATTGTGGCTTTTTTTTTTTTTTGGTTCTTTTGACAGTGGTTTTTTTTTTTTTTTTTTAAAGCAAATTGGCATAACATTCAGAACCTGCCTTTGGGACTTGGAACACTGAGTTCTCCCAGAACCCTGTGTCCTTAACTTTAGTGTATCATTCTTCGCACAAATGTGCTGCTTCCATTTTTTCCAAGCTTATTGCCTTCAAAAGGAACTTTTTAATGAAGTGCAAGCTAAGTCCTTCTCACTGATATCTCCTTATGTATAAATAGATAAATATATCTATTACATATTAAGAATATGTATGCATGTATGTGTGAAACGTATCTATCATATATTAAGGGTACATGTGTATGTGTGTGGATATAAATCTAACCAACAGAGTAAGAAGTTAATTTTTATTGAATATATATGCCTGGAACTTTATATGTGTTATTTCATTCAATATAAATGCATGTCCTGAGCCCTCTGTAAGTAGCGTTTCACTCTATAGTATTCTAGGATTGGGAATGTATTTCTGGCCTGGAGTGGGGATTCCTGGTACTGATATAGATCAGGAATTTTTCCAGGGGTATTTGTATCAGCAAAGTCCTTTTAATGAAGTCCCCTTCAACTCAAATTCTGAAATTGATTTGTAAATATTAATATGTTTTCAATTTCTTAATGTACCATGGGTGTACAGGAAATGCTGTTATTTTGTGCTATGCTAGTATCATTACATAAAATCTGGGTAAAAGTATTTGGTTTGCTATAAAATTATATCTTCTTAATACCTCACAAGATGCAAATATAGATTAATATAAGGTTTATATATAAAATTACTGCATTATATCTAAGACATTGAGATTTGGTTTAAAGTAGATATTTAATTGTAATGTGAATAAAAAGCAGGCATTTAGGCTTAAGAGTGTTAAAACTTTAAAAGAATTAATCATGTCTAACCATATAAGACATCAGTACCTAGATGTTATTCTTGAGAATTAAATATGTATCATAAGGGGAAACAGATTGTTTCAATGTTTCAAACAATTGTACATTTTAATGGTCTTGAGGTTGGAGCAGTCCTCATGACACAAATCTAAAGGGAAAGACTTGTTTTGAGAGACATCTTTTTGCTTAAGGAGCAGATGCTTATCTTACTTTAAGTAATGGGAACTTTATTGGAAGTATTTGTGTAGGAATATGAAAATCAGGAATCTTCCATACTGGAATCCAGGAAGAGCTACCTAACCAGTTCTTGATGGGAAGAGATAGCCTTTCAGAGATCTGAACATGGTTTTGGTAATTGGAGTTTCCTCCAGATCTTGAGTTTCCTCATTGCCCCACCCGCAACAGCCAGTTTGCTCATCTTACTCTACCATTAACCTGACTGCTATTATCTCTGTCATATGACTGGATGCTAACAACACAGGCAAAACACATACTACAAATGGTATATTAGCATACAAGAAAAACTATTTAACCTCTTATTGGTGAGGGGTCAAATAAAACAATGCACATTAAAACAATGGAAGTCTTTTTTTATTTTTTGCCTCTCAATTTGTCAGTGATCAGGAGGAAGAATGGTATGGCATTAAGAGCCCAGACTCTGGATTCAGACAGGCTGGATGAGACCCAGCTTTGTCAAATACTAGCTGTCAATTACTTAAAATTTCCAAGCTTCAGATTAATGATAGTAACTGTTTCAATGAACTTTATCCTTCTAAACATGCAACTGGACACTTTTAACTTGACCTTCAGGTTTCAGTTGTCCCTCAGATTAGGCACCATGTATTTTAACCTAAACTTTCAGTTTTAGGTATTTTTTTCTTTTTTTCCCCCCAGCGTTATTGAGAAATAATTGACATACATCACTGTATGAGTTTAAGGTGTACAACATGGTTTGATTTACATATATTGTGACATGATTACCACAATAGGTTTAATTGACTGTCATCTCGTATAGATAACAGTAAAAAGACAATAGAATTTCTTGTGATGAGAACTTTCTTAACTTTCCTGTATATCATACAGCAGTGTTAGCTGTAGTCATCACATTGTACATTACATTCCTGGTACTTATTTATCTTATAACTGGAAGTTTGTATCTTTTGACCATTTTCCTCCAATTCCCTCTCCTCTGACCCCTAAGGTTTTGGGTATTTAATAACACTTTTTTATAGTCTGAAATTTACTTTTTACAAAAATTCAAGCTAGTATTGGTTTTGTGACTCTGTTGCCTTCTGCAGAAATGAAGCTGTTGTTATTTCTGGAAGGAAGCTTGCCCAGCAGATCAAGCAGGAAGTGCGGCAGGAGGTGGAAGAGTGGGTGGCATCGGGCAACAAACGGCCGCACCTGAGTGTGGTTCTGGTTGGCGAGAATCCTGCAAGTCATTCCTACGTCCTCAACAAAACCAGGGCCGCTGCAGATGTGGGTACGTGTCACTCCCAGATCCCGACTGCTGTTAAATTGAGGCTTATCTGAGGCCAACTTCATTGTAATTTATTATTCCTTTTTTTTTTTTTTCTGATTAGAAACCCAAGCAGAAGAGGCTAATGTGATTGAGCTGTAGCCAAAACTTTGTCCTAATGAAATCAGGCTGTATCTATTGGGGAGTAGACTAGGACAGAAGGAATATGCTTTCTATTTTTGGTGTCTTTTGAAATGTAAGCTAAATTCTTAGTTTATCGTATCTTTGCCTATCATTCTTAGTCTTGGCATTGGACAGACAGGTGGCCTTGAACACAGTTGACATCTACTGACTGATGAGCGTCTCTGACTATAGTGTTTGAGCACTTGCAGTTTAAGGCAACAAAGTGTTAGTGGGAGAAGATTAGGAGACTTCAGCAATGTAACCTAGGACACAGTCATAGATTCGAAGAAGATTAATGACTCCGACTTCTGGGAAATAGCTTTTGATTTCCTTACCGATTGATTCCAAAGCCAATGAAATTCTGCAGTTTAGAAGTGGTTGGAGTTTTGAATTCAGAAGGCATAGGTCTGGGCAATGGGAAGTTTGTGTTCTAGGTCTCACTGTACTACAGACTGGCAGTGGACCAGAGGTGGGTGGGCTCGTCTGTGGGTCAGTAGTCTGAGCACCAGGTGCTCTGCCCTTCTGAAGGGCTGCAAATGCACTGGCATGGCTGGCCAGTGTTACTAGACCATGAGCTCTTGGTATACCCTGTTCTTTATTACTAAAGATTGAGACTTCCTGCCCTTTTCATTGGACACCTTTAGAACCTCTAGAAAATAGCAAGCCATGGCTTTCTAAGACATTGATATAGTGGAAAGAACAGGGACTTTGGGACTGGAAAGACTGGCTTTGTCACTAGCTGGCTTGTGTTTCAGTTTTGTTGTGCCTGTCTCCTTTCCGTAAAATGAGGTTAACGAGGATTGCGTAATGTACAGAAAATGTCAAGCTGGCATTCTCTAATGTATATATTTGTGAAGTTGCTGTTTTAGGTTCCTTTTGAGCTGATTCAAGCTTTTCAGCTACCAGAGTAGGTGTGATAATAACAAACCTCAGTTGTAGAAGACAACATAGCAGGCAACATAGCATTGCTCATTAAATACCTCAATGTTTTTTAATCTAGAAATTTTCTTATAGGAATCAACAGTGAGACAATTGTGAAACCAGCTTCAATTTCAGAGGAAGAACTGTTGAATTTAATTAGTAAACTCAATAATGATGACAATGTCGATGGCCTCCTTGTTCAGCTGCCTCTCCCAGGTGAGTTTTGGACGCCGCCATTTAAAGTGATTTCTGAGGAATGGAAAGGCTTGGTTACTTTATACAGCTTGCCCCTCTTATGAATTTGACTTAAAGAGAGCGAATATTTTATTAGATATAGGACAGACTACTCAGTGAGGGGAAGCAGTTTGCCACCCTGAAAATATGCCTTTTGGGATATTGATTATTTTAAGCTGGTTATTCTCAAGAAACAAAAGACTCAGGGGGAATACCTTTGACCTTCTCCCTAACTGCCCAAAAGAATTTAGATAGAGGACCTGCTCCAGCAAGGGAGATATCCTCGGAGATAACTATAGTTCCATATGAACTAGGCGTGATAAGCAGGGAGGAACCTAGCAAGGCCTCTCTGATCAAAGTCTTCTCTGGGTCCCATTGGCGAAGCAAACATTTATTTACCAAACATTTGCTTTTCCATCTCCATGTGAATTGCCTTCCAGTCCTTTGAAGTCCCCAACCACAACCCCCTTTTTCCTTAGCTTAAGATGGCATATAAGCCTCAACTGCTCAATATGTCGTGGGTCTCATATTGTTATGGAGCTCCCATATATACATATGTAATAAATTTGTATACATTTTCTCCTGTTAATATGTTTCATATTAATTTGATTATTAATCCAGCCAGAAGAATTTAGAAAAGTAGGAGGAAAAGTAATTTTTCCTCCCCCACATCAGAATACCAAATACTCCTTGATTTTGAGATCTTGATACAAAGGTCAGAGCAGGGAAGCAGTTGTATAAGAGGACATTGACTTTGATGTTGGCATTTGGCTTTGCTTGATATGTGTTCCTTCTGTGTAGATGGAAGAAGTAAATCATGAAGGCAAACAGGCACATTGTGGAAGGGGAACCCCACATACGCTGGGGTCAAGCAGTGCCAACTCTGCAACTGTGACTTAAGGCCACTGCTCTGATTTCTTTTTCAGAGCACATTGATGAGAGAAAGATCTGCAATGCTGTTTCTCCAGACAAGGATGTCGATGGCTTTCATGTAATTAATGTGGGGCGAATGTGTTTGGACCAATATTCCATGTTACCAGCTACCCCATGGGGTGTATGGGAGATAATTAAGCGAACTGGTAGGTATACGCCATAATTGTATGTCTGTGTTAGTATTTTAAAAGTAGTACTTGCAAATGGTAAAAATTCATACAGTACCAAAAAGTGGCAACTCCCACCCCATGACCTCTAGTTCTCCCCAGAGCTTTCCTCTCTTAGCAATTGCCCATGACTATTTTTGCTGTTTAATCCAGAAGCCTCAGTAAAGGAAAATTAAGCTTTAATAATGTTGATAGTTCATATTCATATAACATTTTGTAGCTTACAAAATGTTTTCTTTTAGCCTTCACTATGTGAAGCAAGTGGTAGGGCCAATTGACTGATGAGGCAGTAAGCTTAGTGACTTCCTTCATTATCACAATTAGATTCATGTCCTGGGCCATCTGCCTTCCTTTTCCTTTGGTTCTCATTCTAAGACAGTCTGGCACTGCTTTTAATGCAGGTATGCATATTTTTTCATAGGCATTCCAACCCTTGGGAAAAACGTGGTTGTAGCTGGAAGGTCAAAAAATGTTGGAATGCCTATTGCGATGTTACTGCACACAGATGGGGCCCACGAACGTCCTGGAGGTAAAGAAATTGTATTATGAGGAGTGTCTTCTTTATGTGAGAGCCTTCAGAGGCTGTCCTGTGGATGTCTAGAAGTGCTAACTTTCAGGGAAACATTTGTATCGGTATTTGCATTTGTTATAATTTTGTTAACAGATATTGGGGGAGTAATCTTTGTAGGAGAAGCTGTACTCAGTGTTACTTGAGAGTTTATTTATATTAACTTATTATGAAGCTAGTTCAGAAATGGGTATGCCTCAAATAAATTTGAGTTTTGAGTATAAGCATGGTTGTAGGAGTTAGAAATTTTTAGTTATGGCTTTGATAGTTGGATCTAAGAAGCAATTCTTATTCAAAGTTAGTATCCCATTCTGTGTCATTGGTAGAAAACAATTTTAGACCATTGCAAAGGACTGAATTGATATGACTGTAATGTGTCATTATGTCAAATTCTTGTTAATTTGTCTGAGAAAAAGCCTCAATTCAGAGTTATTTTATGTGATTATCATAATATCCATATGATTATATCAGAATAGCAAAACTAAATATTTCCAGATATCTTTTAGCACACTTTTTAAAAAAGACCTTGAATAATTCCTGTGATATTTTGTTTAGAAAGATAAAATTCTTGAAAAACTTAAACAGGATAAGGAATAAATCTAATTATATATGACTCCGAAGAGTAGAGCTAGGACCAACAGGTAAAAGTTACAAAAAAATCGGGTATTTTTTAAAAAAATGATAATTGGCTGTCTAGAAAATATGGCACACAAATTAAGTCAATTATTTTTCAGAGATGTTAAATTTCTACAATGGTTTGCCTAGTTGAGACCTAGTCTAATCTCAGCTTTGATTCAGAAATCAAGACATTTAATTTTTAACTCATAGGTGATGCTACTGTTACAATATCTCACCGATACACTCCCAAAGAGCAGCTGAAGAAACATACAATTCTTGCAGATATTGTGGTCTCTGCTGCAGGTAAGAACACCAGGTGAACGGAAGGATGTCACCCCAGAAAATGGAGTAGAATTTGCCTGCCTCACTGTCTTTCCGTTCATTGCCCTAGGATTGACAGTGTGAGCTGCCTACAAAGATGAGAAAAGAGTTGTGGTTGGAATAGTGGTTTCTGGCATTCCATTATAGACTTGATAGATGAATGTTATTTCTATAATTTCAAAAGATTTCTATTTACTGTATGAAGTTTAAATGTTTCCTTGTTTAATAGTTTTTATAGGTTTTTATAAAACAATAATTAGTACTTTTAGGTTGCTTGAAATTGAAATTAGATAAGAATCTGACAGGTGGAATCTTCTTTTCAGTACTAAATTGATCATTCCTGTCACCATTTCCAGGCATTCCAAATCTAATCACAGCGGACATGATCAAGGAAGGAGCAGCCGTTATTGATGTGGGAATAAATAGAATTCAAGATCCCATCACTGCTAAACCCAAGTTGGTTGGAGATGTGGATTTTGAAGGTAAATAGTATAATTTTTTTAAAAATATAAAATCAGTAAATATTACCTTTAATGGACATTTAGGACCAATCATTTACTTTTTCTTTAACTTTTAAACTTATGTTACCCTATTAATACCATTTAAAATTCTTTCCACAAGAATTAAGAGGAATCTTTTTTAAAATTATAGACATTTTAGAATTATTTTAGGTGTTTACATCATAAAATTATGGAGACCAGGTATAAACGTTTCAGGGAATTGTTTTTTTTTTCCTTAGCATTATCATAATTAAAACAACTTCAAGACTTTTAACAAGTCTGACAATTTAATGTGATTTTCTTAAACTGCTGAGCCTCCTAAAAATTGTTACGGATTTCTCATTTCCATATTGAGTAGAGATCCCAGACCTGAAATGTTAAAACAGTCCAAGAAAAGGTCATATTCTTTAAATTTTGGAATTTGCTAGTAGATTTCTCCTTTCAGTTCTTAAGGTACCATGTTTATCTGAATTTTATGGTAATAATTCTATTTCTAGCTTTCTGTTTCTATTAAAGTAGTCAGACCCAAGCTTAGGTATCCAAGTATTTTTCCTTTAAGATTGAGTTAAAAAAATCTTACTTCTTATTTTCCAGAAAATTACTTTGCTTGGTGCTTTGGGAAACAGTATAAATAAATATTATATGTAGAGTAAAATTAAGAAATTGTTTTATGCAGATATTAGGTAATGCTTATTATTATAGGTTAACTTCCCGTACAGTTTACCTACTGAGATGTTTCTTTTTAAGTTGATTTAATATGGAGGAAAGTATGGATGGTAAATTATAGGTTATTTAGATGTGTAAATATTCATCTCTGCTTATTCTGTTAATGTTACTTTATTAGTACATTCAAAAGCCTTTAGTCTTAAGTAATTAGATGTGATTTTTTTTTTATGAGTTCAAGGCTTACAAAGGTGGTTATGTATATTATTATTTGAATGCTTTTTCCATGACATGTTAAAAATACTTGCATTTTCTTTGTCATAATAAAGCAATCTGTCTGTCTTGTTTCTATTTAGAAGTCAAGAAGAAAGCTGGTTACATCACTCCAGTCCCTGGGGGTGTTGGTCCCATGACAGTGGCTATGCTAATGAAGAATACCATTCTTGCTGCAAAAAAGGTGCTGAGGCTTGAAGAGCAGGAAGTACTAAAGTCTAAGGAGCTTGGAGTGGCAACTAATTAACTGTTGTGTCTTCTGTGTCATGAACACTATTCCAAGCCAATTCAAGAGGCAAAACAGGCCAATAGAAATGCAGAATTTTTATTTATTCTGCCGAAGTGGTTTTAAATGATGCTTTGTATTTACTGAAAGCTTAAATGGGTGGGTGTTTGTGCATATAGTTCCATAGCACCTCACCAGGGAGCATGCCAGTATCATGCTGGGTCATATGATCTAGCTATAGGAGAAGCCATTAACCTAGTGATTAACATGGAAGAACACTGTCACAGTGAGAATGGCTGCTTAACTTTGTCAGACCACTACAGTTACAATTTGCCTTTTCTAGGATTGCATTTCCTAAGTGCTATTCCAGAAAGAGTTGATACTCTAGGTTCCAAACCTTTTGAGTTCAACTGGTCAAACCAAAGGGAAAATGTTGCTATAGAAAATTAGGGAAAAGGTAAAAAAGGATGGTAATTGAGTAAAAAAAGTTACCCTAATTTTATACGTATTGACAGATGACCAGAAGAAAAGCTACATGTTAATAGTTTCCTCAGTTGTCATGTTATAGCTTAGTCATTGGGAAAATGTCTAGGGTTGTTCTATGTGCTATAAGCCCTTGTTTTTTGTATCCATGAGGTCTCTCCATTTTAGTTTTCTAGAACTGAAAGGCTTATTTTATAAATTGTGTGTATTATCACATTTGTTTTTTTCTATATCTTTAAACTTCACTGTTAAGTTTTTTTTACTATTGGGGGTTTCTGGGTGGTTTCTTTGGTGGATCTTGAAACCTATGTTTAAAAAACAAAACTTGGGCTTGATGATCATTGGGGCAGCCTGTATAAGTAGGGAACTTACTTTTCCACCAAAGAATTGTTAGCAGCTGCCTGCTTTTCTCTGAAGCACCTGTTGGTCCACCACCCCCACCCCCCATAGGTTTTTGAGAGCTTGAGTTACTATTGAATTTAACCAGACTTTCTGATTAAAGGGTTTTCTTGTTTGCTTTTTTAATAAAACATTTCTGACTGGTATGGAATGAGTTTCTGAAATACCGTATCTTCCTCCTCTTGTTTTGTTTTTACCTAACATAACTTTTTTCGTTGGATGTAATTGATCTATATATTCCTATATGTGGTAACACCCAATCCTATGCCTTAAACAATTTGGTTTAAAGAGCAATGGAGAAACCAGCCTACTCTTTTCAGTCTTACATCCCAACAGGTTGTACCAAGCTAGCGTTTAATCTGTAAGATTCATTTAAGTGGTTAGTCTAAACCAGTGGTCCCCAACCTTTTTGGCACCAGGGACCGGTGCTCCTATGAAAATCTAATGCCCAGTGATCTGAGGTGGAGCTGAGGCTGTGATGCTAGCGCTGGGGAGCAGCTGCAAATACAGATGAAACTTCTCTCACTTACTTGCCCACCGCTCACCTTCTACTGTGCGGCCTGGTTCCCAACAGGCCATGGACCAGTACTGGTCCGCAACCCAGGGATTGGGGACCCCTGTTCTAAACCATGTGTTCAGTTTACACACTGTTCAATTTGCAAAGGACTTGATGTACTTGCCATGTTCACTCTCCATATATACACATACAAACACACATTTTTTAAATTGGTGTGTTTGATTTGACAGATTGTACACATTTTGAGGCTAGGATGGGTCACTGTGTATCCTCCACCAGGAGTGGGTATTTGGCTTTCATGGAGGCAGAAACAGCTCCTGCTCCAGGCAGCTTAAGGCAGACAAAGGAGAACAATGGAGAGTTGACCTACTTCCTCTTGTTCCTCTGCCAGCTGCCTTTACTCTTTATCATGAAAGATGATAGTTTGCTGGATATGCTTTTGTTTAAGTGAAGTGTGTTGCTTGTGTCCATAGGATGCCTGCTGACTTATCTAAATTATTAAATGTGGAGCAAGATGAGCAGACAGTATTAAGTTTTATTGAATTGTAGTTACAAGTGGATTAAAGTACTGACCTACTGCATGGAGAAGTAACAATGTTGAAGCTATCAAAATTAAAATGTTCATGTATATACAAAATATAAATGACGTGTATAAGGTGAAAAATTACAGTGATCAATTTACAAGAACAAAAAAATTAACATTGTAGTTTTCCAGCTTGTTTGATTAATCAAGCACATTTACTCCTGAATCCATAACATTTCTATAATTCGGACAAAATGCTATTGAAAATCAGCCAAGTTTTAAAACCGAAATGTTAAGGGTAGATTGTTAGCTCTCCCAGGATTGGTACAGATAGATGAAGATAAAGAATTTGTACTTAAATTCAGGTGATAGTTCTAGATTAGTGAGCAGCTAAGAAATTCTGCAGCTATCAAGTGATAGAGGTTTAGAGCTTTACCTCTTGGCAGTATCCCTTGGAAGGGAGCTCTGAGATTTAATTTAATAAACAGTTAAGAGTTTTCTGTGGACCCAGTCACTATGCTAGGCTCTGGGGATTACAGAGGCATTTAACTGTCCCTGGTTAACAAGATGTTAACAATCTAGTGTCATTTGTCTTTAAAAACTAAGGAATAAAGAAAGAGCACCTGCATTTGTCATCTTGAGTAACTGTAGTAACTCTTACCAAAATGATTTATTGAAGATTCAAATCCATAGTTGTTTTTGAGAAGGTAAATGTCAGATGCATTGTGGCTATCAGGCACACAGTAGGTGCTAAATAAACATGGTTGGCATTTGTTAAACATGGATTGACGATAAAGACTGATCATAAGTTTTATGACGAAAGGATTTGCTTCATTAATAACGGGTTTTAATCTGACTTGCTTCCAAACATTCCTTTAAAGTATAATCTAATATTGCAAAGTTATAATCTTTCAAAATTTTGACATCAGCTCTGCCTAGCATGCAATGTTTATGTGAATGGGAGTTTGACTTTGGGATCAGACCATTGAAAACTTGCAGGAAGGACCTACCCAAATGCATAAAGAAATTTGATTCTGGGCATGAAAAATCAGTCATGTCAATTTAAAAGATCATTTTTTTTTGATTTAACATGGTTTGGGATTTTACTCTAACAGGAACTATTTTATTTTAAAAAACATTTATCCACTCAAATGTGTTGGTTCTTTCATTAACAGACTTTTGGAACTGGCTTTTCAATCCGGAAAATCCCCAGTCACACTTCTGTGCTGGAGCAAGGCGCATTATGCAGATGGCTCAAACTTTTCATAAGACCCTTAGCAAACGGAATGAGGGGGAGATAAGATAGGGAACTTTAAGCATTTCTTAATAGTCAAAATTGCAAAACAAAATTTCCAACCTTGCTTTGTTGAAGTACAAGTATTTTAAAAGTTTTTTCAAGATCATTTCGACACGTT
This sequence comes from Pteropus alecto, assembly GCF_000325575.1. Classification (NCBI taxonomy): domain Eukaryota; kingdom Metazoa; phylum Chordata; class Mammalia; order Chiroptera; family Pteropodidae; genus Pteropus; species Pteropus alecto. The sequence continues at coordinate 958,535 of NW_006430723.1, forward strand.
AAAATCTAACTTTAAAAATTGACTATTGCCCCTTTATCTTAACTACAGTTTTAGGAGGCAAGCTTTTTTTTTTTAATTTCAAAAGAAATGTTATAATTTCTATGTTGGACTTCATTTTAAAATAAGATATAATATTGAGCTTTAGTTGTTTTCGTAATTACAAAGGAAAGAAAAGAGTTTTGCATCTCAGTAGTACTTTTTATCGACAGCTCTCCAGTTTTCTATCAAGTGGAATAACGGCACAGACTGTTTGGTAAATAAGGAAACAGGCTCAGAGAAGTTCAGGGTTGTGTCCCAGACTTTCACCATGAAGACTAACCCATGCCCTCCCTCTGTGCCATATCAGGGGACACACTATGTCCTAGAGGGTGGTCTCGCCATCAGTGTCTCTTCCATATATGTCCATGTCTGCGAAGTCACAGTCTGACTCCATCTCTATCTTCACCTGTGGCACCATGAACTTTGGGCTCTGTGAATAGTTGAAAGCAGGTGATGCTGGACAGGAAATTTTGAAGTGCAAGGTAATGCTAAATGAGAAAAAGGAGGGGAGCATAATTCATTTGGTGTTTAGTTTTCATGCTATTCTCCAGAGCAGGGCTCTAATGCAAACAAGTAGTCCTGTCTTTGCTTATGAATTCTTAATACACCATTGGAACTAGCAGAATCCTATTTGCTCAGTCTTCAGCTGTCATTACTGATCTCACCCTGTTTCAACCTATGCCAAAGTGAACTTTCTAGATCACACATCTGTGGTTCTGCTTAAATTTTTCTGTGGATTCAAAACAGAATCCGAGCTCCTTAGTGTGGCAAGGCAAGGCCTCCTATGCTCACACCCATTTGCTTGTAGTTTGATTGCTCCATCTATCCCCATATTCTTTGCTGTGTGTGTACATTTTCAAATGGTAATTCCGGCCCGTTCTCACAACCCGAAATGCCCTTTTCTCTCCTTTGCTCTATATGATGGACTCCTGTTTATCGTTCCTAGGCTCTCCAGATAAGGCAAATACCTTCCTTTAGACCACTGTTCTCTTACATGTGCTCTACTGTTCTTGGCACAAGGTGCTATGTGCCTTTGTTCGCATGCCTGTCTTTCTGTATCCTCAGAAATTAAGCATCCTGCCTGATTGATCATGATCCTTAATCTTTGTTAAACTAGGTCATTTTGCTGAAATGGAATCCTGCTAGCTAGTGGTCTCTGCTTCCATAGATTTGATAGAACACTAGTGTAGTTGAGAAGTGCTATTGCCAGTTACCAAATTTTCTACATTTCTGACCTGGTCCCACGTTTTTTATTATTTAACAGGGTTTTGGAAATGCCCTATCTTGGTCCAAATTCTTTCTCCACTGATTGAAATTGGGGCAATTAGAGATTCAATTTAGTGTAGGCTATTTTAAAAAGAAAATGAACCGAGATAGGCAGACTGCTTTCTCCTAACATATTTGTATGCAAAGATCAGTTACTTTAAGGGCACGAGAGTCTTAGTTGGGGAGATGGGATAAGAAGACAGGCAGGGACGTAATTTGGACATGTGACACTTGGCTAGAATGGTCCAGGGCCCATTGCTTAGGGAGGCTTGTACCAGTGTTAAGTTTCTTTTCATCCTAGCTTGTGATAACAGCCCCGACTTATAACTCAGATCCCATACATATTTCCTAAAATCTCTTGAGAGTACCATCTAAGTCTGGAAATTTATCTGTCTCTAGACTTTCACTGGCTCAGTACAGAATCACTCTGTCCAGTTTAGGGCACAACATAGGAGTAAGACTGCCTCTACCATCTTCTCTAGTAATAACTGAGGCAGATTTTCTTGCTTCTGAATTCCTCATATCCATTTTTGAGCCCCCTTTATCTTCAACTATCCAGAAGTACTACCTTCTTCGTGGGTGGCTTCTCATTTAGAACAGGTAGGAATCACACAGTTGGCATGGGGCTTCCTGAAAATCGGGTCTTGAATCCTTTCTGGACTGTTCTTATCTCCACTTAATCTTTGATATTTAGTTAGCTTTCCTTGATACCCTTTCTGACCTTTGCTAATTAACCATGCTGTTATTTTATTACACAGAGTATTAGATTAGCTGGTGTTTTGATTCTTAGAGTTCATTTATCCTGGCTTTCAATAATATATACTTAAGTCATGTCTAAGTTTTCTCTGTTGTTTTCTTTTCGGTATTTACTTTCAATTTTCATTTTACCTAATATAATTCCCTTTTCTAAAGTGGAATACCACTGTGTGTTGTAATCATGTTATTATGTCAATAAGAGAACAAATTTGTTAGTGGACACTCAATAATCATGCCTGTCAGCCTTTCTTTCTGTCGTGGAGCTCAAAGGGCTTTTACTGAGGCACTGGCTAGTCTAAGAGATCTATGTCCCTCAAGCTTCCTGGCCATTGCTTAGTCTCTTATCCAACACCCAAAGCATACACCTCATGGCTGTTACCTTCGATCAGGTTCTGAGTCACTGAAGGAAGAATCAGAATGAATAACTCCAACTGGAAGATCTTTTTCCTGGCAGGAAAATTAAGATGTCATATGTGGAGCACTTTTGAGGACTATACTGGAAAATATCATCTTTTTTCCAGTGCTTCCCTCGCCCGTTTCTTTTTTCTATTCTCCAACCCCATGGCTAACACTGCTCAGAGGAATACAGGGCCCTCAGAGGGATAAGTGACTTCTGGTTCAATTATTCCTTCACCCAGAGGGCTCTTAGCCAGGGAAGAGTAAGAAAGGATGATGTAATTATATAAATAGGAAGGAAAAAGATTGAGAAACTCAAAGAGGTATCTCTAATGGAGTGTGTTGGGAAGCCCTTCGAGGGCCTTTGAGGAAAGTGGCAAAATCTATTTTAGGAACTAGGTCTGAACTCCGGTTGGGATCTCAAGCTGTGCTGTCTCAATGACCGAACTGTCCATCGATAGGGAGCTGAGGCTGGGAGTGGGTAAAGGCAGCTACAGAATCCCCCAGGATCTCCATAAGCGATGCCTGATCCCTTCCAGGCAGCCTCCCTTTCAGCAGGTGGAAGGTGCTTGTGATTCATACAGAATCACAGCCCGACCACGAGGACTTTTCTAATTTATGATCCAAATGCGATGCTACCTGTTGCTTCTAAAGAACAACTCAGCTTGGATTTGAGCTCTCAGTCTTTTCAACAACCTCTGGAAAACATGGAAGGCTCAGCTGGTCATGTTTGGTCATGTCTGAAACAATGCAAGAGAGGGCCAGGTGGTGCCACAGGCATCTAAGGGAACCAGGGGAAAGGAGAGGATGATGGGTTTTGCCTAAATTAAAGATTGATTATTGGAGTCCCATTCCTGTGGCCCAGTTCCCTTTGGCCTCTACCTAGCATAGGAGTCCTCTAGCATCTAAGACCACTAGATCCCATGAATTAAAAATGAAGTTCCTTGAGGAAGAGGTGGAGGATTAGTAGTAAGGGAGAGACATTATGTGTTTTACTTACTGGCAATGCAGTGGATACCATTTTGGGGATCTGTTTGAACACTTTCCATGGGAATCTTTATAACTGAGGGAGGAGGGAACTGGGGCTGGAGAGAAACAGTGGGAAGAGCTGATAAACACCACCAATACAACAGCTTTGGCTTTCTTGCCAAGATGGAAAATATATACATCCACAATGTGCAAACTACCATCCTCTTCACATCCAGACTAAACAGTTAGGGGGTGCTGTAAGTCCCCTGGGGCTCAGGGAGGGGGCATCACACAGTTAACCCGCTGTCCTCTTCTGGGAACATTACTCGTCAGAACAGTTTCAGCTGTCACGGTAACCAGTTACTTGGGAGTGAACCTCACACAATAGCTGTGTAAAGACGTGTGTAAAATGAATTTGTGTAAATTGAATCCCATTTTTCCATGGAATAGTATATCATCCGGAGATACTTATTCCCAACCCTGGAATAGTTCCTGGCACACGGTAGCCACTCAAATATTTATTGAATGAATCAATGAAAGGACAACTATTTGTCTTTAAAAGGCACTTAGGTTCTCAGTTTCTTTGTTCTCAGAATCTATCGTTGCAAATACTCTAAAACATCAGTGAAAACATGTGAATGGCCAATGGGCCTTCCTGGAAGAGGATGGTGATTAAGGACAAGGGGAGTTTCAGTCTATTGCTACCACCAGAAAACAATTTAATTGCCACCAAACAGTAAGCAAGGATTCGCCTGAGAATAGGTTTGATCTGCAAAAGGCAAGGTCACTAGGAGAACAATTCAAGGATGAGGCACGGATGTGGTTTTGAGTCAAACTGGGAGATGTCATGGAGAGCTTAGTATATTGGAAGTATGAGAGTCAAAGTGAGAAATGGTTTTCTTAATTCCTTCTAAGACATTTAGATATATGCCCATCTTGGGTGAATCATTTTCTTTTGGGGAGACAGTTTCATCATCTGTAATAAGCACTTGAACTAGACAATCTTTCTGCCTAACATTTTGTGGTTTACTCTAAGTTCTGAACTGGCTTCTTGTCTGTTGACTCCCTGAGTGTTTTGCAGTGAGGGTAGGGAGGAAATGCGGGAGAAGGGTGGGGTAATCAGGGCAACCTTGCAGGTATCTGAGGAATGTAGTCACCCTCCTCTCAGTGAGGACACGTGCCTCTTTCCCCACCTCCCCCTTTCCTTAGGGCAGGACCAGGCAAACCTGGTCCGCAGTCCTCCCATCTGTTGGGGGCAGTGAGCGCCCATCAGTCTCCTTTCCCTAAGCCTGTTCCATACTTTGGAGGTCAGTTCTCATAACCTCCTCCCTGACAGAGACAGTCTCCGCCCTGTTGCCTCAGGGGACTGCAGTGCTGTTGATAATGACCCCAAGAGCCTAACAGAACTGGACAGAGTGGGTTTGGCTAAACTCTTCCCTGGGTAGGGAGCTCTTTCACTTTGGCCCACCTTGAGGATATTCGCATTAAAAGATAAGCTCTCAGCACCCCAGACCAACATAAGCAGACGCCTCAGCTCATCCTGGACTGGGTCGCTGCTGGCCACCTGAGAAGCCACCCCACCCCCGGCCCTGGCAGAAGTAGAGAGAGAGTCTCCTGATCTCTCCCCCAGGCCTAGGCCTCACATCTTCCCCACCTCCTCGTCGCTGTCTTCATGGGCCCCTTTCCTTTTCTTTTTCTTCTTGTCTGTCTCCTTTTTCTCCTTCTCTGGGAGGATGTTGTCAATCCAGGCCAGATCGTGCTGGGAGAAGATGAGGTCCAGCAGCCTTCGGACAATGATGAGGCCCAGGATCTGTGGCGACAGTTCATAAGAAATGGCAGGCTCAAGGCCCCAAACTTGGGCATAGTTTTTTCTCCCTCAGCCATGTTCAGGGACTTTTTCTGGTCAGTGTCTTTGGAGCCATCTTACAGCTCTCACAAACCATTGTTCACCTCCCGCCCACCGTGGTTCCTCTCTGGCTTTCCTCAGTTCAGTGACAATGCCTACCAGTGACCCAGAGGGACAGAAGCTGTGATGGCTGAGGTGGGGAGCCCGGTAGAGATCATGGGCTAGAGAACTACAGTTAATTTTTAAATCAATGCTCTTCATACTTGAGCTGGTGCCAAATCACTTGGCGGGCTGTTAATACACATGCTGCTGGCTGCCGGATGCCTCAAATGAAAAGCCGGGGTCAAAAATCAGTGACAGAGCCCTCTCAGGGGGGCACATTTCAAACCCTACCTCTGCATCCTCACTCTGGCCCCAACTCCAGCCCTGCAGCTTTGGGGCCCACCCAGGGCTTTCCCTTAGTGCCCGCTCACAGGCTCCAGTAACCCCCAGCAGAGGCCTAGGGCCTCTTCCCTACAGTGGGGCGGGCTGGATGCAACATGTTGTTGGCTTTTTTCATTTTTATTTTGGAATACTTTCAAAATTTGGAATATTTACATAAAACTTGCAAGAATAGTCAAAGAACTCCCATGAACTTTCCCCAGCTTCACCAAATATCACATTAATGACATGGACTTTGAAGTTCTTGATGTCTGATTCTAGTTCTCTCTCTCCACCCCCATTTATCTTTTCAAATTCAGTTAGTTCGAATGGTGAGAGGATTTATATTTAGCATGCATCTACTTCTGCACTTGGTTTGAATTTCAGCAGTGGGGCCTCCATCTCCTTATTGCACGTGCCCAGCTTCTCTGTCCTGCCCCAGAGCGGGGGTGGCTGGGGCTTTTGCATTCTCACTGAGCTGCTCCACATGAGCTGGGAAAGGGCGGGGGTGCTGAGTTGTCACTACGGGGTCCATCCACCACACGCACCTTCCGCCCATTCCCTCCGACCCATCTGACCTGGACTCACAACCGCAATCTTGTTCTGTGCCTGCCACTATGACCCCGAGAGAGTCAGGCCATCGGGGAGAAGGCGAGGTGGACCTCCCCATGGACACCCACCCAGGACGAATCCACTGAGCAAGAGGGGGAAGCCAAGCCGGCCCCACCTCACCATGACTGGGAAGATGATGGCGGCCATCGTGGACTTGAGGATCCAGAGCACCGCCAGGCAGAGCATCTGCACCAGGGTGAAGAGGTGGATCCGGCGCAGGGGCACGTGCCGCAGGAAGGCGTGATCTGGCTGGTGCTTGGCTGGCATCAGGAAGAGCTTGCAGCGTTCCCAGAACTGGCAAGGACAGCTCAAGGCTCAGCCAGGCAATGGGGACCCGGGTGGCCCTGCTGGGGGCTTGGGATGGCGAGGGGGAAGGGGTGCTGCGGTGGAGTCTCACAATGGGGAGCCCCTGGTCAGACTTTATGGATGCACAGGAAGGGGACTGGAGGTATAGGAGGACATATAGCAAGATCTTAGGGGAGGGTGCTTGAGCCCTGGGTGAGGGGTACAGCCATGGAGCTGTCACAAATGAACACTGTTCACAGTCAAGAAAAATGCAACTTAATTGCAACATAAACAATCCAAGACATCCTGGTGTATCGTAAATAAAGAATAAAACAAAATGTTTTCTTCTGCCAGAGTTGCCTTAGAGGAGAGAGAGGTAGTGAAAGGCTCATTGGAGTCAGCCCAATCTGCGTTTTGAATTCCAAGCCTCAGTTTCCTCATCTATAAAATAGGTATCAGAGGACCTACTTATACAGATTTAATTATATAACACCTATAAAGTGCCTGGTTTAGTTATTTTACTTGGCACATAGTAAATAGCAATGTCATTATTACTGTTATTGTTTCATTGAACTGGGAAAGTGAGCACTTGGGGTCTTGGTGACAGAACCAGACTTGGAGTGCTGACTACATCCATTCAGTTTGGGGAGGGGAGAGCCTTACCTGGATGCCATTCAGAGAGGCCACGCCCATGTAGAGGAAGACTCCGTATAGCACTGGCATAGGGATGTACTGAAAGAGAGAGGGAAGCAGAGCTTTGGACTGGACCTCTGCCTGTCTGTTCTTTATGACAGTGTCTTCCAAGTCACGGAGGCAGTCTGGCCTGCCTTGACTTTCCCCATGTGATAAAGGAGCTGGATGTTTGGAAGAACTGAGGGTCTGAGAGCAGATCTGGAGCCAGAGTGTCAGTGAGGAGAGCGATGGTCCCTGGGGCTCTCCTGCCACCTTCTCTAGCTGGGGATAGTTAGCTCAGTGTGCGGCCTCTCTTCCAGCTGGTCTCCCACTTCGGGCCCTGCCAAAGCCACATGGTCTGAAGACATACCTTCTGGAACATGAGAAAGCTCTATAGAAAATCTCCTGCTTACTCCTGTCAGCCCCTTCCTACCTCTAGCCCTAGCTGAGGGGCCCCCAAAGCTGCACTGCTCAGATTGCAGGAGGTTGGGGACCTTTGGTGAGCTGACCCACATCGGCTAGGAGTACCTGCTGATTAACAAAACTCATGAATCACATACACAATCATATATATGTGTATAAATATATATATATATTTATATACATATATATGAAAATAGAATGTATAACTCAGCCACCACTAATTGCCAGCTAAGCAATTTGGTAGATATAGTTTGGTGGGTATCTTTCCTTCTGATCACGCTCACAGGTAGTTTGTTTACTTTTTCAAAAATGGGATTATATAATGGATACTGTTCTACAGTCATCATTATGACTCTGGAAACCTTTTGAGATATTTCTCCACTGTCATTCTAAGCTGTGTTTCTGTTTCTTTTCTCTTCCTCTTTATCTGCACCTGCAGCTTACCGTAATGAACAGTCTGCTCTGGGGTTGTCATGTTGGATTGCATGGGAGAACCAAAGTACTATGCCCAACTGTTAGACGACATTTCAGAATGTCAATAAATCTAACCAAATAAATATCTTCTCTTTTAAAAGAAATTAGACTGTTTTTTAATTTTTTTAAACAAAAGCATGATTTGGACCCATGTGCTGTAAACCTCAATCTAAGACATTTGAACTTAAAGAATGGAAATGTGGGGCCATGGCATCATTGTACACAGCTTATAAGATTTTATCCTAATTATGAAATAAGGTAAAAATTTTAGTAAGCAACTCTGTCCTTATCATTCTCAAAGCTCAGGAGCAGTTGAAAGAAATAAAATCTTAAACAAAAAACTTAGATATAATCCGTAATAACAGAAATTTAAGATGGCTTAAAACTTCCCTTTCGCCCTAATGAGTATGAAAACTATATCAAACAGGAGAACTGGGCCAAATATTAGATAATTTGTAGTTACTAGTGACTGATTAGCAAGCCTAGAAAATTGTCTCCAGTCCTGTTATTTGCAGGTTCACACAGTTTTTCCAGCAAATCCCAGAGGCCCATGACACATTCCAACCAGTGATGGGGCTGTGATCTCGAATTCTAGATTAATCAGCACAAATCTTCCTTGGATCCCCAGGGAAAAAGGCCCCTTTTCGATACTAATGATACAACAAAGTGGCAAAAAGTTGCCTCTAGTATTAGCTTTATCACATTTTAACTCTTGTCCCATTTAGAAAAAAAGTGCAACTCACTGCCAGCGTTAATTTAACATCATGTGTAGGAATGCTATGTCTTCTAAGACTTGACATTTTTAGTAATTCAGAATTACTATATTTTGTAAATGGAAATACCACTACTAAAAACAGAATGCTATAAATAGAATGATGTCATTTGTTTCCAAAGACTATCAATATACTAGAGCAATGCAAAAATAATAATAAAAGCGAGATATTTTGTGGCAAACTTTGTGGGTAAGGTTAGGACTCTAATCTGCAAGTTATCTCAGGGTAAATGCTGTAGCCTGAAGCACCACCAGCGATATTCTCAAGGCAAATGTGAAATGGGTTAAAGCAGTCAAGAATTATTATAGTCCCACCAACATAAGGACATCACAGCTTTCCCACAGAATTTGTGGTTGAGATCATAAGAACAACATGGTGTTCAGAGGGGGAGCTTCTGACATGGTCAGGGGCTTTTCTGAGGCAGAATGCAGAAATCCACAGTCCTGAAGAGCTGTGGCAAAGTGCAAGCAAAAAAAACAAAATAAAACTTTAGGGTAGAATCAGTCTCTGAGAAAGTGTATGATCTTATGTTGGTGGAATCAGTGTCTGAGGAAGCTCACTGCCAGCGTTAATTTAATGTCACATGTAGGAATGCTATGTCTTCTAGGACTTGACATTTTTAGCAATTGAGAATTACTATATTTTGTAAATGGAAATACCACTACTAAAAACAGAATGCTATAAATAGAATAGAATTTGTTTCCAAAGACTATCAATATACTAGAGCAATGCAAAAATAATAATAAAAGCGAGATATTTTGTATGGGTCTTTTCTGCTATAAAATTTACCAAATAGATAGAGAAAAGAGTGAAGATAGAGAATGTACAAAATGGAATCATTTTAACCAAGCTGCTAAAATAATTAACATTATGGAACTTGAAGCATGAGGAAAGACTATTCTTGTTCTGACTAGCCTGGGAATTTAAACTTATTTTGAACTTTCCAGTTCTGCGTCAATGCCTGGATATACATCTGGACCTTCAGGTAACCCTCTAATTACCCCCGAAGGATTCATATATACATCTACCTGACAGACATTATCCAGACCACGGGGATGTGACCAGATCTCCTGACACCCATCTTCTAGACTGCCTGGCATCCATCATCCTGACTGCCTGACATCTGACTGATAACCATCCCGGAACAAGCCTAGGGGTAAGAATGAAGGACTGATAATTCTCAAGAATATACTTTTTACTATGAGAACTTTTAACCTTTCTTTCTTATTGGGAACATTTCTAGGTTTTTGCTTAGCTGTGTTCCCACTTTGAAAACTCCAAGACCCTTGGATAAATCTCTATCATTTATTTCTAGCAAAGTTTCCAGATTCTTTTTGAGTTTGTTTGATAGATTAATTGGCGGCTTAAAATATTATTCTTTTTCTACGCTTATTGTAAAAGAACATGGGCAGGATTTTTCAAATCCTTTTGTGACAATATCAGAGCATTTGGAGCTACGTGGACCCATGGAAACTTTTCCATGATGGCCAGAGTAATAATTAACAGCTCCCCACATCTGGCATCTTACCCTATTAATAGAGCCCATTTATTTTTATAAGGTGCATAAATTAATACAGAGATACAGTCCACAGCTTGGAAAAGTTACAACATTCGAGCCAAGAAATGCAGCAGAAAGAGGTTTCCATTACTGCTTAAAATAGGAAACTATTACATATCACCCTAGAACAAGCAATGTGACAACACAGCCTTTCAAGGATGACCATCCAAGGCTTTGGTAATGTCAAATCTTATGCACAGAACTATTTTCATTTCCATTATTTTAAGTATATTCTGTGGGCATGCTATTTATATTCAGAAGATAGACAATATTAGTGCCAAAACAAAAATTTAGTAAAATCGGATATGTCAAGTATAGAGTGCAGAAGCCTAGAAAATTTATACTCATAATATAATAAGTGTGTCCATAAGATAACCAAGCACATTGTAAATAGAACAAAATAAAGGGGAACCGTAGTGCAATTTTCTAACTGCTTTGTGTTCTATTCAAATACTAATGACAGCTGATGTTAAAAGACTAAATCGCTGAACACACCCAACAGGTGGGGCAGCAGGGCTGGGATAGCCTGAGCCCCCTCTCACAGGGACTTGGACACCACATCCATTGCAAAGTGTTTGCAGGAACTTTCGGCCCCTAAAGTAGGATGTTCTTGGATTTGAGCTTTTTAATGCAAATGCTTGCATTTATTACTTTTAAATAACCAAAATGCCTGCCTACCTGTATGTAATCTGTTGCCTGCAACGGATTAGATAAAATATCCAACTTCAAACCTGTTCGGGTGTGTCCAGCACCAGTTCTCAAGCTGGAAATGTTTTCCATTGTAAATGGATCAATTAACATCATGGTTCCCCAGCCTTTGTTTTTTACAAGGTCATCCTTGAACGAGTTGTGTTGAGATATTCAAAGGGGAAAATATCTGCAAAAGATTGGGGCAACTACAACTAAGACTAATTCGAGAAAAGAAAGTCTTCGTAGGCATTGATTATGAGAAAGGACCATTGATAGGTGTTATAGGCTGAATTGTGTCCCCATCAAATTTAGATGTTGAAGTACCAACCCTCTGTACCTCAAAATGTGACAGACTTTGGAGACAGGCTCTTTAAAGAAGTAATTAAAGTAAAAGGAGGTCATGTGGGTGAATCTTACTTTAATGACTGGCACAAGAAGAAGGGGTTAGGACACAGACGTGTGCACACACATAGGAAAGACCATGTAAAGACAGAGGGAGAAGGTGGCCATGCGCAAGCCGAGGAGAGGCTTCAGCAGAAACCAACCCTGCCAATATGATCTTGAACTTCTAGCCTCCAGAACGGTGAGAACATAAGTATCAGTTATTGAAGCCACACAGTCTGTGGTGTTTTGTTATGGCAGCAAACAAATAGCAACAGGTGAATGGCTGGAATGGAGAGAGGGAGAAACCTGAGCAGGGAGAGACATTTCTGGGAACACATGCTCCAAAGGTTCTCCCATTTGATTTTGTCTCTTCCAGTTGGTCTGGAGGGACATGAGCAAGAGGAGCTTCAGACTGTGGGAAAAAGCCGCTTATGTGCCCAAGACATTCAACACAGAGAAGCAGAAAACAGGCCCCAAGAACACTCACAGAGGCCTCCCCTGCAAGTTTTAAACTTCAGAAAATGGGTGAGTAAGGAGGGCTCTAGTCAACCATAAACACAACAATGTAGAAACACAACCAGCTTGGAAAATTGCTGAACTAAGCTAGGATGGAACTTGGAGGAAACTTCTGAGGGAAGAATGTTTTCCAGAAAGGTAAGGGTGAACCCCGGGAGGGGTGGAAAGAGCAATAAGGACTGCCTGCAATCACCCAGAAAGCAGTGATGATGACGAACCATCTCTTTGGCCTAACAGGATCTTGCCTTTTTAGAGGCCATGTGGGGACCCTCCTCCACCTCTGAGGCATCAGGCCAGTGCTTTCTCAGGGGCCCTGGGAAAGGGTGCAGAGCCTCACCTTCAGGATAGGAGCCAGGAAGACAGAGATCCCAGTTAGGATGAAGACGATGGTGCCTGTCACTCTCTGTTCCCTGGCAGAGAAGAGGACACAGTCAGGGTGGACTAAGAGATGCTCCCTGACCATTCTAGCCTTGCGCCCTCTGTGGCACCTTGAGGTGTGTCAAGGCCCTGGCCTCTGCCTCGCTTCCCTATTCCAGAGAGTCACCGTGCCGCCCGAGACTCAGCTGACTGGCATTTGGGGAGAGAGGGAGCCTCGACAGAGGTGAGGGCATTTTGTAGGGGTATCTGGGAGGTTGTCCAGTGCAGTGCTAATAGCCGGGGTGCTTGAGCCAGACCAACTTGGGTGTGGCTTTGCCACTTACTAGTTGTGTGGCATCGGGCAAGGCCCTAAATGTCTTCGCCTCAGTAGGAGAGAAAATGGCACCTACCTGGAGGGTGGGTTGTCGTGAGGATGGAATGGGATATAAAGCGCTTCTTAGCCCTGCCCTTTGACTATAATAAGGTCCCATGTTTGTAGGGTATGACTAATGAGGATTCAGGGGAAGGGGGCCTGCTGCTGGCAGAGCGGGTAGGAGGGGTGGGAGGGCAGGTGCGTTTTCCCTTGTGCCCAGGCCCAGACACAATATAGGTGGGAGCTGGCGGCTCTGGGATAGATTGCTCAGGCCCAGCTATCTGGGGCTCAGGGGTCTGGCAGGGGACCCTGCCCTCAGTAGAGAAGCCTCAGTCCGGAAGGCTGACAGCCCAGGTCTCCAGAGGCAGTGGGGAGAAGCTCACAGGACAGCCACTTTTTAGAATGCCAGTGTCTGGTGTGGGCTCACCCTGGAGGCCCTAAGAGGTGGAAGACGCACTTCTCTGTATGAAACAGGTCAGGGGCCTGACGTGAGGCATGAGAGGAGGGCCGAGTGAAGGAACAGAGGTGACAGGCCATGGGCTACAGCCCAGGGATGGGAGTGGTCCTGGAAGGCTTTCTGGAGGAATGGAGATGGAGTAGAATCTGAACCCACAGGAGGGTTTTGGGAGACAGTAGGGGCAGAGCATCTTAAAGAGGAGACAAAGGGATAGGTCAGAGGTGGCCTGTGGGGCTCTTAAGTGGCCTATACAGGTGAGAGGTGAGAGTGAGTATGGGCCAAGGTGGTGTACTGCTTGGATTCTATTAAGAAGAAAGCAACACTTAGAACTGAATTTTCATCTCCCTTCCTTCAGGAACATCACTTCTGTACATGTGGCTCTTGCCAGAGCAGGGGCCCTTTGCACCAAGATACGGTGATGGTAAGAAAAACCTGCTTCCCTTCCCTCAACCTAACCACACCTGCTCAGGTGGTCCCCAAGCCCAGACCCCCACCTACCTGACCCCCAGGAACTGAGGCTGCTCCCCAGGGGCGCTGGTCTCTGTTTCCATCTTGAGGCTGTCAATGTGGGCAATGGAGATGACCGTGGCAGCCACATACCAGGGGAGCCCCATGAAGGAGCACAGGGCCATAAGGACGCCAACCCAGAACAGGTCCAGATGGTAGCCAGCAGCCTTCTGCAGGGGCGGCAGGAGAGGAGAAGCTATCTAGGAGCCTGTTGCTGACCATTTGTTGGGGCGGATGGGTTAGACAGAAATCTCCCCAGAGCAGCCATTTTGTGGACTATGGTTCAAGGGCTCCTTGGGCCTTCTAGAAGGTACCCTGAGTTGGCTGCCATCCTGAGGTGCTTAGACCTTACCAACCTCAGAGTTTGGTGAGCCCGAGAAGGAACACAGGTGTGGGAAGAGTGGGATGTTCAGGCTTGGAGAGGCCCAGGGCTTGGGTCCTTGGGAAGAAGGGCTCCTAGCAGTGGCCACAATATATTTGCCATTCCTGAATGAGGGGCCCTAGATTGAGCCTAGAGTGGTCCAGATTGGGATGGGGGAGAAGGTAGCCCGAATCTGCTTAGATGGAGGCAGGGTGGGGAGCTGTAGGGACCAAGTGGGCGAAGGATGCCTCTGCCTCATTGTTCTGGGCCAAAATCCCTATCAGGATCTGTTCAGACTTCCAAGTTCATTGTCGGGAGGCACAGAGGCCGGAGGGTCTCTTTGAGAGAAGCAAGGTGCCCAGTGGGCTCGCCCTGGGCTTGGTTGTGGTCTTTAGATCAAGTCGCCCTGGCCCTGGTGGCCTTACTGCCAACTGGAGGTCACACTTCCCTCCCACACACACCAGAACTCCAGTCTTCTGGCTCATATTTTGCTTCACAAGTGGCCCAAAATTTTGATAGACCATCTCTCTTCTTTGTTCCTTCTGACTTTGTAGGAAGAAAAAGGTTGTGCTCCTGCTCCTAGCACCAGACTTACCCTCAGCTTGTTCTCCTTCCGGTTGACGATTACGGCCGTGATCTGCTGGTCCATGAAGATCAGGATGGTCACCAGTAGGGCAGGCAGGATGCTCGCTGGGTACACCCACCATGGGTTCTTCCCAAAAGGGTCCACGAACCAGCCTCGGTCTGACCGCGTGGGCTGAGTGAAGCAAACGGAGAGGCCCTTTCCTCTCCCCCTTGTCCGAGGGCACTTGCTGCCCAGGCCCCACTCTGCCGCCTTCCTGCCTTTCCCCCACTAGGGGTACTTTTTGAATGTAATCTTTTCCCTTAAGAAATTGATGCCTGCAACTTTAGAACAAAGAAACCCAATGCAAACAGACTTGGGAAGGGCGTGGTATCTGCAGGATGAAGGAGATCTTTTGTGGAGGCCACCTGGGATTGGCTGGGAAACAGGGAAGTGGGCATTGGGAGGGTGCTTGCAGTACTGCTTAATTGCAAACCAACAGGAAGCAGAAATAAGGCCCAACAGGCAAGAATAAAGCATTCGTTGGGACCAGTGCCTGATGCTTCGGTCTCTCATCTCCAGTCACCTGTCCAGGGAGCATTATAGAATTGTCTATAAAACACTGGATATCAATTCAGCCTTACATATTGAGAATAAGGAATTATCTGTGCAGGAGCTGTCTGAAGTTCATCTTTTGTTTTAAGAGAAAGAGGTACTTTAATTTTCAAGGCTCATATCAGTTTTACGAGATAAGTTTAAGCTCCTCAGGAAAACCCTCCAGTAACATTGTGAAGGTCAAGCCCTCAAAGGCAGGGAGGGCCAGTTCTAGAACCCGTATCCCCCAGCCAGTGCCTTTGAAAGGGATCAGGATTCAGAGCTTAGCTACAAGCAAATGGCACCAACTCTGGACTAATAGGGAACTTGGGAAGCAGTGGTTCTCAAACTTGAGCAGCCCCCAGAATGCCCTGCAGGTCTTGTTAAGATGGAGAATGCTGGGCCCCACCTAAGTGCTTCTGATTCCATAGGTCTGGTGTGGGGCTAATTTACATTTCTAAAAAGTTCCAAGTGATGATGCGTTGGTGGTCTGGGCACCACATTTTGAGAATCACTGTTCTAAGGGACCATTTTCAGAACCCAGATGGCCCAGCTTGCAGACTGCCAGGAGTTGGGAAACTGTAGACCCTCAAGTGGAAATCAAGGGGCTTCAGCTAGATTCCAGCATCTTTCTTATCCTGTGGCTACACAGTGAGATTTCAATATTGTGAATACTGTGCCCAACCCACCATTTCAAAGGACCGCCCCCTGTCCTATACAAGAAGGGTGGAGCTTGCACGGAGAACCCACGTGGTGAAAGTTTGATCAGTGAAAAAGAGAAACGGATCTGCAACTGGGGACAGGCAGAGCTAGTGCCCAGAGCAAACCTTGATGACACTGGGAACGTGAAGCTTGGGGGTTTCCAGCCCGAAACAGGCATCGATTCCACAGAACAGCAAGATGGAGAAGACAATGGAAAAGTCAGCTACCAGGGCCCGGACCTGCAGAAAGATGAGCAAGTGAGTGAAGCACCTGCCCACCTGCAGGTGGACCCAGTCCTCAGGCAGCAAAGTGGAGACTGGTTAAGAGCTTGGGCTCTGAAGTCAGCAGGCCCAGGCTCAGATCCCGGCTCTGCGATCTTGGGGAAGCATGTCATCTCTCGGAGCATTGTTTTCCTTATCTGTAAATGGAGATAATAATAGCCCCCACCTCATAGGCTTAAGTGAGCTATGATGCATACTGAAGGCTTGGCATATTTCAGTCAAAGTGGACTTGTCATTATTCATGTGGCATGGCAGCCATCGCTGACCACACTTTCTGGTGTGACAGACTGAATTGGGTCACCCATCAGGGGTGGTAAGGGAAAGGGCTGAACTGTGAAGGAAATCTTAGCTCCTAAAAATGTGTGACACATTGTTGCATGGCCACCCAAACTGGAGGGGAGAGCCCCCCAACTCTGCTGGGGACCCCTGGCTACTCTCACACCTTCTCTCTTCTAAGAGTCCTTGGCTTCTTGCTCCTCTCTTCCAGGAGGCCCATCCTAGGCCAGGCTCTGGACCTCACCCCCCTGCCCTCCGACAGCCCTTCTAGACCACCACTACCCTGCGTCCTTTTCTCTGTCTCTTCAGAGACATCAGTTTCCAGAGAACAAGGAAAGAAATTAGGAAGGTCAGGGGCAGTTTACAGCACAATGAATTCATTCCCTACTCCTACTTCCTACTTCTCTTTAAAATTGATATCAAAATAACATATGTAATTAATTAAAAACCCACGTAGTATAAAAAATAAAGTCCCCCACTTCATCTCTTCTTACTCAGGTTCCCTTTCCGGATACTCTCATACGTCTACTTGTTTTCAGTTGTTCCGGTGGTTTCTTTCATGTCGTTAATGAATATGCTATACTTTTATATTTTGATTCACTAATTTAAGGCATTATCTATTGAAAAGATTTAGCTTACTTCACTATCCCTCCTGCCCTTTTCTCATTCTCAGTCTTTGAGAGTTATTTTTAGACTCATTCCATGGGTTTCCTTGGCACTTTCAAGTTATATAATCAAACTTCTCCACTAACTTTTCCAGTATCGCTCATTCTCCAACACGCGAGTCCAGGCTCGCTGCCCCATTCCCCCACCACCCCGTTCTTCTCCCCCAAGCCCTTCCATTTTGTGACTCCCCCGCTTTGATCTTGACAGGGTCAAAGCTGAGAATGCTCATATTCTCTTCTGTAAACACTTCTTCTGTGTTTCATCTATAAGCTGATCCTAAAAGTTGAAAATCAATAACAGCTTTATATTATGCTCATATACAAAAACACGGGTCACAGCAAAACCAAGCAGTGTGCCAGGTTTACACTTGCCTTCCTACAATATTCCTAGCATCCAGATCAAAAAGTTATTAAGTTAAACCATATGAATCTTTTTGTAGGTCAAAACAGTCACAGATAACAATAGATCCTCAAATAATGTCATTTCGTTCAACGTTGTTTCATTATAATGTTGAATGGAAAAAAATCGATTCCCAGCCAGGACCCCTGTCTGTGTGGAGTGCCCAAGTTCTCCCTATGTCTGCGTAGGTTTTCCCTGGGGACTCTGTTTCCTCCCACACCCCAAAGATCTGCCCATTGCAGTGAACTGGTATGTCTACATTGTCCCAGTGTGAGTACAGGTGTGAGATGCGCCCTGCGATGGAAGGGTGACCTATCCAGGGTGGGTCCCACCTGGTGCCCTGAACTGCTGGGATTGGCTTGGCCACCTGCCACCCTGAACTGGAATCAGCCCATGGGAAAAGAATGATCTTATTTGTTTTTATTTATCTTTCTTAAATTTATATATAGTGAACATTTGTTTCAATGTGTAATATTATATGTCATTTTGCTTAAAGTTGTAGTTTCCAAGAGTTCATCAATAATGTTAAGTGAGGACTTACTGTAAACAATTTCACATGGTCCAATCTAATATAAAGATGGTTATAATAAACAGCTGTGAATTCTACCATATTATATGATGGACGTAATAAACACCATAATTTAGTAGATGTCTCTTCTATCATTCAGTGGCATCCCTGACCCTGCTCTCTAGACTGATCCACTGGTCTGAAGTTATAGTTTATTATTCTAATAATAATAATGTCTTTATACTTTTACTAAATATGTACATAGCCCTTAACAAAGTATGGCATTGTTTCACATGATTTAAAATTTCACGTAAGTGGGATCGTATTATTTGTAATCTTCTGTAATTTGCTTTATTTGCGTAACATGTTTGCGATATATTTCCTTGTGGATAGATGTAGCTGTCGTCTGTGTATATGCAGTGCAGCTGCATGTTTGTATGATTGTTTTCCACTTATTTCTTTATCCTTCTGTTTATAGATACATTTAGATTATTTTCATCGTTTTCTTCTTAGAATCAATGTTTTTATGAACATTCTTGTATGCATGTGAGAGTTTCTCTGGGGTGTATACCTAGCAGTGGAAGTGCGAGGCTGAAGATTGTATCCATCTTCAGCTCTGTCAGAGAGTGCCAATAGCTCTCTAAATTGGGTGTACCTGTTTATACTTCCACCCATCGCTTTTCATCTCCAACACTTGGTATCCCAAGACCTTTCTATTTTTACCAATCTGATAGGTGTAAGATGGTGTGGTCTCATTCTTCTCTGCAACACTAAGTTCCAAGAGGCAACAGATCAATTTGGAAGTAATTTGAGGGGGCGGGGAAAGATGGTGGTTAAAGAATTTCATTCTACATGAATTATATTTCATCCTTCAGGAAACAGACATTCTCAGATGCAGTCACTGCTCTACAATTTTTATGTAAGAGGTGACTTAGGGGTACGATCTGGTTAGAGGTGGGTAAGGAGGAAGAGAATTTGTCTTGAGGAGGCATTTGTGTTGCAAGCACACTATTTTTTACTGATTTTATATATTGCAAAGCTTTCTAAAGAGCCTTTTCTTTAATCTTTACAAAATATTGGGAAAGATCCAATGAAAGATTTTTATCATTATTGTTATTATTAGTAGTAGCAGTAGTAGCGGTAGCAGTATTTAAGATGGCTTTCGGAGAATGCGCATGGGTTTATGGTGGAAGAGGGTTGCTAAAATTCTTCTGAGTGCCCCTCCCCATTGCGCAGCTATTGTTCACATATGCAAGTGCTGTTCTGATTAATTAATATTTTATTCTGGCCACAGAACAGAAAATAAAATTAAAACTAATAGTTAGCATTTATAATAGCATTAAAAAAAAACCCTATAAATACCTAGGAATAAATCTAATAAAATATATGCAAGACCTAAAGACCAAAACCTGTGAAACATTATGGAGAGAAAGAAGACCTTAATAAATGGTGAGGTATATACTATATTCACGAGTAAGAAGATTCAAAATTTGAAGGGTGTTAGTTCTTCCCAAATTGACATGGAGAGTCAATATATTCTTATCAAAATTCCAACAAGTTTTTATTTTGGTGAAAAATTTAAGATGGCTCTAAAACTTATGTGGAAATGCAAAAGGCCAAGGTATCATTGAAAAAGAAAGACAAAGAAGGAGAGGTTGGTCTGTAAAATATAAGCCACAGACTTATAAGCCATAGAAATGAAGATTGTGATATTGGCATACAAATAAACTGGTGAAACAGAATAAAGAACCTAGAAATAGACCTCATGATGTGTGAACATTTGATATATCAAAGAAAGTATTGCAGAGCAGTGGGGGAAAGAATGATCTTTTTTAAAAAAGTGCTGGAACAATTGGCTGCCTATATAAAAACGAAGAAATATTATCTCACACTATCTGTCAAAAGCAATTCTGATAGATTGTAGATCTAACATAAAAGGAAAAACAATGAAACTTTTAGAAAATAACATAGGAGAATATCTCCTGTCCAATATTTTCCTTGAGGAAAATTTTGGTAGATTTGATTACAGTAAAACTAAGAATTTCTATTAATCAGGAGATACCATTAAGAAAGAAAAAAGGCCAGTAACAGAATGGGAGAAAGTATTTGTAACACTTATGATTACTAGTAGGTTTCTATCTAGAATATGTAAAGAACTCCTGCAAATCAAAAATAAGAATTTGGGCAATCTAACAGAAAATGTGCGAGAGATTTAAACAGGCACTTCAAAGAAAAAGGTCAAATGGCTGTATGGCCAATACACACATGATAAGATTTTCGACTTCATTAGTCATCGGGAAAATGAGAATTTTAAAAACACAAAGAGTTACTACTAGACACAAAGACTAAAGATAAAAGTCTGACAACACAAAGCATTGTCAAGGGTACTTGACAATAAAGGAACCCAGTTCTCTCTGACTCTACGTCTGAGCTCTTAACTTGAAAAACCTCAGTGAGCCAGTGCTGATGTGTCTATTCTGTGAATGGGTCAGAATCCTTGCAGGGAGATCTTGAGAACAGTCTGACTATAGGTCCCCTCCTAACCGCAGGGTGAGCTTACCTTGGTAGGGAAATAGCGGCTGAATTTGAACTTTTTCAGGGTCAGGGTCATGGAGTAGGTCCCGAAGAAAAGGATGAAGGACATGAGTGCCAGGTCTGGGATGAACTGGCAGGAATTCCCAAGCAGGCGCCCACCATAGTTCAGACACTCCTTCTTGCTCAGCAGGGACCAGTCCAGCTCTGTGAGGTTAAGGGGGTTGTACTTGGAGACCAAGCACAGGAGAGAAAGGGTCAGGACGTGTGCCCTCCTCCTGCAATCCTCAGGCATCCCACACTCCCTTCCTGCCCTCAGAGGGGCCCCCACCCTGCCTGGCCCATGGTGCCCAGCAACAGAATGATGTTCCTGGGACAGGTTGCTTTAAGGAATGACTAACGGGAGGCTCCTTGGAAAGATTAGGAGCTGACATGTGTTTCTTCGTTGTGTTCTAGGATGCGCTGCTGTGTTAGCGAGGAGCAAAAGCAGAGGGTGGGATGCCCTCTCCCTCAGCAGGCCTGGCTTCTGGCTCAGTCAATCAACCACAGGTCCTGTCAGCACTTCCTGGAGTGCCTCACATTTATTCTCCACTTTCCTTCCCCTACACACACCCCTTCACATATGGAGGCTCACATTTCACCCTTGTCAGATTCTTTTTAGCTCAATTGCTTCAGTCACTTCCCCTTTTGGTGTCCCAGATGACTAAAGTCCAGGGCACACAAAATAATTATTTATATATATTCTTATTTATGTTCCTATACATATATATTCCTATATATATGTTCCTAAGTGTGTGTATATATATATATATGTGTGTGTATACAAATATCACATATACACACATATATATACAGACATGTGTTTATATATGTTTCTAACTATAATAAAAGGAAAGTAATTTATAATAAAATTTAATATATATTTCAAAAATTTAATGTGTACATTTTCAGGAACCTACATAATGAAGTAAACAGATGCTTGCAACTAGCAATGATGAATGTTTGGATTAAGAGAAGTGTGGTAGTTTGATATGACGGTCCCCAATAAATCATGCCTCCCTCTGTTCATGCTCCTTTGCAATGTGATGCCGATGGTCCTCCCATCGAAAGGAGAACTCTATTTCTCCGCCTCTTTGAATCTGGACTCCCCTGGGCCTGCTTAGACCAACAGAATGGGGAGGAAGTGGCTTTGAGCAGGTTCTCAGCCGAAGCCTCGAGGGGCCTTGCAGTGTCTGCTCTCACCTTCTTGAACCCTGAGACCATCATGCTGAGAGAAAGCTCAGGGTTGGAGAAAACCACATGAAGAGAGAGGCCCGGCCATCTACTGAATGTCAGAGTATCCCTCGATCACTATAGCGATTAAAAATGCTTCCTGCAGTGTAGCATGCTCTACCGCCCACTGGCTTGGCCCACCGTCTCTCTCCCAGCTCATCTCTAGTGGTTTCCCTGTGCGACACCCCCCTCACACTGCCTTGGCCGATAGTCCACTCACTGCCCTGGAAAAGGTTTGTGCTTTTCCTCTGGTGCTGGTCCCTTGGCCTGGAACATACTTCTCTCTACATAACCAACTTTCCCAACCTCCAAGACCAGATCACATTCCGGTTTCTCCATGAGGCTTTCCTCTCCAGCATGGAAGTGTACATTTGGCCATATTTGACGCACGGCATGCTCTGCTTGTGCTGTCCATTACTTTTCAGGTGTGTCTCCACAGGCTTATTGCAAGCAAGTTTGACGGAAGGCCATGTCTGTTTCTTATATGTCTTTTTAGCCTTCAAAGTGCACACAGCACCTTGATGAATATCATAAGTATTCAGACACAGGTGATGACTGATTTCATTCTTCTCTCAAAATCGGATATTTGAAAAGTCTTCAGTTAAGCTGCCAACTGAGCAGTCAGCTACCTGTGCGGCAGTAACTAAAGCAACCTTGGGGACATGAGAGGTCTAAGAATCCTCCCCAGGGCCTACCAGGTGCTACCCTTCACCTGGTTTTGGACTTCCCACCATTGGAGCCACTTAGGCTGGGCGGTCTCTCCTGAGGGCCACCATTCATTCTTATTGGAAGAGGCAGACCAGATCTGGGGGCCAGGGGACTCATGAGCACAAAGGACAGATCAGATTCACTGAGCGGGGAGCATGAATATACTTTCTGGTGCTGGGGAATGGCATTGTTGGGTGAGAACTGGGAGTCCTAGGCAGAAAGACAGGGAAGAAGGTAGAAAGATATGGGAAACTTTGTTTACAGCATTGTTTGTACACTCCCATTTACCATTCCTCATGTCTACCTCCCCTTTGTGTGTGTGTATGTGATATTTATGCACATGGATTTAATGGAATGAGACATGTTTTAAAATGGGATTTCGACAGTATGTATGTAAAATAAAATTGTTCATTGACTAGGCTCCACAAATGATCCTTACGGGCAGCTGGGGTTGACCTCTGTTAGTGTCAGGCGCCATAAGGTAGTCTCAGTTTCCCAACTTTCCTCACTCTCCCCCAAGACAGAAGCTCTTGAATTCTGATGTAAGAGGAGAAGACTTACCAGAGAAGTGTTGGTGTTTGGTGGCAGCAAGGCTGAAGCATTAAACCCAGTTGTGTTTGCTGTGGATGAGCACAGAGCACAGGGTCAGCAGCTGCAGGGAGGGGAGCCTGCGATCGTCCCCCTCCTGGGCCCCCGCCCTTTCCCATCTCCCTCTAGCTCCTTGGTGCCAAGGGTTGGCTTCCATTGTGAGGGCGGCTCATCGAACCCCTGCCCCTTTTCACTCTCCTCTCTTTGTCCAGGAAGGCGGCGGTGGTAAGGGGAGCCCGGGCCACAGCTGTGACAGACCAGCTGGGCCAGGCTAAGGCAGCTCCTGACAGACACTGAAAAGCTGGCTTTAAAATCTGAAGTAAGGGATCTGCCACCAAGACAGTGCTGACACAAATTAGTGAATGTGCTTTGTGAATCCCTACCAGCTCTGTGCTCTTTTTTTTTTTTTTTTTTTTACAGCAGAAAAGAAAAGCTTTATTAGAAGGGATAGTACACTTCCAGACATGGAAGCAGGCCTGAGTAAGAGAAGCATGGCTCAAAGGACAATGTCTGTACTCTTAAACATTGTCAAAGAACTTACTCTATGCCATGCACCATACAAAACCCTTAACACACACATCTTGCTAAGTTCTCAAATCCAGAAGAACTATCCCTGTTTTAAAGCTGAGGTAACCGAGGCCCAGAAAGGTTAAGTGGCCTGCCCATTGCCCAAGGTCACATAGCTCATGCTTGGAGGAGCCACGACCCATACCAGGCAGGCCGGCCCGAAGTCTGGACACCTCCTGGCTCCACACAGCAAGCTCCCTTCCCTGCTCTGCTCCCCTCTGCACACACTTCCCTTCTCTCCTGCCCTGTCCATATGTGCTATTTGTTGTTGTTGCTGTTGTTTTTCAGGTCAGCTGGGCCTGTAAGAACTCATTGGCTTGATATTATCTTCTCTAATCTGCCTCTTGAGTGTAAGCTGAAGAAAATTAAACCCAGGACCTTGCCTCAGCATCCTTAACTTTAAGCGGAACATATGGGAGTTCCCATCAGGGGCCATGAGAAGAGTTGAGTGGAACTGTGACCCCCTCCCTGGGGGACGTGGCCATTCATTATAAAGGCAGGCCTTGGGTGGCCCCATTTTTCCTCTCTCTTGCTCCTACCCTGCATAGGTGAAGGAAAAGGGCCAGGTCCTCCTCACCTTCCTCCTCCAAGTGAAGGCAGACCGAGCAGGTTTAGGGGGCTGGGGTGGGGGAAGGCCTGCCAGTTTGCTGGCAATAAATCTGAAATGCATTGCAAGCCCCGTTTAGCTCCTGCTGGCTGTGGTTAAGAACCCAGAGGAAAGAAGAGGCTATTACTGAAGCTCTCTTCAGCCTTCTAGCTGTCACAGGGTGGTTGTGATCACAGGGCTCCTCTATGTCGCTTACTTCTGGGACAGTTGGGCAGGGAGTGTCTAAGGAATTCGGCCTCAACCTAGGTCAGAATACTCCTAGGAGCTCTGTAACTCAGAAGTTTGTTACAATTAATCTGAAGAAAGCTTCCCTCCATAGCCATCAGGGACATTTGCTTCCTTTCTTCATACCACTGACCATTGCGTGACACGCAATGAACCATGAAGCAGAGACGGTGGGCATGAAGGCTAACTCGGGGCTACGCACACAAATGCTAGAGGACTCCCAGCTAATGCCTGAGCCTGGCAAGCTCAGATGCCTTTCCACTGCCACAGTATCACACCAGACAGTCCTTGATGTCTTCTGCTGAGCCTTAGCCATTCTTTTGTATCGAGAACTTTGTGTGATTTATCTGAAAGCCACTTTGAGAAGAAGGAAGAGATATAATATGGAAAATTCCAGAGAGTGTCCAAGTATCAAATATTTTAAAATTCTAGTGTTTATAAACAGTACTCACTTGGGATTGAAAGCAGCCAAGTCAGTGTGTGCAGCGTCCATAAATAGAATACAAATCAGTTACAATGGAAACAAGATTAAATTTTAAAAGAGTGTGCCCCAAACAAGCTCTTATGATAGATGAAGAGTGACAATGTGTGATAGTGTGCCATAGTCAGACTGGGTTTTACAGTAAAACTAGGAATATGAAACAATTGATACGCGAGTAGTCCATGGACTGAGAAAGAAACCCTCCTCAGTGAGTTCCCCTCTCCCCAGTCTCCTAAATGTCTAGAACTTTCCTTTTCTTATTCTCCTAATCAAACCTAACTTGTCTTAGTTTCAGTTCCTTTGTTCTCTGTGAAGAAACTGAAGTCCAATCTTACTAGTTAGTGGTTAATAATGGCTCAGTATTCCTAATTACTAGTTCAACAGAGCAGTAGCTCTCAAACTTAAGCACGATCAGAATCACCTGGAAGGCTTGTTAATATACAGCTGGCACTACCCCAGACTTTCCGATTCAGCAGGTCTGGGATAGGGCCCAAGAATTTGCATTTCTAACAAATTCCTAGATGTTGCTGATGCTCCTGGTCTGGAGGCTGCACTTTGAGAACCATGGCAATAGCGTGACCCAGAAATATGAGGTGACATCAGGCACCTGGGTCAGGCCAGACGGGATGCTATTTGGAGGCAATTGGATTTCTTTATGCCCCTCAAATCCTGTCTTATTGCTTCTATGTGCCCTGTTTCTAGGATACCCCTGGATTTGGTTTCTCCTGTGGACAAAAGATGCTCAGGATGGCCAAAGACCCTCAAATGACCCCAGAGTTTCAGCCGTTTCTAAAAGATAACAAGGACGTGTATTTCCAAAAGCTTTGTTTGTAGGAATATTTGTGTTTGGTGCAATGCATCTACAGAGGGCACAAGCAGCCCATGAGAATACCCTGATGGGGCCCAGCCCACAGAGGCGGGATTTGCTGTAAGGCAGAACAAAAACGGCCTACAGGTAGTATCGCCTCGATTCCATGGGCAACCAAGGTGTCCCAGCTTGGGACAATGTGTCCATTCACCCATCATTGGAGTTAAGTAGAATAACTCAAAATTAATGATAGAAAAAAATTAAGTCTGGACTTCTTTACAAAATCAGTGCAGTAATGTAGGGAGAGAGGACACAACCAGAATTATACTCCCTATGGTCAGGGCAACTTTATCTCCGCAAGGCCTAGGCTAAAGCAGGGTGCACAATAATTGTGCAGCATATATTTTTGATTGACTTATGATAAATTTTTTTAATCGATAGTGTTATTAAAGGGCTGGGCAACACAATATCTACTTATTTCCTCCTACCCAATTTGAATACCTCACAAAAGTTCCATGAGACTGGTAGGGCCAGCATTGCTGTCCCTCTTTTACAGCTAGGGAAACCAAGGTTTGCTGTGACCTTGGGTGATCTCTGGACCTCAGAGTTCTCTCTGTGGTTCCAGCCTGGTGGTACTCAGAGATATGGATGGATTTCTGGGTCCTGCTCCGTAGCATTCTGGGCACTCTGGGCACATTCCACTGTAGGCTCTTTGGGGCATGATTATGCCTGGGAAGATCAGGGGTTCAGACTATGGGATACTCTAACTTTACAGATGACAACTTTTTGGTCAGAAAGGAACCATAGGATTGGCACAGAGGATTATCAGGTTGACCAGTTGTTAATTTAGCCTCCTGTCCAGTGCAGGGGTCCTTTTTATAACACCCTTGGCAGATGGACATCTAGGTAGTGTCCAAGTAGCTTGTGACCACCCAGTGGGGCCAATACTCAGGATGATGGTTCCTGCCACTCTAAGTTATCCCCTTAATTTAGTCAGCATCTTGTTCCCTGGAGCTTCTGCTTCTTGCTCCTTGTTCTGCATCCTGCAGTAACACAGAGTGAATCAGGGACCCCTGTGACGTGACAGTCCCTCTCTCATACGTCTCCAACATGCCGAATAACCCCAGGTTCTCTAGTTGTTTTTCAAACGACATGGTTGTCAAGCCTTCCCTCACCCTGACCAACCCTCCTTCCTAGATGTATCCTCATCTGTAGGGATGTTCATCTCTCTGGTGTGGCCTCACCTTACACCCTGGGAGCAAGGTCATGGAGAGCTCATGGTATCATGCTCTCGTGGAACTGGAAGGGATTTTAGGCCCCATCAGGTCTACCTTTGGCCTGCAGCAGGGTCCCTGGGCAGCAGGGTGTGGCCTCCCCATCACCCACACGCTGAAGCAAAGCAGGTTTTCTTTACTTCTTGGGGTGTTCCTGCTCACTCCTGATTACGACTCTGGTCTCTGGTATTATGATCCTCATTAGAGCTACTATCCCTTTGGCTTTCTTCCAAACACTGGGTTCAAGACCTGCATTTGCTCCCTTGCAGGACAGTAGTTGCCCTCCCAAGCAGGCTCACCCTCCTACATTTGAGTAGAGAGATGTGAAGTGGGGGAGTGGGGCAGTCAGGGAGGGGGTGGGTGCCCAGGGCACCATTGGGGTTACTGATCACCTGTGTCTGGAGCGACGCACTCGCATCTGTAGGTGGTGATGGAGTCAGGCTTAAAGTCCATGTTGATGGGGTAGTACTTGAAGGCACCAATCATCTTCTTGATGGCATCATAGATGAAGATGAAGCTGATGAGAGTGGAGAAGCCCTCCTCGGTGAAGCGGGTGATATACTTGATGATGAAGCTCGCATCTGTGGCCACCAGGATAAGGCACTGGATGGCTGAGTGTAGGCCAATCCAGAGGCGGAACTCCATGTAGTCCAGGCCATTGCCTCTGGAAGGCAGAGGAAAGGTAGGGGGGCCTCCAGCCCAGAGCTGGACTGTGCTTGGCTCCCCAGACACACCCCAGAACCCCCGAGAGGTTCATCTGCTCCCCCTATGGCACAGACGCCCTCCTAGAAACTGCAAGAGGACTGGGGACAGAGACAATTCCTAGGTGGGGTTGTCTGGTCTTTGAGAATTCTGGGAATCTCATGGGGGTGGCAGGTAGGTGCTAGGACATCTCATTTCTCACAATTTGGAACAAACGTCCAGAGTGAATGAAAAAAAAAAAAAAAAAAACAAGGAATTTCAAACTGACAGAGCTGGGTTAGGTCTTAGAAATGGTCCCATATTGTAGATGAGGCAGCTGAGCCTGGAGTGGTGACAGGAGCCGCCCAGGTCAGGATGTAGCCTTCTGATCTCCAACTCAAGACTTTTCATACATTGCACTGACTTCCAAGTCATAACTGTTCATGAGCAGAGTGGCGTGGATTCTCTTCTCTCATCTTGCCTGGATGTCTCCCCATCAGCTATGCTAATATGCACTAAGATGGCTTTAAGGCAGGTAGCTGGAGGGATTCAGGAGGGACCACCCAGCAGTCCTTCACATAGGTAAAGACGGCTTTGGTACCTCCTACCCCTGCCTCCCCTTTGGGGTTGTT
Organism: Pteropus alecto; assembly: GCF_000325575.1. Classification (NCBI taxonomy): domain Eukaryota; kingdom Metazoa; phylum Chordata; class Mammalia; order Chiroptera; family Pteropodidae; genus Pteropus; species Pteropus alecto. The sequence continues at coordinate 987,032 of NW_006430723.1, forward strand.
CTTCCGCCCCAACCTCAGTGGACTGCCCCAGGAGTGAGAACAGGCACTGGGGGCCACCAAGGGGCACCTACTTGCTAAAGTCAAAGAGGAGCTTCTCGAAGATGAGGATGGGCCCTGTGCTGCTGAGGATGATGAGAGGCTGTCCCGAGAAGAGGCAGAACAAGGAGCCGGCCATGGCAGTGCCCAGGAAGCTCTCCATCACTCCCTGGGGGCACAAGGAGGCAGGAGAAGGGCCTCTTGGCACAAAAATAGAACCCAGCTATCTCACCGGGGACCCAGGCCACAGTGCTCATCCTTTATTCCAAGCCTTCTGCTCCCCAAATTCTGCTCCCCATCTCCCACTCTACAACCTGCCCCCCACAATCACCAGCATCACTCTCTCGAATTCCATTTGGATAAAGGGCCCGGGCCACTTTCTTTGGGTAACTTAGGGCCTCGAAAACAGGACTGCCAATGGTTCTGCTTGTCCCACTCTACTCTCAGCTCAGCCCATTCATCCATCCAATCATTTATTCATTCAAATATTGGTTAGGTGCTTTCGGAGGTTAGACCATTCATTCATTAATTTGAAATCCATTAAGTGCCTACGGTGTATCTGGCATTGTGCTAGATATTGAGGACCCATCAGCAAACAAGATAATGCATCTTCAGTCTAGTTGGAGGTACGGACAAGTAACCACACGACTTCTACACAGCAGAGTTTTTCAACCTCAGCACTGTTGACATTTCGAGCTGGTTATTTTTTGTTGTGGGGAGCTGTCTTGTATGATGTTTAACAGCATCCTTGGCCTCCACCCACTAGATGCCAGTAGCACCCTCCCCCAGTTTTGACAACCCAGACTGTTTCTAGATACAGCCCAATGTCTCCTGGCAGGATGGAAGGGGGGTGTCAAAATCGTCCCTTATTGAGAATCACTGCCAAAGAGTGCGATAAGCTGGGATAAGGTCGGGGTGCCATGGGGGCACACAGGAGGACTGAAAGGGTGGTCTGGAAGCCCTCCCAAGAGGTAAATACATGGAAGCTGAGACCTAAACATTGAGGAAGAAATTAGCCAAGAGAAGAAGGTAAATGGAGTGATGAGAAAGAGTATCTCAGGAAGAAGGAATGGTGTTTATTTACAATGGCTGGATGTGGAAGAGAGCAGGCCTTTGGAGAACTGAAAGATGATGATGACTAATGGAAAACAATGCAGAATGAGTGAGGAGGACAAGAATCTGAGAAAGGGAATACTGGGAGATGAGGCATGAGAGGCAAGTCGGACCATGTCATGAGGGCCACTCGGAGAAGCTGGATTTGTGAGTCAATGCACAGATGGCTGGGTGAGCCATGGTGTCACCCATTCGCTGTGCTGGTGGAGTGAAGGGAAGGAAGGGAAGATAATGGATGCAGTGTAGGCCCTGTGAGTTGGGGTCCACAAAGGGCAGCTATATGAACATGCCCAGGAGGCATCTGGATAGTGGACTGAGGTTCAGGAGAGTGGTGTGGACCGGAGATAGGCATTCATTTCAACTTTTCTGGGAAAATGAGTCTTCACCTGAATGTTCTGAGCTTTCCAATGGTTATATCTTGAAGGTCGCCTTCGGAGAAGATCCTCGCTTGGGTCTCAAGGTAGTGTCTGCTGAGCTGATGTTTTTCCCCAGGGAAGACTATGTCGTTGTCACGGTAACAGTTTACTATCTTTCTAAAAATGCCTTAACTCTAAGCTAAGAATTTAAGATTTTGTGTTTTTTAAAAAAGTAATTGTGCTGATTAAGTTCATCCAAGCATCAGTGGGAAAAGTATCAAATTAAACAGATGATACCTCTTAGAAGTTTGATCTGTTTACATCATCCTTAAATTTGGTCTTTAGTAACATGATTTAGCTTTAGATCTTTTAATAATTTTGGCTTGATATTAATTTTTTGAAGGGCAAAAGATTACTAAAAGTGATGGTCTAAACCTGGGTGGTAGATGAAACCCAAGCCTTGATTTTGGGGTTACAGGACAAAGCTCCTTACCGCCACCTGGTGGCAGCAGATCTTACTGAGGTTTGTACTCAACGTCCCCACTCACACACACCTGATAATTGTCAGTGGCATCCCCCAGAAGCCCACCAAAGGTGATCGCGTTGGTGATGCAGCCGAGGTAGATGAATAGGATGGCAGAGATGGACTGGATGTGGAAGCCATCATAGAAGTCACTTAGGAACCAGGGCAACTTCCTCTTGACATCCAGACACAGGCCACCGAAGAACCTGCTCGAGACAGGCAAAAGGGCTGCTTTCTCACCCCAAACACCAGCACAGGGAGAGGGCTATTTACAGGAGCTTGCAGAATCTGGGGTGAGGAAGGGAACTTGACTAGGAGCGGATAGGGGCAGGAATCTTTCCGCCAGAATGTTTAAGACTAGGGAAGAACTCTCTCAAGACTGAAGTTTCTGGTTGATGCCCTCCCTATTGGGAAAGGTGGTCATAGACAGCCTAAATGGGGGAGGGAAGGCCTGATGGGACTATGTCTTGGGGTAGACCTAACGCTCCACGGGGAATGGAAGTCCTGAGGTCCACAGATGGCCATCCTCCCCATGTCCCTGATCATCCTCAGAGCACCTGTGATTGGGAAACACAGATGTGTCCAAATTTAGGAGACAGAGATATCTCAGACTATAACACAGATTCATTGTGTTCCCCCGAAAGTTATATTGAAATCTTAACCCCTGGTACCTGTGAATGTGACCTTACTTGGAAATAGGGTCTTAGCAGATGTAATCAAGTTAAGATGTAGTCATTAGGGTGGGCCTGAATCCAATATGACTCGTGTCCTCATAAGAAGAGAGAAATGCCATGTGAAAATAGAAACACGGGGAGAACATCATGTGACAACAGAGGCAGAGATTAAAGTGGTACAGTTGTAAGTCAAGGAACATCAAGGATTAAAGGCACCACCAGAACTAGGAAGACACAAGGAGGGATCCTGCCCAGAGTCTCAGATGGAGCACAGCCCTGCTGACACCTTAATTTAGAACTGTAGCCTCTAGAACTATGAGAGAATAAATTCTTATTGTTTAAGTCACCTAGCATGTGGTACTTGGTTATGGCAGTCCTAGAAAACTAATAGAGGTAACAAAGGATATCTAGAGAAAAGTTTGGGTTCCTCTACTCCTGTGCTGGGTCCTGCTTCCCCTCTTCTGCAGGAACCTTTTTTTCTGGATGCAGGAGGGGCTATGAGGGTGTGGGGAAGAAAAGTGTGCAATGGCCAGACCCTGTGGCTAGACCCTGTGGTCTGAAGTGGGCACTGCAGGGAGAGGTGGGGAAGATTCCTATAAAGTCAGTAGGAAGGAGACAAGTGTAAAGGACAGCTAGTGTGACTGTCACTAGCTAGGGTGGGCACCTTCCTGTCCAGATAAGTTCTTCCCCAATTTCATGCATGGCTGGCATCTCTCTGTCATTCCCGCTGCTCCCTCCGGCGCCGACTCCACTGCCACCGCCACCACCACCACCGCCGCCACCTCCACCTCCAGCGCCACCTCCTGCAGCTGCTCCGCCACCTCCCGTCACAGAGCCGTTCATCTGGCCTAGCTCGGTCAGGGAGAACACGGATTTCCTGGAAGGAGAAAGGGGACATGGGACAGTGTGGCTCCCAATTCTGGGAAGGGCTCGGCCCCTCCAGGACTGACCCCAGAACACTTCTCCAACAAAAATCATGAAATATCTTAAAATACAGAGAAAAATGCAGAAAATGATAGAACAAGACCCACACACAGGTCACACAGATTTTACAAATGTTCAAGTTTAGCGTACTTGCTTCTGATTTCATTTTTAGAGAAATAATATGAAACTGGTGGGGGAGAAGGATAAACCCAAGTAAGCCGATATCTTTCTCTCAAATCCCAAAAAAGAAAAGAACAGACTTGAAGCTCCCTTTGGACCACTTCTCCCCTTGTCACCTTTCCATTCACATACTCACCTCTTGTCTGCAGAGGGCACCTTCTTGGGGGGCTCAATTCGGATATTTGGGTCCCATTCTCCAGGGGGAAGGACGATGACCTCATCCAGAAACTCGTCAATCCCGGCGATCAGATCTTCCCGATTGCGGGCTTTATAGGCCACGTCACTGAAGAGCTGGCAGCAAAGAGAAAGAGAAAGGTCAGCTCTCTGGCCTATGTCCCCTTCTACCCACATCCTGGGAGCATACCGCACACGGTTTCAAAGAAAATCGCTTTGAACCATTGTTCCTGCTGCCAATTTGCTCTCAGTTTTTGAGATGAAAACAGATCGGCCAGTGAAACAAGGCCCAGTGAGAAACAACAGCCTTGGGGACAGGTGGCCCCTCTTGGAGCTGAAGGCCAGGTCTTCATGTTCCAGCTGTCAGACTTCGGTTAAGCGACTTTACCTTTTGGTTTTTAGTTTTGCGAACTCATTAGAAAACCTGTGCAGAACCCAGTTTGAGAAGCTCACCTATTTCAAATCTGTTTATAACTTCCTAGACCTTCATCCTTGGAGGGCCAGGTTGCCTCATTCCACACTGTCTCCAGAGTGTTCTTTCTGACTTACAGATCTGACTTCATCAAGTCTGTGTTTAAGATCTGCCAGGCTCCTCATCCCACTGGAGACAGAGTGTGAACTCTTTGCTCTGCTCACAGGCTCTGTGTGGTCTGACTTGCCTCTTTGTGTCATCTCCTGCTCTCGAAGCTCTAACACCGAGCCTCCATTGAACCCTTTCCATCCAGTTTCTCTGTCTCCGAACCTTGGCCCCTATTCTCTTTGTCTGGAATGCCTGCCTCCTAGGCTGGTGCTGGGTCTACCTGCCTCCTGCTCATCCATAGCTTTAAAGCCCCTCAATGTGTGAAGCCTCCCAGGCTGTCTGTATTATAGGTCTGTCTCCTTGACTCAGTTGGCACTCCTAAAGTGCAGTGTCTATTCCCTCATTCTCGTAATCTTCAGCACCCTGCACAGAGGCTGGCACACCGTAGGCTCAAACATGCTTGCTGGATAAGAGAATGAATGAAGGCACCATGCTCAATGCGGAAGCCATGACATTGTTTTTCGTTACCACTTACATCATCTACCATGAGGGTTGCAATGGCACGGCCAATTTCATTATAGGACTTTGCTCTCCCGGAAGGTCCCAGCAGTATGAACAGAAATCTGCAAAGAAGATGAAGGAGGAAGAGGAGGAAAGTGAGAAGGGAAAATAAAAGGATTCTCTGGCCCTAACCAGTATCCATTCTTATCTTTTTAACTGGCTGTAAACTTGTCTCTTCCCTTTTTCGACTTCCATATTTGCTTTGGAGAGACATTTCCTTTTCGCTCCCATGAGCTCCCCCTTGAGCATCTTCACTAAGCTCTGGCATCCCAGGGCCTACCCAACAGCATGTCTCCCCGCTGTTGGCTCCTGCTTTTAAATGATTATTTGAAATAAACTCTGTAAAACTCTTCCCTAGTCAGAAGATTTCCCTCCCCAGCCAATTCCCTGATTTTCCTTCTATGTTTCAGCAGTGTCTTCACCAGCGCTGTGTGCTGACTGCATGGACAGCTGGCCGCCTGAGGGCAGGTGCGGTGGGCAGATTTCAATGGCCCTCACCTGGTAGGGACGGGCACCTCGGTCACTCCTCCCAGCATGGCCGACTGGGTGAGACGCACGAAGGCGATAAAGGGCTGGTCCAGGAAGTCCACCTCGCCCACGAGCACGTTGGAGGCTTCTGAGTCCTTGGGGATCTTCTTCATGAATTTGTTTTTCCGCTGATCGAGGAGGGGAAAGGAGACTTTTGTGGTCACTTACACACAGTGGTTTCAGTTCCCACTCCCTCGCCCCACTTCAGATTGCTGTGGGGCCTATCTTTAAAAAGTTCTCTCTGCATTTCTCAAGAGACTGAAAGAAATAACCGCTCTCCCCCTTTCCGCAGGTGAGGAGACTCAAAGTTGATTAACCCCAGCAACCAACTAAGCCTTTTTAGATGGAAGGAACAAGCAATGACTTGATCCCTAAGATGTTCCTTGATGGATGAAAACTGTTCAACTGAAGAGTGAGTTGAGGGGTCAGAGAAGAGAGCCCTGGGCTTGCTGGACGTCACGCCTCATTCCCCAGCCTGTGAAGCCCAAACAGACAGAAGTCTTGGCTCTTACACTCTGGCCGCCCACCCCGCTTCCTTTCCGCCTTCACCTTGGGTGGCCGTGGGAGGGACGAATCTCTTCTGATGGCCATGGTGGACACACTTTGTTTTTCCTTTGCCACCTGCTTCCTGGCTAAGAGGAACCCCTAGACCTCTGCAGGACACTTCTGGGCCCCCAAGTCACTCCCAGGGGACCTCCCAGGAAACTCATAGCTTCTGAAACTCTGCAACTGAGACTGTTCAGGTGCCCTCTCTCCAGTCCCTCTGGCTAGTGTCTATTCAGGGCAGGAAGGTCCAACAGGGAGAGCAAGTGGGGTCTGATGGGAGAGGTGCTGGAGGCAAGCCCTCTTCCCAAAATTATTCCCACTCTCTGCATTTATGACGTCATTTTTAGGGTAAGACATTGTCTTCTCTTGAGTCCCCTTTTGCAATGAAAACGCCCCAAGAACAGTCACATGCAAGCATACTTCTTAGGATGCATTCATTTTTCAGTGCATTTCCTCTGGTCAGCAAGGGGATGGGCAAGGGACAATTTTGTAGAGAGAGGGTAGAGAGGGAATATGTGGGAGGGCAGGGCTGGTGGAAGTCCACAGTGATCAACAAAGGAAGAAAGGGCCCAGAAGGTGGAGGCGAGCACTACAGAGAGATCCTGTGGACACCACAAATTTGCCACCCATGCCCACTTGGCCAGAGCCTCTCCTGTGGGCACAGAAATGTCTGTTTCTCATCAGCTTAGTGAAGACACAGGTTCTTTGTTTCTCTTCTTAAACTGGGGTGAGGTTAGTTGTGGGCATGGGCCTGGCCAGCAGGTCCTGACCCTGTGGGCCCATAGCCGTTTCCTGATCCACTCATGGTGGGCGTGATACACACTGGGCTGGGTGGCTTAGCAGCATGAGAAAAGGCATGTGAGCAAGGACTGCACCCTTATAATCTTTTAAATCCAGTCAAAAAAATAAAACTCTCCACAACCATCTGTTCAACAGCCCCAAGGCCCCTGACGCATTGAGAACGAGCAAGGGCAGGAGTTAACAGAAAGGCCAGAGTCTCCACAACTCAAAAAGTCTCTTTGTCCCAGCTCCAGTCAGCTGACTTATAGGCAGCGTTCTTCCGGATGCAGGGCTGGTGTGCCAGGGAGGCTGCCGTCCCCTGCCTCCTCCGTGCCCTTGAACATCAGGTGGGGAGCCGGTCCAGAGGACAGAAGGCAGAAGGGCCCCGGAGAACAAGGCTTTGACAGCAACAGTGCCGTAGCCCAACCAGCACACTCCAACCAGGAGGAGAGAGGACCTGAAACAGGCTCACGACCCTCCCTTGCAGGCGGTGACATGTTTGGTTAGGAGGTCAGGTGGCGACATCCCAGAAATGGGCCATACTGGTGTTCTGGCCACCTTGGCTTGGCCATGGTCTGGACCAGACACTTGGCCTTGCTGACCTCACTTGCTGAACCCGTGAGGACTCTGGTTCTGCTCGCTGAGTCACCGCACTGAGACAGCCGTGCTGTCTGAATCCACACTCTGCTCCCTGGAAACACGCTGGCCTGCCCAGGGCGGGCCTGAAGTGGTGAAGAGCCTGCCGAGCAAACGCCTCTGGGCTTGCACCTAAAGTGCGCCCGCTGGCGGACAAACTGCTCTTCCAACAACAGGCTGCGGCTGCCGCACATACTGAGAAGCAGCAGCATCACCTGGTCAGTTAAGAGAGCCTGGGCTGGGCTCCAATCCCTAAATCAAGGCAGCATTGCCTGGGGGAAGCCGCGGCTAGTATTCTTATTACCATTTAGACATTTATTAAAACAGGTTGTGAAAGACTTTGATTAGGCAACGCTTCGCTATCATGGCCCCACTGTCCGCGTGCTTCATCATAGGTAGTAAAGTGAGGGTCTTCTCTGAATATCCCAGAATACTCATTCCTCGGTCACTTCCAAATTAAGGGCTCTGGAGGCAGACTGCTGGGATCAAATGGTTCTGCCCCCTTTCAGCCGCATGAACCTGGGCAGTTCCTTAAGCCTCAGTGTTCTCAGTAGACTAGAGACGATAACAGAGATGCACAGAAAACGCTCAGCACGTGTGGTGCGTGCAGCGTGTGGAACTTACATGCTGGTTGATGCCGTTATTGTTGTTTTATTGTTTTGGCCACCACAGGGCCCTAGGGACACCAACATGAGGAAATGCTTTTGGTTTGCCTGTCACCAAACTTGGGGTGCCTTGAAGTCCTGGCAGTCACCCAAGCTCCTGAGGAGTCCTCACTAAATTCCAGGGTTTTTAAAAATCACCTTTCTTCCTACTCCTAGGGGCACAAGCAAGGAGATCATGAGAACTTCTGTCTTTGAGATGTGCAGGGGTTGGAACTGAAGGGGTTTCTCTGGCCTTCCCCAGGAGGCACAGTCATAGGGTTCCTGGCTGTGGGCCTTGGATCATGAACCCAGCCTGTTTGTAGGGTTCTGATCTCATCAAGAGGGTTTCAGCCAAGCTGATGAGGGACAGAAAGTGACTTTTCCTGCTCAGCCAAGGAGAAGACACACTATTGGGCAGTCCAATTGACTCAGAGTCATTGCTGTCCCCACACAAAGGCCCCATTACTTGTCTCTCCCAGCCCAAATCCCCACTCCATCTCTACAGGGACTTGTGTGTCATGCAGGAGGTGAACTGTGCATGCTGGTCTTCTCTCTCCAACAAAGTCCAAGCTCAGGGACCTCTGGCACCTCATTTGATCATACTTTTTCGCCACCCACACCTCCCAGGGCTTGGCACAGAGCCAGCACTTGGCCTCAGTCAGTACCCAAGTGATGGACTGGGCAGTGTCACCAAGGCCACCCAGAGCCCCTATCCAGGTCCTTCCTGGGGACTCCTGCTCCTTCATGGGATTGAAGTCCTGTGCATAGGGGCTCCCGGCCCCCTGAAACCAAAGGCTTTTTCCTGCCCTGGCCCTCCACTGCAGCCTGGTGCGGGGGCTTTACTACCTGATCAGTGTTTGGAGTGCGAGAAATATCATTCATGCTTCTGCTCTGGGCGTGACCTAGGAGACAAGGAAAAGAAGGTCCATCAGGGGAAGCCGGGCTCTCATATGTCCTTTGCCCTTGGTCCTTACACATGCTTCTCCCCTATTCTTAACCAAAGCAAGAGCCCCCTTTCCCCTAATCCTGCAGCCTCCTTGAGCTCGCCTCCACTCTCTTTTCCTCCCTTCAATGGCAGCTTTCCTAAAAGGGTTGCCAGACCCCAGGTTCTACTTCTTCCTTCTTACTCCTCAATCTGCCGCATTCTCCTCTCTACCCTCCACCCCACCTTCTTGGACAGAGACCAGGATGTCTGGTCTATGCCAGGCCATGCAGGTAAGGAGAGACACGGACACATTATCAGGGGAGGTGCCAGGTGTCACTAAGCATGGATTTTGTTGGAGAGAGAAGACCAGTTTCAGCTCCGTCCTCCATGATCCATGTGAGTCTTTAAAGATAGGGATTTGGGCCATCAGAGGATGGGAAGGTGGGCTCCCCATGGAGAGAACAGTGGTGGTGACTTACTTGAAGTTGCATGTTAGTTCCTCCCTTTGGTTAAGGTAGGAGAAAATCAGCCAGATCCAGGGGCACTCTCAGACCTGTTACTTCTCAGGTCTCTGTGGCCTAGGGCATCCCCTCACTTTGAGAACATGCTCCCTTGTCTACCCTCCTCTTATTTCCATCCAGAACCCTTTCCTGCTGGGCTTTCCTCAGGGTCTTATTTTTCCCTCAGCCCCTCCAGAGGCTTCTCCCCTCCTCCTTCGGTCAATTGCACCACTCCCATCACTTCCACATCCACATCAGCTGAGGATGCCCAGCTGGGATCTTCAGTCCAGATTGCTCCCCGGAGCTCCCGACTCCTCTGGCACCTCAAACTCAACACTCTGGGAAACGGAACTCATGGTCTTCCACCAACTGACTCCCCCCACAGACCCTACTGCACCTAGTGCCCCTGCCTCCCACCCACTGGCAATCAGAGCAGAGATCTAGGTGCCGGCCTTGACCCCATCTTCTTCCCCGCCTCCTACTCCCCCCAGTCATCAACTCCCACCTTGACCTTCCCTCTCCATTCTTGTTCTCATAGCCCCAAGGCAGGCCCAGTCTCTTGCTTCCAATTTCCTCCCCTTCTAGTTTATTCCTTCTCAAATAAAAATCTGAGCACGGTCTGCCCCTGCTTAAAACTTCTCAGGGGTCCCCACTACCCTTAGAATAAAGGCTGGGTCTTTTTGCAAGGCACATAGGCCCCCTTCAATGTGACCTCTTTCCCATAGGCCCTGTGGACCTGGTGAACTGAACTTCTGTATTTCCCCGAATACACCGCACTCTTCACAGTGCTTTCCCTTCACCTGCTGTTTGTCTCCTTTGTTTAGAATGCCCTCCTCCATGCTCCTGGAAAACTATTTATTTTCCAAGACTCAGGTGAATGGCCTCTCCTCTCTGAGCTGTCCTGGGAACTGCCTCAAGGTGGGCGTGCTGTCACTACGTATTCATGCCTCTTAGCCCAGCCCCCGCCACTGTAGCCTGGCATGGGAGTGGAGCGACCTCAAGCACAATGAATAAGTGAGCAGAGGGCCTGTCCAGGAGGCACTCATGCCTGTTGACTGCTGCCTCCTGGCATCCCTACACAGAATAATCAAGTCCAGGGGGGACTAAGAGGACCCAGGGTCACTAAGAACAGAGACAAAAGCCTGTGGCAAACTTCGGCTCAGGCCTCACATGGGGAACCACATCTCCTCCCACATCATTCTTTGGGCCTGGCAGGGGCACAGCCTTGGCATGTGCTTGGTCATACCATGGCATTTTAGTAAAAGTATTTAAAGGAAAGTAGGATTGCTATTTTCACACTGCTTTTTCTTCTCATTTTCCAAGTTCCCTCTTTTCTTTGCCTCATAGCTCACCCATCTGTTCATTCCTGACGAATTGTCTGAAAAAGCCCCGTCTGCGACCAGGTACCTCACAAGCCCCCTCCCCTATTCCCAGCCTCAGGGGGCTGTGACTCTGCCAGCGTTTCATTGTTGTGATGGCCTGAGACTGTCACCCAGTGGTAGAAACATTCTTTGACTGTTCTGGAGGAAAATACTTCACCTGTTTTTAATTTAGTTTCTAGGGAGGCTTCTCAGAGTACCCCAAAAACAGTACCCCTGCAACAGGGCTAATGATCAATTTGATGAAAGCAAAGGGGTAAACTAATTTACAAACACTTAGTTAGCACATATGATTGGGTATTGATTCTGCCAGGATGTGATTTAGAGCTGCAGTTTTGGGAGTAGTTATACAGAAAATTACGGTAGTAAATCAAGCTCTGAGAGCAGCCCAGGTTTGGGACAAAAGATTTCTCCCCACGCCTCTCCTGAGAACTCTAGACAGATCCTGATTTTTAGCTCCTCTGCCTTCGAAAGTCTCTGAAAGTTGACATGCCACAGCTGCCACAGCCAGGACGAAGCTGTGGCGTGGTGGCAGAGAACACACTCACACAGACGGCCGTAGTTGGCACTTCGCCGCACCCTCAGGTCCTCCGTGGAGTGGTGGAGGCTGGTGCCCGCTGCAGGGCTGCGTGCTGGGCTGCGATCTGGGAGGAGGAACAGAAGGGGTTTGCCTGGGCAGGCTGGCTGGAATGGCACAGCCTCTCCCATTAACGTGGTACATTTATCGTCATTGTGCCTAAATAAGGCTGGGCTGCAAGACACATCTCTTCCCCTCTCAGGAAG